>NC_057848.1:39122615-39424865 GCF_910594005.1 Cervus elaphus | reverse complement strand
TGAATGTTGAGTTGTAAGCCAACTTTTTCACTTGCCTCTTTCACCCTCATCAAGAGGCTCTTTAGCTCCTCTTCTCTTTCTGTCATTACAGTGGTATCATCTGCATATCTGAGGTTGTTGATATTTCTCCTGGCAATCTTGATTCCAGGTTGTGATTCATCCAGTCTGGCATGTCACATAAGGTACTCAGCATATAAGTTAAATAAGCAGGGTGACAATATACAGCCTTGTCGTACTCCCTTCCCAATTATGAATCAGTCCATTGTTCCATGTCTGGTTCTAACTGTTGTTTCTTGACCCACATACAGGTTTCTCAGGAGACAGGTAAGGTGGAATGGTATTTCCATCTTTTTAAGGATTTTCCACAGTTTGTTGTGATCCACACAGTCAAAGGCTTTAACATACTCAATGAAGCAGAACTAGATGTTTTTCTGGAATTGCCTTTCTTTCTCTATATTCCAACAAATGTTGGCAATTTGATCTCTAGTTCCTCTGCCTTTTCTAAACCCAGCTTGTACTGCTGGAAGTTCTCAGTTCATGTACTGCTGAAACCTAGCTTGAAGGATTTTGAGCATAACCTTGCTAGCACATGAAGTGAGTGCAATTGTATGATAGTTTGAACATTCTTTGGCATTGCCCTTCTCTGGGGTTGGAATGAAAACTGACCTTTTCCAGTCCTGTGGCCACTGCTGAGTTTTCCAAATTGGTGGCATATTGAGTGAAGTATTTCAATAACATCATCTTTCAGGATTTTAAACAGCTCAGCTAGAATTCCATCACCTCCTGTAGCTTTGTTCATAGTACTGCTTCCTAAGTCCCACTTGACTTCACACTCTAGGATATCTGGCTGTAGGTGAGTGACCACACCATCATGGTTATCCAGGTCATTAAGACTTTTTGGTATAGTTCTGTTTGTATTCCTGCTACCCCTTTTTAATCTCTTCTCTTTCTGTTAGGTCCTCACCGTTTCTTCCTTTATTGTGCCCATCCTTGCATGAAATGTTCCCTTGATATCTCCAATTTTTTTGAAGAGATTTCTACTCTTTCCTACTCTATCATTTTCCATTATTTCTTTGCTTTGTTCACTTTAAGAAGACTTTCTTATTTCTCCTTGCTATTCTCTGGAACTCTCCATTCAGATGGGTATATCTTTCCCTTTCTCCCTTGCCTTTGCTTTCCTTCTTTTCTGTTATTTGTAAAGCCTCCTCAGACAAACACATTCCCTTCTTGCATTTCTTTTCCTTTGGTCACTGCCTCCTGTAAAGTGTTATGAACTTCTGTCTATAGATCTTGAAAAGATAAAGTGTCTCAAATCAGTAATCTAGAAAAAGAACACCAGATTCAACCCAAAGCAACAGATATTGAAGAGCAGAAATCGAAGAAGTTAACAAAGGAAAAATCAGGATAGAAAGTCAAGGAAACTGAAAGCTGGCTCTTTGAAAAGATCAATAAAATTGATAAATGTCTATCTTTACCGACTAAGAAAAAATGAGACCAAGATACAAATTGATGACAGGAACTGATAGAAGAACTATCACTCTGAGTCTGATAAATATTAAAAGGATAATAAGATAATATTATAAGCAAGATGAAGATCATAAGTTGAGTACATAGATTTTGACATAGAACATAGTACATAGATTTATGACATAGTACATAGAAACTGACAAATTCTATGAAAGTGACATACTACCAAAACTTCTTCAGAAATAAATACACTGAATATTCCTATTTCTATTAAGAAAATTGAATTTCATAATTTTAAACTTTCCAACAAACAAAACTTCAGGCCAGGATGCGTTCACATGTGACTTCCAGTGAATCTTTAAATCAAATCACAATAAGATACCACTCCACATCCACTGGAATGGTTATAATTAAATGGTAAAAGCAAAATAATAAGTAAGTGCTGGTGAGGATACAGATCAAAGAGAACTCTCATACATTGCTGATGGGAATGTAAAATAGTATACAGTCAGCACTCCATATTCCCAAGGCAAAACCCACTGATTCAAAGGTCCAATTGTACTACATCATTTTATATAAGGGACTAGAGTAGCTCTAGATTTTGGTATCTACATGCATCCTGGAACCAATTCCCCATGGATACCAGATGGACGACTATAATCACCAGATAGTTTGGTAGTTTCATATGAGCCAGCTATTACACTCCAAGATATTTACCCAAGAGACAGGAAAACTTATGTTCACAAAAAACGCTTACATGAATATTTATAACAGTCTTATTCATATTCACCAAAACTGAAAAAAATCCAAATGTCCTTTGAGTGACAAATGGACTATGAAACTGTGGTATATCCATATACTGGAATATCACTCAGTAGTGAATAGTAGCAAAATATTGATGCAGCAACAGGAATGAAAGCTAAACTCACTGCAGTAAGTGAAAGAAACTGGATTCATGTGGTTATATATAGTCTGGCTTCATTTATATGACATCCTGTGTTAGTCACTCAGTCATGTCTGACTCTTGGCGACCCCATGGGGTGTTTGTTGCCCACCAGGCTCGTTTGTCCATGTGACTTTCCAGGCAAGAATACTGGAGTGGGTTGCCATTTCCTGGAAAAGGAAATACTATAAGGACAGAATGATTAGTGTTAGGGAAAAGATCTGGCTATGAATGAGCTACACGAGGGAACTTTATAGATGGGTTATGGAACTGTTCCTTAGCTTGGTTGTGGTGGTAAGAAGATAACTCTTTTCAATACTCAGATCTTTAGACAAAATGGAGCAAACTTTACTGTGTATGACATTTTAAATAAATTTTTAAAAAGAGAAGATGGCGAATGAATAGGATGGGGAGATCACTTTCTCCCTCACAAATTCATTGAAAAATCATTTGAGTGCTGAACAAATTCCACAAAACAACTTCTGAACGCTGACAGAGGACACCAGGCAGCCAGAAAGGCAGCCCATTCTCTTTGAAAGGAGGTAGGATAAAATATAAAAGATAAAAAGAGAGACAAAAGAGTTAGGGATGGATGGAGACCTGTCCTAGGGAGGGAGTCATGAAGGAGAATTTTCCGAACACCAGGAAACCCTCTCACCGGCAGGTCTGTGGGGAGTTTTGGAATCTCAGAGGGCAACATAACCAGGAGGGGAAAAAAAAAAAAAAAACAACCCACAGATTATGCACCTAACCTCAACTCCCAGTGGGGAAGTAGCCCAGATGCTCTTGTCTGCCAGCAGTGAGTGGGGGTGGAACAGGGAGGCGTGGGCTGCGTGCTTAGGGTAAGGACCAGGCCTGAATGCCCTGAGGACAATCTGAGGGAGCTAATGTGAGACAGCAACCCAAACTGTGGGATAGCCAGAGAGAGAAGAAAAAAAGAGAGAGCGAGAACTTCCCCGTGAAAAGCTCTAAGGCACAACCTGGCCCGCTCACAGAACAAAGGATTAAGCGAACACCAGAGGAGACCCAGCTGGCTGTGGACTGGCCCCTCCCCCCACCAGAGGTAGAGAGGCAGGTGGGCAGCAGCCAGAGCTGGAAGGCAAGGGGCAATCTTGGCCCTAGAGATGGCATCATCCACCAAACTGTGAGCAGGCTCCCAGTTGCTAACCAAGTCTTCCGGAGATCCTAGACAGTTGACATCTGCCAGGAGGGTCGCAGTCAGAGATCAGCTCCCCAGAGAAGACACACAGTACACCTGAGACGGCACTCTTGCAGTGCACCTAGGAAACCAAGCGGCTGGGACTGGGGAGGTGATAATATGCACCACCCACCTGGGTAGAGTGTGCTTGCGCATCAAGTACCTGCTCACCTGAGCTGCTCGGACCTGGAAAGGGCACAAAACGCAGGCCCAATTGAGTCTGTGCTTTTGTGGAGTACCTGAGAACCTGCACCTGAGTGGCTTAGACCTGGGAAGTGCATGCAACCCAGGGCCTGCTTTAGACAATTCCCCTGCAGGGCAACCTGAAGCCTGAGCAGTGTAGATTGGGAAAGCACACATGCATGAGCAGGGGCAAATCCACTGTGGCCCAGACACTGTGAGCACTCCCCACACACAACAGTGACATTTGTTGCAGTGTTCCTCCCTCCCCACAATTGAACAAGTGAGCCTAAATAAATGATCGCCTTTGCCCCCTTGTGTCAGGGCGGAAATTAGACACTGAAGAGACTTGCAAACAGAGGAAGACAAAATAAACAAAGAAGAGGGAACTGCTTTGGTAGTGACAGCTGCAACAGATTAAAACCCTGTAGTTAGCATTGACTGCATTGGAATGGGCCTATAGATCTTGCAAAGAAGTATAAACTGGAACAAGGAACTATCTAAAACTGAACTGACCCCACAATGCCCGCAACAGCTCCAGAGAAATTCCAAGATATATTTTACTATTATCATTTTTTTTAATTTTTGCTATTTTTAAGTTCTTTATTACTCGTTTAATTTTCATTTTTATAACCTACTATTACCTTGCAAAAAAAGACCCTATTTTTAAAGCAAAGTTCATATATTTTTTTAAATAATTTTTGCGATTTTGCTTTGCTTTTTTAATATTGTATTTTTGAGCATCTAACCTCTACTCTAGATTTTTAATCTTTGCTTTTTGGTATTATCAATTTTGTACCTTTAAGAATCCAATCTTCAATACACATTTTTACTTAGGAGTGAGATTACTGGCTTGATTGCTCTCTCCCATTTTGACTCTCCTTTTTCTCCCCCAGGTCACCTCTATCTCATCCCTCCTCCTTCTCTTCTCTACTTAACTCTGTGAATCTCTTTGGGTGTTCCGGGCTGTGGAGAACACTTAGGGAACTGATTACTGGCTAGATTGGTCTCTCTCCTTTTGACTCCCCCTCCTCTCCCTGAGCAACTTTCACTTCACTTCACTTCCTTTCCTCCTGGTCACCTCTATCTCCTTCCTCCCTCTTCTCTTCTCTGTGTAACTCCATGAACATCTCTGGGGGTTCCAGACTGTGGAGAGCACATAGGAAATTGATTACTGGCTAGACTGCTCTCTCCCCTTTTGATTCCCCCTCTTCTCCTCCTGGTCACCTCTATCTCTGTCCTCCCTCTTCTCTTCTCCATGTAACTCTGTGAACCTCTCTGGGTGTCCCTCACTGTGGAGAATCTTTTCACCATTAACCTAGATGAATTATCATTGGTGCTGTATGGATGGCAAAGTCTTGAGGCTACTGTAAGAATAAAACTGACCAGCAACTGAAACTACAAAGGCTTATTTTTCAACTAGTAGTAGGACAGCTAAGATGAAAATGGTCCATGTTACATATCTGAAAATATGTATGTATGCGATATCAGTCATAGAAGTAAAACATTTTAATACACCTATTTCTTCAGACAGTTTTCATATAAATTTTAATTCATTATAACCATTTAATAAAATTTACTGAATGAGTAAAAAAAAAAAAAATGAATAAGACTGAAAGCCAGAGGCAGGAGACTTAAATCCAAAACCTGAGAACACCAGAAAACTCCTGACTTCAGGGAACATTAATCGACAAGATCTCATCCAAAAGCCTCCATACCTACACTGAACCAAGCTCCACCCAAGAGCCAACAAGTTTCAGAGCAAGACATACCTAGCTAATTCTTCAAAAACACAGGAACATAACCCTGAGCCTTAAAATACAGGTGGTCAAAAGTCACACCAAACCCATAGACACCTCAAAACTCACTACTGTACACTTCATTACATTCCAGAGAGAAGAGATCTACCTCCACCCACCAGAACACCGACACAAGCTTCCCTAACCAGGAAACCTTGAAAAATCACTCATCCAACACCACCCACAGGGAGGAACCTCCACAATAAAGAGGAACCACAAAATTCCAGCATACAGAAAGGCCACCCCAAACACATCAATCTAAACAAGATGAAAAGGCAGAGAAATACTCAGCAGGAATAAGGAACATGATAAATGCCCACCAAACCAAACAAAAGAGGGGGAGATAGGGAGTCTACCTAAAAAAGAATTCAGAATAATGATAGTAAAAATGATCCAAAATCTTGAAAACAAAATGGAGTTACAGATAGATAGTCTGGAGACAAGGACTGAGAAGATACAAGAAATGTTTAACAAGGACCTAGAAGAAATAAAAAAGAGTCAATCAATAATGAATAATGCAATAACTGAGATCAAAAGCACTCTGGAGGAAACCAACAATAGAATAACTGAGGCAGAAGAGAGGATAAGTAAGATGGAAGATAGAATGGTGGGAATAAATGAAGCAGAGAGGAAAAAAGAAAAAAGAATTAAAAGAAATGAGGACAATCTCAGAGACCTTTGGGACAATGCTAAATGCCACAACATTCGATTCATAGGAGTCCCAGAAGAAGACAAAAAGAAAGGTCATGAGAAAATACTTGAGGAGATAGTAGTTAAATTTTTTCCTAAAATGGGGAAGGAAATAGCCACCCAAGTCCAAGAAACACAGAGAGTCCCAAACAGGATAAACCCAAGGTAAAACACCCCAAGACACATATTTATCATATTAATGAAGATCAAACACAAAGAACAAATATTAAAAGCAGCAAGGGAAAAACAACAAATAACATACAAGGGGATTCCCATAAGGATAACAGCTGATCTTTCAATAGAAACTCTTCAGGGAACAGAAACTACAGAACGGAATGGCAGGTATACTTAAAGTGATGAAAGAGAAAAATGCACAACCCAGATTACTGTACCCAGCAAGGATCTCATTCAAATATGAAGGAGAAATCAAAAGCTTTACAGACAAGCAAAAGCTGAGAGAATTCAGTACCACCAAACCAGCTGTCCAACAAATGCTAAAGGATCTTCTCTAGACAGGAAACACAGAAAAGGTTTATAAACTCGAACCCAAAACAACAAAGTAAATGGCAATGGGATCATACTTATCAATAATTACCTTAAATATTAATGGGTTGAAAGCCCCAACCAAAAGACAAAAACTGGCTGAATGGATACAAAAACAAGACCCCTGTATATGCTGTCTACAAAAGACCTGCCTCAAAACAAGGGACACATACAGACTGAAAGTGAAGGGCTGGAAAAAGATATTTCATGCAAATGGAGACCAAAAGAAAGCAGGAGTAGCAATACTCATATCAGATAAAATAGACTTTGAAATAAAGGCCCTGAAAAGAGACAAAGAAGGACACTACATAATGATCAAAGGAACAATCCAAGAAGAAGGTATAACAATTATAAATATATATGCACCCAACACAGGAACACTGCAATATGTAAGGCAAATGCTAACAAGTATGAAAGGGGAAATTAACAGTAACACAATAAGAGTGTGAGACTTTAATACCCCACTCACACCTATGGATAGATCAACTAAACAGAAAATTAGCAAGGAAACACAAACTTTAAATGATACAATGGGCCAGTTAGACCTAATTGATATCTATAGGACAGTTCACCCAAAACAATGAATTTCACCTTTTTCTCAAGTGCACACAAAACCTTTTCCAGGATAGATCACATCTTGGGCTATAAATCTAGCCTTGGTAAATTTAAAAAAAAAATGAAATCATCTCAAGAATCTTTTCTGATCACAGTGCGGTAAGATTAAATATCAACTACAGGAAAAAAAAAAACTATTAAAAATACAAACATATGGAGGCTAAACAGCATGCTTCTGAATAACCAACAAATCACAGAAGAAATCAAAATATGCATAGAAATGAATGAAAATGAAAACACAACAACCCAAAACCTATGGGATTCAGTTAAAGCAGTGCTAAGGGGAGGGTTCATAGCAATACAAGCTTACCCCAAGAAACAGGAGAAAAATCAAATAAATAATCTAACTCCACCCCTAAAGCAACTAGAAGAAGAAGCAATTAAGAACCCCAGGGTTAGTAGGAGGGAAATCATAAAAAATAAGGCAGAAATAAATGAAAAAGAAACAAAGGAGACCATAGCAAAAATCAACAAAGCTAAAAGCTCGTTCTTTGAGAAGATAAATAAAACAGACAAACCGTTAGCCAGACTCATCAAGAAAAAAATAGAGAAGAAGCAAATCAACAAAATTAGAAATGAAAATGGAGAAATCACAACAGGCAACATAGAAATACAAAGGATCATAAGAGACTACTATCAGCAACTAGATGCCAATAAAATGGACAACTTGGAAGAAATGGACTAATTCTTAGAAAAGTATAACTTTCCAAAACTGAACCAGGAAGAAATAGAAAATCTTAACAGACCCATCACAGCAAGTTTTAAAAAATAAGAACAGAACCAGCAACTATATCCACATTTTGCTTGAGCTGATTGATAATATGAAAATAATCAATATAACATGTTTGCTCTGAAAGGAATAGAGAAAATCTCCCAGCAGAAAAAGGCAAAAAAGGAAATTATTATTGTATAATAACACCTTGACAAAGTGATAACTTTGGTTGCTTGCCTGCAGAAAGGGGAACTAGGTAGCTGGTATAGTGGTAATGAGAATATTTCACTATATACTCTTTTATGACTTTTGAATTATAAAAATGTATTCTCATAGTGTTTTCTCAGTCATGTCTGACTCTGCAGCCCCCTGGACTGTAGCCTGCCAAGCTCCTCTGTCCATGGAGTTTTCAGGCAAGAATGCCTACACTTCCCAGATAGCACTAGTGGTAAAGAACCTGCCTGCCAATGCAGGAGACTCAAGAGACTTGTGTTCTATCTCTGGGTCAGGAAGATCCCCTACAGAAAGGAATGGCAACACTCCAGTATTCTTGCCTGGAGAATCCCATGGACTGAGGAGCCTGGTGGGCTACAGTCCATAGGGTCACAAAGATTTGAACACAGCTGAAGTGACTTAGCATGCAGCATGCAAAACTTCAAAAAATAAACAGCAAAAGCAAAGTGGTAGATAGGAGACGCTGTGGTGGAATAAATTGAAACATGCTAATATCCTCATCTTATATAGAGAAAGTGATAGAAAACTTTTTATTTTTTAAAAAATCTTTTTATTCTAATAATGATATTTGGGACTTTCCTAGTGGTTAGGAATCCACCTTGCAATTCAGAGGCTAAGAGTTCAATCCCTGGTCAGGAAATTAAGATCCCACATGCTGAGGAGCAACTAAACCTGCATGCCACAACTACTGAGCCCCTGCAATCAGGAGCCTGTGTGCCACAACTAGGTCTATGTGCCACAAAGAACAATCCCACATGCCTCAACTAAGACACAATGCAGCCAAATAAAAAAAAGGTGTGTTTTTTTTTTAATTTTTTTATTAGTTGGAGGCTAATTACTTCACAACATTTCAGTGGGTTTTGTCATACATTGATATGAATCAGCCATAGATTTACACTTATTCCCCATCCCGATCCCCCCTCCCATCTCCCTCTCCACCCGATTCCTCTGGGTCTTCCCATAAAAAAAAGTTTTTAATGTTGACATTTAAGAATTACAGACACAAATATGGTGTTACTGTTTTAAACAAGAATAAGCACTATTATACATAATAACATAAAAGAAACAAAGAAAAAGATTAAGCACATAATAAACTAAGATTTTTTAAGTAAAGAGAAGCATTAAATAAAGCAAAATTTAAGAGGCAAACTAAATTAATTATTAAAATAAAAGCAGCCAGTTCAAGTACAATGCATGATACAGGATGCTCGGGGCTGGTGCACTGGGATGACCCAGAGGGATGGGATGGGGAAGGAGGTGGGAGGGGGGTTCAGGATGGGGAACACATGTACACCTATGGCAGATTCAAGTCAATGTATGGCAAAACCAATACAATGTTGTAAAGTAAAATAAATTAATTATCTAATTTTTAAAAATAAATAAAAAATAAAAGCAATTATTTAACCTCCTTTACTGAAGTTGAAGAAACTCAGATTGGGCTTCCCTGGTGGCTCAGTAGTAAAGAATCCTCCTGCCAAAGCAGGGGACACCGATTCAATCTCTGGTCTGGGAAGAACCCACAAGCCAAGTCCATAGGGTCCATGGAGCAAATAAGACCATGTGCCACAACTATTGAGCCTGTTCTCTAGGGTCCAGGAGCCACAATTACTGAGCCTACACACTGCAACTATTAAAGCCCAAATGCTCTGGAGCCTGTGTTCCACAACAAAAGAAGCCATGGCAATGAGAAGCTCGTGAACCACAACTAGAGAGTAGCCCTTGCTTGCCACAACTAGAGAAAAATCCGCACAGCAATGAAGACCCAGCATGCCCAAATAAACAAATAAAATTATATACAAGAAAACTCAGATTGGAACAAAACCATAAACCCAATGGGAAGATTTCCATCTATATCTAATCAACAACCATACATTTATAAAGATGAACCAGGAATACACAAATGAGCCAAATGAAACCTTAATCATATACTAAACTATGTTTGGGGAATGTGGAGAGTTTTCTCTTCTGCATCACTTATGTGAACACTTATTCTAATACCAGTACCACATATAGCACTGTAGTTTTGGAAATTCTAATTTGAATTATATTAAATATATACATCTATATCTCTGGCATCAGAGCAATACTATCTTCTCATTCAGAAACAGAATCTCTGCTTAGTCATGTTTCTTTTAACATAACATTTGTGAAGTCTAATAGCTTTCTTCATAAAGGTCCCTGAGCATTTCTTGCTATAATTTTGTTTTGTGAATAGGCTTTTTTCCCCATTATGTTTGCAAATTTACTATTGTAGGTATATGATCAAACTTAAATTTTGCCCTATATTTTGCAACTGGAAACTACTGAATTCTCTTATTTTTTCTAATGATTTTTTTCTGATGACTCTTGGGTTTACTAGGGAGCAATTTTACAATTGCAAATAGTGATGATTTTGTGTTCTTCTTTGTAATATGGATTTTTACTTCTCCTTTTGTCACACTAAGTAGAATTTCCAGAATAATGAGAAAAAAATGAAATGATGGCATTGATAGATTTTAATAGAAATGTGTTTAATTTTTCACCATCAGATAAAAATTTAGATATTGACTAGAGAAAGTTTTATCATATTATGTAAGTATAATTGTATTCTTAGCTAAGAGTTTAGTTATTTGCTTGTTTAAATTCAGGAACAGATGTAAAATTTTAATTGACTATATTTTAATACATTTTATAAAATTATGATGAATTTTATTAATAGTGTTACAAACTCTGAAACACCAATGCCCTTTGTAAATACAATCTGCTTAGTCACAGTGTGTTATATTCTCAAAATAACCCTGGAAACCATCTGATAAATCACTTGGGATTTTTCCATATATATTCATAAATAAGATCAGTATGTTGTTTTGTTCTGTATCTTTCTCAGATATCACTAACAGAGTTATGCTAACTTTGTAAGTATAAATTAAGAAGCGTTGAATCTCATATGTAACCCTGTAATTGCCTATTTGGAACAAGAATTATTTGCTCCATGGAAGTTTGGGAGGGGTGCAGGAAAACAAAACCTGTTTTAGTCTTTTATGTCAGTGGTCCCCAATCTTTTGGGCACCAAGGACAGGTTTCATGGAAGATAGTTTTTCCATAGCTGGGTAAGGGGATGGAAGACAGAAGGTTCAGCCCACTTGCCTGCTGCTCACCTCCTGCTATGCAGCCAGCCTGGTTCCTAACAGTCATGGCCCGGGGGTTGGGGAACACTGTTTCATGTACATCATTATTTGACAGCTTTCCAGTATCTTCAGCGTACTCTTCTTGTGTTCATGTTTTTCAGTATTATTGAGCAAACATTGATCATTTCTATCTTCTAACAAAATTTTCAATTTCATCAAAATTTTCAATTTAAAAAAAAAAATGCCAGGCTGGATGAAATACAAGCTGGAATCAAGATTGCCAGGAGAATATCAATAACGTCAGATATGCAGATGACACCACCCTTATGGCAGAAAGCGAAGAGGAACTAAAGAGCCTCTTGATGAAGGTGAAAAAGGAGAGTGAAAAAGCTGGCTTAAAACTCAACATTCAAAAAATTAAGACCATGGCATCCAGTACCATCACTTCATGGCAAATAGATAGGGAAACAATGGAAGCAATGACAGACTTTATTTTCTTGGGCTCCAAAATCACTGCAGATGGTGACTGCAGTCATGAAATTAAAAGATGCTTGCTCCTTGGAAGAAAAGCTATGACCAACCTAGACAGCATATTAAAAAGCAGAGACACTACTTTACCGACAAAGGTCTATATAGTCAAAGCTATGGTTTTTCCAGTAGTCATGTATGGATGAGAGAGTTGGGCCATAAAGAAAGCTGAGCACTGAAGAATCGATGCTTTTGAACAGTGGTGTTGGAGAAGACTCTTGAGAGTCCCTTGGACTGCAAGGAGATCCAACCAGTTCATCCTAAAGGAAATCAATCCTGAATATTCATTGGAAGGACTGATGCTGAAGCTCAAGCTTCAATACTTTGGCCACCTGATGCGAAGAGCTGACTCATTGGAAAAGACCCTGATGCTGGGAAAGACTGAAAGCAGGAGGAGAAGGGGATGACAGAGGATGAGATGGTTGGATGGCATCACCGACTTGATAGACTGGACTAGTTTGAGCAAGCTCAGGGAATTGGTGATGGACAGGGAAGCCTGGTATGCTGCAGTCCATGGGGTTGCAAAGAGTCAGAGACAACTGAGTGACTGGACTGAACTGAATAATTTCTAATCTCACTAGTTTTTTTTTTTTCATTTATTTTTACTAGTTGGAGGCTAATTACTTTACAATATTGTAGTGGTTTTTGCCATACATTGACATGAATCAGCCATGGATTTACATGTAGTTTGTTTATTTTTTGACTTGATCTGCTTAAACTTTGTTTGAATATGTGTGTGTGATTCCATGAAAATGACTTTGGATTTTTTTAAATTAATCCCCCAACACTTATGTTTTTTTATTTTAACATCCTTTTCATCTACATACATTTCTACATTCCATACATTTTTGTTATAACATCATGAGTTGAGTGCTTTATTCATTTATTTTCTTTCTTATGCTTCCTGAATCATAACTATAAATTCATGAGTTAGAATATACATATATAGCATATAGGGCTTAAGAAGAATAAGGATATCTAACATTGAAATATATATAAGACATAATTGAGAGAAATAGAGGTAATTGGTATAAATATAGAGATACAGATACCATTCATGTGTACATATATTAACATATAATACTGCATATTTTCTATGGTGATATCTATAAATATTTGGAAGGATAATCACCAAATTCATAAGTGTGCTCATCTCTAGGGAGGGAGAATGGGCTCAAATTTTAGGATGGTGTCAAAGGGACTTTAACCTTACCTTTAATGTTTGAATTTTGCATTATATGTATGATTAAAAATTAATTTTAATATTAGAAAGTTATACATTGACCAATAAATTTTTAAAATTTTAACAAAAATCCAACACCTTTTATGATAAAAACACTCACAGAATTAGAAATAGAAGGGAATTTCCTAAACCTTATAAAGGGTAGCTGTGAAAAACCACAGTTTGTATCACACGTGCATGCTAGGTCTCATCAGTCATGTCCAACTGTTTTCGACCCTATGAACTGTAGCCCACCAGGCTCCTCTGTTCATGGGATTCTCTAGGCAAGAATACTGGAGTGGGTTGCCCTGCCCTCCTTCAGGGGATTTTCCCAACACAGGGATGGAACCTGCACCTCTAGATCTCCTGCATTGGCAGGTTAGTTCTTTAGCACGAGCACCACCTGGGAAGCCCAGCTCATGTTATAGTCAAAGGTAAAAGACTGAAGTCAAATAAATCCAAAGTAATACCAGTATATCTGCTTACAAAATTAACATGTTTTTAAAGTATAATATCTAAACTTGCAAGGGTGAGGGATATACAAACACTTTAATACCTTGCTGGGGGAATGGAAATTAATACAATTTTTCTCTTCTAATTATATCAGTTATAATAATCACATAACTTGACCCATCAATTACATTTCTGGAATTACTCTAAGGATAGAATTATAAACTTATACAAAGATACATGTGGGTTTCCCTGGTGGCTCAGACAGTAAAGAATCTGCCTGCAGTGCGGGAGACATGGGCTTCATCCCTGGGTTGGGAAGATCCCCTGGAGGAGGGCATGGCAACCCACTACAGTATTACTGCCTGGAATATCCCCATGGACAGAGGAAACTGGCAGGCTACAGTCCATGGGGTCACAAAGTGTCAGACACAACTGAACAACTGAAAAACTACTTACAACACAGCATAAAGATATATGTACCCAGATATTTATTATAGTATTATTTATAATCATAAAATTTAGAAACCACCAAATATCTAAAATTATAGATTAAATATAGTACGCTTATATGATGTGGCAATATGTAGTCATTAGAATACAATGCTTCTGAAGACTTTTTAATGACATGTAAAAATATTTATGATGTATTCAGTGAAAAATTAGGTTATTAAATAGTATGTATAGTATCCCAATTTTATTTAAGAGAGGAAGAGAAACAACACATACTTGTTAATACTTAATATCTTTAGAATTAGATATTAATTTTGTTTTATTCTGTTTACTCTATGTTCTAAATTGTACACAATGAACATGTATTAACTTTCCAATGAAAACAAACGTGTCAGTTCTAAAAATCAGGTTCACAAAGAAGAACCAAAACAAAAGTCTTGAAAATGTTCATACTTTTTAAGCCAACTGATAGAACAATTGAACATCTAGGAATGTGTTCCAATCAGAATTTAGGACCTGTTTATCTAATCAGAGAAGACCACAGTGATTTAGGTCCAAAGTTGATTGTCACAGTATATTTTAGGACAGAAATTTAGAAAATTAAGTTCTAACAATGTATTACCAATTAAATCATGGTCTTCTTGATAAATGTCAAGAAAATTTTAAAATTTATTTCTTTTTAATTGGAAGATAATTGCTTTACAATACTGTGTTGGTTTCTGCTACATATCAACATGAAACAGCCATAAGTATACATATGTCCCCACCCTCTTGAACCTCCCTTCCACCTCCCACCCCATTCCACCCCTCTAGGTTGTCACAGAGTGCCAGATTTGAGGTCCCTATGTCAGTTGAAGAAAATATTTAATGTCATTGAAAAATATTCCTCTCATATTATTAAATAAAAAATTAGGTTATGAACAATATGTAGAGAACAAAATCACTATTGTAAAAAAAGTCCACATTCAATAAAGTTAGGTGTGTGTTCAGTCATGTCTGACTCTTTGCGACCCCATGGAATGTAGCCTGCCATTTCCTACTGCAGGGGTTCTTCACAATCCAAGGATCAAACCTGTGTCTCTTGCATCGTCTACATTGGCAGGTGGATTCTTTACCACTAGTGCCACCTGGGATGCCCCCTTAAAAGTTAGCTGGCAAACTATATATAAATGTGGAATGTTTTCAAGCTAAAACCACACTGCATTGAGAATGTAGGAATAAATCAATCTTCCAGACCCGGCTGACACATAATAAGCACTCTGGAGTTGTAAAATTAGATTTTCTTCCATTTTTCTTCCCCCACCCCCATGTGCTATTACTTACAGACAACTATTGTTGGAAGTTTCTTCAGAGGATTTAAGGTAAGAGTTGGGGGCAGCATTCTCTGAAGGGATTTTCCTAAGGGACTCATTTATCATGGAATAAGGATTTCAGAGGGCAAATTAAAAAATATTGGAGTGAGGTCAGCTATGGAAAGTAGAGTGAAGTTAAGAAGCACAGCATAGTGAAAAAGACCTAGATATTTGCATTTGGAACAATGATGACTAGTAAGAATGAAATTCATGATGGAGCTGACTCATTCAAGTTGTTTTAAGAGGAAAAAGGCTGTCAAAAACCTAGTGGGGCTATACTGTCAACTCTGAAAAGCATTCAAATTGGAAGTTGCAAAATTCTGGATTTTCCTCACTGTTAAGTGGCAGGCAGGATCATACTGACTTTAAACACAACCTTAGTGTGTAAGAGGCCTCAGTTAAAACCTAATGGGCTTGTAGAATCTTGGAACATCTGAAAAAGAGATTAAGGATGAGATCCTGAAACATAGGAAGATATACAAGAGAAAACTGTGTCACAAAGGACATAGAAGAATTTCAAGAGAAGAGTGGTCAACTCTGTCAAAAACTACAGAAGTTAAGTAGGATTTAGGCTAAAATTAGGCCACTAAAATAAAGACATCAAAACAATTTAGTCATATAAAAGTTCAGAACTCCATAAATCTACTAAAATGGTGAATTTGGAAGATACTAAAAAGTCAGAGAGATGTGTTTTGTATTGCCTTTATGGTTTTCCTATCTTTTGAACAAAACGCTTATCCAAAAGTGTACATGCAGTTGTCAGACTTATTTAGAGGTTTGAAATTATTTGTATTTTTAAGTGTGCTTAGTCTCATTTTTTCACTGAAGGTCAAATAAATAAAAATCAGGTACTGACAAGGTTGAATTGTCCGATCTTGTAAGCAAACTTTTGCCTGAAATTTTACTTTGGCAAGTCAGAAGGTCTTCCTTTGCATAGTCCTAGGTCTCCTTTCTAAAGAAGAGAGGGTCATCCTAAGTATATTCCTCCCACGGTCGTTTATTTTCTCTCAAGCCAACTGGATACTTCTCTGTCAGAGTGCTCCATATTTCTATCCAATGGAATTATAAACATATTTTAGGGGTAAAGCAGATGTTTCTTTGTATAAAAGCAGATGTTACTTTACATCAATGTGCTTGTAACAATTATAATTTTCATCCCCATTCTTAAATTCTAGATTACAATTACTGAAAGTCCCATCAGAGGTTACTTTATTCCTTTTATCATGCCCTTTCAACTTCTGCTTTTAATTTTACCAGGCAGATGAGATAGCATATGAAGAAAGATTATGAGGAATCAACCAGCCTGCACAAAATAGAAAATGACACAGAATCTAACATTCTGCCTCAATGATTAACTGAAATTATTCCCCCTTTTCTACCTTTAAAAACTGCCATGGGGCTTCCCTGGTGGTCCTGTGGTTAAGAATCTACTTGCCAATGCAGGAGACACTGGTTCAATCGCTGGCCGGGGAAGATTCCACATGCCATGTGGCAACTAAGCCTGTGTGCCACAACTGCTGAGTCCTCAAGCTCTAGAGTCCTTGTGCCACCACAATGAGAAGCTCGTGCACCACAGCAAAGAGTACCCCCATCTCGCCACAACTAGAGAAAGCCCTCGTGCAGTAATGAAGACCCAGCACAGCCAAAAATAAATAAATAAAAACTGTAATGACTGAGCAGAATCTTCAGAGCTAGTTTTGGGACAAGAGCCCACTCTCTACTCAAATTGCTGGCTTTCTGATTAAAGCAACTTTCCTTTCTACCAACACTTGTCTCCTGACTATTTGCTTTTGAGCGACAAGCAGCTGAACCTGAGTTCAGTAACAATATCTCTCATGCTTTGAAATTTGAACAAACTATTTTCTCAATTACAAATGCCTTTTCTCCAGAGCTTCAGCTAATTAATTCATATTATTTATTAAGTCAATCTGGAAATCATTTTTTCATGAAAACACTCTCTGTCTCTGCCTCTCTCTGTTTATCTCTGTCTCTGTCTTTTTCTCCCTCCCCTCTTATCTCCAACCTTGAGTTAGGTAGCTCTATGTTGTATCCCCATGTGCTCCTATTGCATGTATCATTCTGCATTAGAATTTTTAAACAACCCTGTTGAGGTATTATTTACAGACAATAAAATTCATGTTTTAAATATACAGCTTGATGAGTTTTGACAAGTGTATACATCTATGTAATCACCACTTCAATCAGGATATAAAACATTTCCATCACCCAAGAAAACTCTTTCATGATCATGTCTCTTGCAGTCAATGCCACCCACATAAGCAGACATTAATTTTATTTCTATAAACATAATTCATTTTTATAATTCTAGACCTTCATGTAAGTGAAATCACACAGTGTGTGCTTTTTTTGAGGTTGGCTCATTTTGCTTATTATGATGTTTTTAAGACATCCATATTGTTGCATGACTGATAGTTCATTTCTTCATTGTTTCAGGGTATTCCATTTACAGCTGTGCAATGCTTTGTTTATCCATTTACCTACTGATAGAAATTTGGGTTGTTTCCACTTTAAGACTATTATGAAAAAAAAAACTGCTATCAACATTTGCAAACAAATCTTTATGTGGATATGTGTCTTCACTTCTTTTGGGTAAATAACTAGGAATAGAATTGCTCAGTCATATGGTACCTATATGTTTGATTTTATTTTAAAAAAACTGCTAAACTATTTTACAAAGTGTTCATTCCATTGTATATCTCCACCAGAAGAGGAGGAGTGCCCCAATTGCTCTACACCCCAGACAACACTTGATATGGTCAAATTTTTAACTTTTATCATTCTAATGAGTGTGAAGTATTATCTCATTACAGTTTTAATTTTCATTTCCTTGATGACTAACAATGTTCAACATTTTTTCATTTGCATTAGGATTTCTTTATTTCCATGTTTGGAAAATTTAGCACATAATCTCTGAAAGAATCTGATTTTTAAATAAAAAATCCATATGTGAATCCCAGGGCTGCAATTTGAAGTAATTTGATCTCAGGCCACTATTCAATCAGTTGAAGCTACAGTCAATTTATCTATGAAATGGGGATAACACTATCTCACAGCTAGATCTCACAGGTAGATAATATATATGAGGTATCTAGAACAACGCCTGTTATATAGTAGACCTTAATAAATGCTAAGTATGATTATTACTGCCAAAACCATAAACCCATACCAGTCTTCCTTCTCAAGCAATGGTCATAGCTACAGAAAGCTACTCTAATCATGTTGTTATAGCTCAGGGATTTCCTCTATAGTTTTCAAACTTCAAAATTTTAATTATTTCCTCAGTTTCTATCCTACTGTCTCACTAAAATATATGTTCCATAAGGGAAGTAATACATCTGTATCATAAACTTCTGTATCCTCAACAATTAGAACGATGCAATAAATACTTGCTGAAAGAAGAAAAGAATGAATATCTGCATCCACCTTTTCTTTCTCGCTTCTGTGCATTGACATACACATTGGTTGATCTGTCTGGTTTTCTATTTTAATTTCTCTAGGAGGCATAATATGCTTTCTTTTGTAATTTCTCATGGGCAAGTCCTTCCTCACTGCCATCCAGCTTAGAAACTCTAAAATCACTGCATCCTAGCCTAAATCAACCTTTTTAGACTCATGCTTATCTGGAAGAAGGCAAGATTTGTAGCCACAATTCTTTGATCAACCAGTTCACAGTAGCTTTTGCTCATTCCTATCACTGGGCTCCTGACCTAAAGAATTCCATACACATGCTGTAGTAAAATCATGAGCATAATGGGCTTCAGTACAATATGGCATTCGGTTTTAAAAAAAAGAAAGAAAGGAAAATGTGGGCTGTAGCATGGAATGAACCTATGATAGAGACCAAACTCTAGCACTTACTTGCTATGTGACTTTTGGCAACGTAAATTCTCTCAGCAAATGTCTCTTTCAGTTGAGTTCAGTCACTCAGTCATGTCCGACTCCTTGCGACCGCATGAAAGCAACATGCCAGGCCTCCCTGTCCATCACCAACTCCCGGAGTTTACTCAAACCCATATCCGTGGAGTCGGTAATGCCATCCAGCCATCACATCCTCTGTCATCCCCTTCTCCTCCTGCCCCCAATCCCTCCCAGCATCAGGGTCATTTCCAATGAATCAACTCTTCACATGAGGTGGCCAAAGTATTGGAGTTTCAGCTTCAGCATCAGTCCTTCCAATGAACACCCAGGACTGATCTCCTTTAGGATAGACTGATTGGATCTCCTTGCAGTCCAAGGGACTCTCAAGAGTCTTCTTCAACACCACAGTTCAAAAGCATCAATTCTTCGGCGCTCAGCTTTCTTCACAGTCCAACCCTCACATCCATACATGACCACTGGAAAAACCATAGCCTTGTCTAAACGGACCTTTGTTGGCAAAGTAATGTCTCTGCTTTTAAATATGCTGTATAGGTTGCTCGTAACGTTCATTCCAAGGAGTAAGCATCTTTTAATTTCATGGCTGCAATCACCATCTGCAGTGATTTTGGAGCCCCCAAAAAAGAAGTCAGCTACTCATTCCACTGTTTCCCCATCTGTTTGCCATGAAGTGATGGGACCAGATGCCATGATCTTAGTTTTCTGAATGTTGAGCTTTAAGCCAACTTTTTCACTCTCCTCTTTCACTTTCATCAAGAGGTCTTTTAGTTCCTCTTCACTTTCTGCCATAAGGGTGGTGTCATCTGCATATCGGAGGTTATTGATATTTCTCCCGGCAAACTTGATTCCAGCTTGTGCTTCCTCCAGCCCAGCATTTCTCATGAGGTACTCTGCATATAAGTTAAATAAGCAGGGTGACAATATACAGCCTTGACATACTCCTTTTCTTATTTGGAACCAGTCTGTTGTGCCACGTGCAGTTCTAACTGTTGCTTCCTGACCTGCATACAGGTTTCTCAAGAGGCTGGTCAGGTGGTCTGGTATTTCCATCTCTTTCAGAATTTTCCACAGTTTATTGTGATCCACACAGTCAAAGGCTTTGGCATAGTCAATAAAGCAGAAATAGATGTTTTTCTGGAATTCTCTTGCTTTTTCAATGATCCAGCAGATGTTGGCAATTTGATCTCTGGTTCCTCTGCCTTTCCTAAAACCAGCCTGAATATCCGGATGTTCACGGTTCACGTATTGCTGAAGCCTAGCTTGGAGAATTTTGAGCATTACTTTACTAGCATGTGAGATGAGTGCAATTGTGCGGTAGTTTGAACACTCTTTGGGATTGCCTTTCTTTGGGATTGGAATGAAAACTGACCTTTTCCAGTCCTGTGGCCACTGCTGAGTTTTCCAAATTTGCTGGCATATTGAGTGCAGCACTTTCACAGCATCATCTTTCAGGATTTGAAATAGCTCAACTGGTATTCCATCACCTCCACTAGCTTTGTTCGTAGTGATGCTTTCTAAGGCCCACTTGACTTCACATTCCAGGATGTCTGGCTCTAGGTGAGTGATCACACCATCGTGATTATCTGGGTCATGAAGATCTTTTTTGTACAGTTCTTCTGGGTATTCTTGCCACCTCTTCTTAATATCTTCTGTTTCTGTTAGGTCCATAAAATTTCTGTCCTTTATCGAACCCATCTTTGCATGAAATGTTCCCTTGTTATCTCTAATTTTCTTGAAGAGATCTCTAGTCTTTCCCATTCTGTTGTTTTCCTCTATTTCTTTGCATTGAACGCTGAGGAAGGCTTTCTTATCTCTCCTTGCTATTCTTTGGAACTCTGCATTCAAATGGGAATATCTTTCCTTTTCTCCTTTGCTTTTCGCTTCTCTTCTTTTCACAGCTATTTGTAAGGCCTCCTTAGACAGCCATTTTGCTTTTTGCATTTCTTTTCCATGGGGATGGTCTTGAGTCCTGTCTCCTGTACAATGTCACGAACCTCCATCCTTAACTCATCATGCACTCTGTCTATCAGATCTAGTCCCTTAAATCTATTTCCCACTTCCACTGTATAGTCATAAGGGATTTGATTTAGGTCATACCTGAATGGTCTAGTGGTTTTCCCTACTTTCTTCAATTTAAGTCTGAATTTGGCAATAAGGAGTTCATGATCTGAGCCACAGTCAGCTCCTGGTCTTTTTTTTGCTGACTGTATAGTGCTTCTCCATCTTTGGCTGCAAAGAATATAATCAATCTGATTTCAGTGTTGACCATCTGGTGATGTCCATGTGTAGAGTCTTCTCTTGTGTTGTTGGAAGAGGGTGTTTGTTATGACCAGTGTGTTCTCTTGGCAAAACTCTATTAGCCTTTGCCCTGCTTCATTCCGTACTCCAAGACCAAATGTGCCTGTTATTCCAGGTGTTTCTTGACTTCCTACTTTTGCATTCCAGTCCCCTATAATGAAAAGGACATCTTTTTTGGCTGTTAGTTCTAAAAGGTCTCATACGTCTTCATAGAACCGTTCAACTTCAGCTTCTTCAGCATTACTGGTTGGGGCATAGCCTTGGATTACCGTGATATTGAATGGTTTGCCTTGGAAACGAACAGAGATCATTCTGTCATTTTTGAGATTGCATCCAAGTACTGCATTTTGAACTCTTTTGTTGACCCTGATGGCTACTCCATTTCTTCTAAGGGATTCCTGCCCACAGTAGTAGATATAGTGGTCCTCTGAGTTAAATTCACCCATTCCAGTCCATTTTAGTTCGCTGATTCCTAGAATGTCGACATTCACTCTTGCCATCCCCTGTTTGACCACTTCCAATTTGCCTTGATTCATGGACCCAACATTCCAGGTTCCTATGCAGTATTGCTCTTAACAGCGTTGGACCTTGCTTCTATCACCAGTCACATCCACAACTGGGTATTGTTTTTGCCTTGGCTCCATCCCGTCATTCTTTCTGGAGTTATTTCTCCAGTGATCTCCAGTAGCATATTGGGCACCTATTGACCTGGGGAGTTCCTCTTTCAGTATCCTATCATTTTGCCTTTTCATACTGTTCATAGGGTTCTCAAGGCAAGAATATTGAAGTGGTTTGCCATTTCCCTTCTCCAGTGGACCACATTCTGTCAGACCTCTCCACCATGACCCACCCATCTTGGGTGGCCCCACATGGCATGGCTTAGTTTCTTTGAGTTAGACAAGGCTGTGGTCCATGCGATCAGATTGGCTAGTTTTCTGTGATTATGGTTTCAGTGTGTCTGCCCTCAGATGCCCTCTCACAACACCTACCGTCTTACTTGGGTTTCTCTTACCTTGGACATGGGGTATCTCTTTATGGCTGCTCCAGCATAGCACAGCCACTGCTCCTTACCTTGGACGAGGGCTATCTCCTCACGGCCGCCCCTCCTGACCTTGAACGTGGTGTACATAAAATAATGAGATATTATATATCTGACTAGCTTACTTCCCAGCTCATAAGTAAGCTTTCAATAAATGTCAGGGATGATTTATTTGAGAGAAAACTGGACTGAGATTTGAAAGTGAATAGAAGGTAACTAAGAAAAGAGTAGAGGAAGTATACCATAGGCAGAGGGAACAGTAGGTGCAACAATAAATGTAGGGTGACTCTTCACCAGTGGTACTCTTCTACAAGTGCAGTTTTGCAACAAGTAATTGTGTTACATATCCTAATAGAGTTTCTTCAGGTTGAGATGATAGTAGCCATAGGGATATCTGGCAAATTTGTGAAACAAGTACTAATCCAGCACATCCAAACTAGGAGTATTAGACATTTACTAAGAAAGTCATCAGAAACTAGTCCCATAAGAATACATTAATAGAGTTCAAATTGGTGATACTTTAAAGAAGCTGAAGCTATCCACTGCAAATTGCCTCTATTTCTTCTTAATTCTCTGCCTCTTTTGGCCAGAGACTCACAATTATTTCCTCAAAAACTCACTTTCCATTCATATTAGAAAACTGTAACCACTACAAACAATATCTCCCAGCAGACACAAACATTCTTGCCATCTTTAGGCCAGGGCTCCTGGGATAGTGGTGATATATTCTCATATATGAAGGTTAAAGAATTTCTCTGAATTGCATGTATGACCACAAAATCAGTCTGGTGCCAGAACCAACATATTTGCCAATAGGGCTATTCCACAGGCCTGATTTCCCAAGGCCCTTCACTAATTTATAGATATCAACTGTTCATAAGAACCATTGCCATGCCATGGTAAGATAATCTTCTTTCAATATCATCTAGATTATAATGAAGCTACTATTTGAGAATGATAGCACTTCAGGTGATTTCTTACCTTGGGTATAGCATTCTTAATGGTCTTCATAAAATTAGATCTCTTAAGTGTCTATAACTTTGCCAGTATCTAGAAAGGTGGCAAGTGGAAAATGGTGTTCCGTGTACTCGTTGATAACCTGAATGTCCTATATTGCCATTTGGTCTGTGCAAAGCCCTGATCTTCTTCCAGAAATTAAAAAAAAAGTGTTCTTGCACAAGCAGGAGTTCCACCAAAAGAAGTGAACTCCTGAAGATTTTTACATAGTTTGACTCTCTGAAGGTAGGAAAACCTTGCTCAGAGTACCAAACATGAGTTTGTAAAATGAATCAGTGATGTAAGGATGGATGAATACATGTATGGATGGATAGGTAAATGAATGGAAACAAAGGAAAAATAATCAAGCTATAACTATAACATGGAAATTTTAAGTTATCTATAAATTATATCTCAAGTTATTTTTGAGCACTTACTATATGCAGGCACTACTGTAAGTACTTTATGAGTATGATTTCATTTAATCCTCATGACCACAAAATATATGAAATGCTATTACTAGTTATATAGATAAGGAAAATGAGACATAAAGAGACAAGTAATTTTCTCAAAGTCACTTGGATTATTAAGTGGCAGATCTGGTGCATGATCCCAGGCATTTTGGCTCCAGATCTTAATTTCTTATTTTCTAGTATGACCTCCTCTAGTTTATAATACATTTGCAAGAATATGTTATTTTAGTAAGAAGAGACAGTATATTGAAATATGACCACATGATAAGGTGAAAGAGGTGCAGTCTCAAATTTGGGGGAAAAGTATTAACAGAAGCAAAGAAAATATTTAAAACAAAATTATACCTTGAGAAAACCATAATTCAACTGGAAATAAAAGCAAAAATAAACAAATGGGACCTAATTAAATTTAAAAGCTTTTGCACAACAAAGGAAACTATAAGCAAGGTGAAAAGACAGCCTTAGGAATGGGAGAAAATAATAGCAAATGAAGAAACAGACAAAAGATTAAATATACAAGCAACTCCTGCAGCTCAATTCCAGAAAAATAAACGACCCAATCAAAAAATGGGCCTAAGAACTAAACAGACATTTCTCCAAAGAAGACACACAGATGGCTAACAAACACATGTAAAGATGCTCAACATCACTCATTATCAGAGAAGTGCAAATCAAAACCACAATGAGGTACCATTACACGCCAGTCAGAATGGCTACTGTCCAAAAGTCTACAAGCACTAAATGCTGGAGAGGGTGTGGAGAAAAGGGAACCCTCTTACACTCTTGGTAGGAATGCAAACTAGTACAACCACTGTGGAGAACAGTGTGGATATTCCTTAAAAAACTGGAAATAGAACTGCCATATGACCCAGCAATCCCACTCCTGGGCATACACACCAAGGAAACCAGATCTGAAAGAGACACGTGCACCCCAATGTTCATCGCACCACTGTTTATAATAGCCAGGACATGGAAGCAACCTAGGTCCCCATCAGCAGACGAATGGATAAGAAAACTGTGGTACATATACACAATGAAATATTACTCAGCCATTAAAAAGAATACATTTGAATCAGTTCTAATGAGATGGATAAAACTGGAGCCCATTTTACAGAGTGAAGTAAGCCAGAAAGATAAAGACCAATACAGTATACTAACGCATATATATGGAATTTAGAAAGATGGTAACGATAACCTTATATGCAAAACAGAAAAAGACACAGATGTACAGAACAGACTTTTGGACTCTATGGGAGAAGGCGAGGGTGGGATGATCTGAGAGAACAGCATCGAAACATGTATATTATCAAGTGTGAAACAGATCGCCAGTCCAGGTTGGATGCATGAGACAAGCACTCGGAGCTGGTGCACTGGCATGACCCAGAGGGATGGGATGGGGAGGGAGGTGGGAGAGGGGTTCAGGATGGGGAACACATGTAAATCCATGGCTGATTCATGTCAATGTATGACAAAAACCACTACAATATTGTAAAGTAATCAGCCTCCAACTAATAAAAATAAATGGAAAAAAAGAAGAAAAAAAAAAGAAAGAAAGAAAACCATAATTCAAAAAGACACATGTAAAAAAAGAAAAGACACACGTATCTCCAGTGTTCATTGAAGCACTATTTACAATAGACAGGACATGGAAGCAACCTAGATGTCCATCAACAGATAAATGGATAAAGAATATGTGGTACATATATACAAAGGAATATTACTAGGCTATAAAAAGGACCAGATTGAGTCAGTTCTAGTGAGTTGCATGAATCTAGAGCCTATTATACAGAGTGAAGTTTTAGGCTAGTGCAAAAGTAACTGGTTTTTGCATTGTTGAAATTTGCTGTTTGATATTGGAATGAAGCAAGGTGTTAGTCACTCTTTCATGTCCAACTCTTTGCAACCCCATGGACTATAACCCACCAGGCTCCTCTGTCCATGGAATTCTCCAGGCAAGAATACTAGAATGGGTTGCCATTCCCTTCTCCAGGGGATCTTCCTAACTCAGGGATAAAACCTGGATCTCCTGCATTGCAGGTAGATACTTTACTGCTGAGCCACCAGGGAAGCCCCTGATATTGGAATACATTCTAAATAAATGTGGATATGTTATATATCATTGTAATGTGCATTTCTCATTTTATGTTTTTTGCTAATGACTTGTTACTTACCATTTATTTTATATTTATTTTAGACTATGGAAATGATGTTAGTTGTTGTTGTTCAGTCGCTAAGACGTGTCCAACTATTTGCGACCCATTGACTGCAGCACTCAATACGTCGGCAAATTTGGAAAACTCAGTAGTGGCCACAGGAAATGATGTTAGATTTAAAAAAAAATGAGATATTTTCTTATTTGAGTTCAAAATGGGTCGTAAAGCACTGGGGGCAACTTGCAACATCAACACTGCATTTGGCCCAGGAACTGCTAACAAACGTATATTGCACTGGTGGCTCAAGAAGTTTTGCAAAGGAGACAAGAGTCTTGAAGGTGAGGAGGGGCACAGTGGCTAGCCACGGGAAGTTGACGACAACAATTGAGAGCGATCATTGAAACTGATCCTCTTACAACTACAGGAGAATTTGCTGAAGAACTCAATGTTGACCATTCTGTGGCCATTTGGCATTTGAAGCAAATTGGACACAGAAACGTTTGATAAGTGGGTGCCTCATGAGCTGACCGAAAATCAAAAAAAAAAAAAAAAAAATCATCATTTTCAAGTGTCATCTTCTCTTATTCTATACAACAACACGCCATTTCTCAACTGGATTGTGATGTGAGACAAAAAAAAATGGATTTTATACAAAAACTGGCAATGACCAGTTCAGTGGTTGGATCAAGAAGAAGCTCCAAAACACTTCCCAAAGCCAAACTTGCACCAAAAAAAAGGTCATGGTCACTGTTCGGTGGTCTGTTCCCAGTCTGACACACTACAGCTTTCTGAATCCTAGCGAAACCATTACATCTGAGAAGTATGCTCAGCAAATCGATGAGATGCACCAAAAACTGCAGTGCCTACAATTGGCATTGGGCAACAGAAAGGGCCCAATTCTTCTCCACGACTAACGCCCAACCACATGTCACACAACCAATGCTTCAAAAGCTGAAGAATTGGACTACGAAGTTTTAACTTATTTGCCATATTCATCTGTCCTCTCATGAACTGATAGCCACCTCTTCAAGCATCTCAACAACTTTTAGGAGGGAAAATGCTTCTAAAACCAGCAGGAGGCAGATAATGCTTTCCAAGAGTTTGTCAAACACCAAAGCACAGATTTCTATGCTATAAGAATAAGCAAACTTATTTCTTGTAGGCAAAAAAGTGTTGATTGTAATGGTTCCTATTTTGATTAATAAAGATGTGTCTGAGTCCAGTTACAATGATTTAAAATTCGTGGTTTGAAACTGTAATTTCATTTGCACCAACCTAATAAGTCAGAAAAAGAAAAACAAATAGCATATGCTAATGCATATATATGGAATCTAGAAAAATGGTACTGATAAACCTATTTTCAGGGCAGGAATAGAGGCACGGACATAGAGGGCAGACTTGTGGACACAGCAGGGAAAGGAGAGGGGGGATGAATTGAGAGAGTAACACAGACTTATATACACTAATGATGTAGGAGATAGATGAGCTCCAGTTTAGACATTTACAACTAGCCTCCTGTTTGCATTTCCCTTCTCTTGATAGGTGGGCTCCAGCTGAGGCATTTACAATCAGCCTGTTTGCTCCCCAAAATGGAAGTAACAACAGAAACAGCATAAACAACCAGTGTTTATCTCTTGTAAACACCTTAAGGTAACAGTCATGGCAAGGACAAAGAGAAGCAAAATCTTGTTTGAGTAAAGGATTAAGAGATCTACACGCCTCCCTCTTTGGGGACAAGGAAGACACTACACATGTGCAGAAGGGCTCCTTGTGGGTCAAAAGTCAGGGGATAACACCAGGTCATAATGAGTCTTGCTCCCCCCAGAAGCCTTCACTTCAAGGGGTGTGTGTGCACCCCAGGGGAGGATCCTGGGGTTTGTCAGGTGTGGAAAAAGAAATCAGATAATTGGCCTGAAGAAAGACAAAGGCCCAGAAGAACTGACCTATATAAACGACTTAACCACCTCTTTACTGGGCTCCTCTTCATTGGGGGGATGCCCACACCCTTTATCTCTGGGTGTGGATCTCTGCTTTGCTTCTCTCTCAACTAAACAAATTATTTCTCTATGTGCTCTCCCACATGTTGTTGTGCTGTGTCTAATAATAAACTTTGTACCTGCATTTACAGTTTCTGCCTCCATGATAAATGCATTTTTCACTGGGGGCAAAGATCCAGGGAAAATTAGCTTCTAGCTTCTAGCCCTTGCTGGTTTGATGGCTAGGATTCCTGGTTTTCATCCAGGCTTCCCAGGTTCAACTCCTTGGCAGGGAATTAAGATCTTGCTTCATGCCACCGTGTACTGCTGCCTCACCAAGATCACTACCATGTATAAAATAGATAGTGGGAAACAGCTGTATAGCACAGGGAACTCAGTTCAATGCTGTGTGATAACCTGGAGTGGTTAGATGAGGGGTGGGGTGAGAAGGAGGGGATATACACACTTATAGCTGATTCACATTGTTGTACAGCAGAAACCAGCACAACATTGTAAAGCAATTATCCTCCAATAAAAAACAAATAAATAAAACAAAATTATCCCTATGAAAGAAATGGTATTTAATGATATTCAGGGGCTCAGACTTTGGGATACTTACAAAACTGATACTAATTCAAATTCCAGATCTGGTACTGTTAGGGGAAGCACACTGATTGAAACCGCCCACCCTGGCCAGGCACCTTAGTAACCATTCACATGAGTTGTTTTATGACAGGAGGTTCTGGTAAGGAACACAGAACTAATAAGCCTCCACCAACTGGAAGAGTTCAGGAAAAGTCAAAAGGAGACACCACATGTCTGACCACCTCCCGGAATCATCCTCTCTGACATCCATCTTGGCTAAACAAGGCATGCACCACCAGGAAGGACTCTGAGTCAGAATGATTGGCTAAAGACAACCCGGAAACTAATCCCATCACCATAAAACCGAGACTGCAAGCCATGTGACAGAGCAGTTCTCCTGGGTTCCCTTACCCTCTTGCTCTCCGCCCAGGCGTCCTTTCCCAATAAAATCTCTTGCTTTGTCAGCACATGTGTTTCCTCGGACAATTCATTTCCGATTGTTAGGCAAGAGCCCAGTTTCGGGCCCTGGAAGGGGTCCCCCTTCCTGCAACAGTACTAATTAAGCCTTGCAACCTTGAGCAGACTAGCAAACTTCTCTGTGCTTCAGTTTCCTCAACTCTAAAATGTGGGTAACATTATAACTCACATTAAATTGCAATTGAAAAGATTAGATAATGCAAATAAAGCCTATAATACAGTGTCTAGGGCACAGCAAGAACTCAGTCATGTTAGCTATATTATTATCATTATTATTACTATTCTATTTTCTCAATTGTACAATAAAAATGGAAATGGAAAATTATTTTGACATTTCATAATATCTATAATATTTGGCATGGTGCTGACATTATCTTAAAATTCAGGCCAAATGAAAAGTAATTCAACCCCAAGGAAGACAAGGAGCAAACTAATCATAATATCTAACAAGGAACACTGGAGAGAAGCACAGTTTAACAGAGAAATCATGAATTTTTCTGCTTATACGGTTTCAGGTGCCACAGAAAATCAGCAAATCCATGACACACCAGGCAGCAAGGCAGTATGTGTCAGGCAGGCAGCCAGAGATAGAGAACAGGATCCAGAGCCAGAGACAGGGATGGGTGGAGGGCAGGTCATGAGCAGATCAAGCAGCCTCTTAGGAACAAGAGTGAGCATGATCTGGACGAGCAGTGAGTCAAGGCAAAACAGGCAAATTGGAAGCCCTACAGGGTCAAGCAAGTAATCTACTTCAGGATCCTAAGGAAAGAGGGGAGGCCAAGGGTGAGGTGGTGGGGTGGGGGGAAACTAGAGGGTGATGGGATAAGGGTAGATGCTGAAAACCAAAAGCAGAACGGGAACAAATTTCAAATGGAGAATGCAGCCGCATTGCGTCAGAATCAAGTGGACTTTGGCAGCTAAGAAAGCTCACTGTTCCAGCTTCAGCTGTTCTCTTTCCCCTGCTGCCACGGGAATCTGGCCTGGGGGCTTGCAGCAGAGGCAATGGAAACAGCTGGCTAAGTGAAGAGCATGGGGTTGAAGAGCTGACAACAATGCCTGCAAAGAAAGAGCATGTTTTGCTTATAAAGGAAATTAGAAATGTGCTAATGGGGGTATTTAAATATGAATGAGGTATTTAGGTATTTAAATACCCAAAAGAAAATCATTCCACAGCAAGAATGCCTAAACTTAAAAAGATTTAACAGATACAAGCACACACTTCAGTAAATGAGTTAATAAACCATATAGCTAAACATGCCTGGCATTTTTGATTCATGCCTCTGTCTAGAAGCCTCCCAGTCATCTCCCACTCTTCCTAAGGGCAGAGAGCTGTTTAACAACCCTTCAGTGTTCCAGGCAGCAACAGGCTGTCAACTATTAATGGCAAAGCTACCAGAAGCCAGATATACCTAGGAACAGATGAAAGGTTTCATTTGTTCAACTTTTAACGTTATACTAGTTCTCACTCAGGACCTCTGAGCACATCACTGGACATTTTTTAAACATACAGTTACTGGTGTGAAGAGGTTTCTGAAAACATGCAAAGCACACATTCAACAAGAAAGTCCACCTGAAGATCCTGTGAGGGTGAAACTGGATTGAAACATTACAGTATGCCTGTTCTTTTTACAAAGACCAAAGCAAGTTCAAAGACTCAGAAACTTTCTTGAAAATGATAGAAACGTTATGGCAAATTAGGTTTCATCTTGCATGCCAAATCCAACCGATTGATAGCTGCTTCATGAAGCCCTGTATACCTGATCAAATTAGTGATGTCTGCCATAGCCCAGGGAGGAGGAAGGAGATAGTCACCGTTGTTAACAAGTTGGTCTTACTTTGAGCCTCAGGCCATCTGGGTATACTGCTTTCTATCCTAGAGGTTCACTCTGGCAGCTTATGGGCTGCGTTCCCACTGAAGATGTGCTTTGGCCCTCATAGTATTTTTTTTTTAATTAGTTGCTGATATTTTAAAATGGGAGATTTCATATTTGTAAAAGATTTGCCGTCAGATTGGGAGAAATTAATAGCAAATGAAGAAACAGACAAAGGATTAATCTCAAAAATATACAAGCAACTCCTGCAGCTCAATTCCAGAAAAATAAATGACCCAATCAAAAAATGGGCCAAAGAACTAAACAGACATTTCTCCAAAGAAGACATACAGATGGCTAACAAACACATGAAAAGGTGCTCAACATCACTCATTATTAGAGAAATGCAAATCAAAACCACAATGAGGTACCATTACACGCCAGTCAGGATGGCTGCTATCCAAAAGACTACAAGCAATAAATGCTGGAGAGGGTGTGGAGAAAAGGGAACCCTCTTACACTGTTGGTGGGAATGCAAACTAGTACAGCCACTATGGAAAACAGTGTGGAGATTCCTTAAAAAACTGGAAATAGAACTGCCATATGACCCAGCAATCCCACTTTTGGGCATACACACTGAGGAAACCAGATCTGAAAGAGACACGTGCACCCCAATGTTCATTGCAGCACTGTTTATAATAGCCAGGACATGGAAGCAACCTAGATGCCCATCAGCAGATGAATGGATAAGGAAGCTGTGGTACATATACACCATGGAATATTACTCAGCCATTAAAAAGAATTCATTTGAATCAGTCCTAATGAGATGGATGAAACTGGAGCCCATTATACAGAGTGAAGTAAGCCAGAAAGATAAAGAACATTACAGCATACTAACACATATATATGGAATTTAGAAAGATGGTAATGATAACCCTATATGCAAAACAGAAAAAGAGACACAGAAATACAGAACAGACTTTTGAACTCTGTGGGAGAATGTGAGGGTGGGATGTTTCAAAAGAACAGCATGTATACTATCTATGGTGAAACAGATCACCAGCCCAGGTGGGATGCATGAGACAAGTGCTCGGGCCTGGTGCACTGGGAAGACCCAGAGGAGTCGGGTGAAGAGGGAGGTGGGAGGGGGGATCGGGATGGGGAATAAGTGTAAATCTATGGCTGATTCATATCAATGTATGACAAAACCCACTGAAATGTTGTGAAGTAATTAGCCTCCAACTAATAAAAAAATTAAAAAAAATAAAAAAAAAAAAGAAAAAAAAAAAAAAAAAAAAAAAAAAAAAGATTTGAATTTTCCTTTAAAAATGGAAATTTCTAGCAATTTTAGACTGCAAGGAGATCAAACCAGTCAATCCCAAAGGAAATCAATCCTGAATATTCATTGGAAGGACTGATGCTGAAGCTGAAGCTGAAGCTCCAATACTTTGGCCAGCTGATGTGAAGAGCCACTCATTAGAAAAGACTCTGATGCTGGGAAAGATTGAAGGCCGGAGGAGTCAGGAACAACAGAGGACAAGATAGTTGCATGGCACCACCAACTCAATGGACATGAGTTGGAGCACATTCAGGAAATGGTGAAGGACAGGGAAGCCGGGTGTGCTGCAGTACTTGAGGTCGCAGAGTTGGACATGACTGAGCAACTGAACAACAATAAACCTTCAAAAATGCTCAATTTCAAGACTTAAGTTTTTTGTTTTTGTGTTTCCTTTGTTTTACCATAACTTCATGTCACTACAGATGTTTCTGTCTTTATTTCCAAGAAATGTGCCATTATTTGTCTACCAGATAGATTTGGAAAATATGAAACAGGTAATTTTTCATATTCTCCACATCTATCAGCCCCTTTCTGGATCTACTTTTGTTCCCATGGCCCATCATGTCACTGCTTCTCTTAAACATATTTTCATTTCTTTTGTTGCTTTGTCCTTCTCTCATACCTGGTTCACCAAACCTCATCCCTGGATCAATCCAATCACTCAGCTTCTCTAGGGTAATGAGCACTGCTGTATAAAATCATCCTACAAATTCCTGATCTTCAATCTCAATGAGGCTTAAGTCACTAAATATTACCTTCTCCTACTCCCCTCAATACCTACTTCAAAGAGTTGCTACTCTCCTCAAACTATAGTCTATTTTTGCTTGCATTGCTTTGAGAGGCAACTTTTGTTTTCTACTTGCTGAGAAAATCAAGGCCATCAGATGAGAGAAGTTCCATAGTTTGCTCCTCTACCACCTACAAATGTACTAGAAGGCTGTCATTTAACACTTTTGAAAGCACTGCTTTTGTTCATTGATTAAATATTGTCATTACCCAGGATTCCAATGTCAGCTCTATGTTCTTCTCATATTATACACTTTCCCGTGTTTTCCCATGCACTTACACAAAATTTACCTGTAAGGAGTGGCATCCAACCTATACCTCTCTCTCAAGCTCAAAACTCACATATCCAAGTGTCTTAGATATCTCTATTTGGATAATCTAAAGACACTGAGAATTCCACATGTCTCAAATTGAACTCTTCTTTCTCCAGTTCTGATTTCTTTCTCCATTAATGACATCAATACCCACTCAGCCTCTCAAGCCAAAGATGTATGAGTCATTGTGAAGGTCCACCCTTCTCTTCCTCACCCAAGTCCTAGTATTCCAGATCTTAAATGTAAGCAGTACAAGAGAGAAACAGTAAAGACACCATCTTGGCAATAAGAGAAACAAGATAACTTTGTGAAACCTGATTGTAGTTTGGCCCTGGGGAATCCATTCTCCCATAGAACTCCTACTTGAAATTCCTGAAATATGAATCTAATCATATCACTTCTTTACAATGACTGCACATAGATTTCAGAATAAAGCTAAAGCAGTAATTTAGAGTGCAGGCCCTTCCTGAACCAGTCCTTACCAACACAGCTAGCTCCACTTCTTGCCTCTTCTCCACATGCCCTCTATGCATTAGCCATATGGAACTGCTTGCACTTTCCTGAATGTATTGCACTGCTTCATATCTGTACTTTCACTCATGCAGTTCTCTCTGCTTAGAATTAGCCTACATTCCTAATCTTTTTTTTTCCCCTTGTCTGCTGGCTAACTCTAAACTTTTCCTTCAAAACATAACTCAAATATAAACTCCTCCAAGAAGATTTCCCTGACCCTTGAAGGAGAGGAGAAATTGCCACCCTAAAATATGTCTCTTTATCCTAAGGATTGTTTTAAGCTGATCATGTTTAAGAAAAGGGCTTCCCTGGTGGCTCAGGTGGTAAACAATCTGCCTGCAATGCAGGAGACCTGGGTTTGATCCCTGGGTCAGGAAGATCCCCTGGAGGAGGAAATGGCACCCCACTCCAGTATCTTACCTGGAGAATTCCATGGACAGAGAAACCTAGTGGGCTACAGTCCATGGGGCTGCAAAGAGTCAGATTCGACTAAGAGACTAACACTTTTTAAGAAATGGTAGACATTGGAGAAGCTCTGAAAACTGAGTAGAAGTTATCCTTTTGTAAGAGACATTTCCATTTATAAGGGAAATCTACATTTGTAGGGATGTCTCCTCCTCTGTCCTTAAAGAAGAGTGGGATGACTAAATCTCTGGAAATTCTTATCAATGGAGAAGGTCATGACCTAAATCTGCATGATAACCTTACTCTTGTTTACTGTGTTTTTCCCGAGTCTGCTGTGACTGGCTCCCCTACTCCCCAACATCTTTTGTTTTTAGTTGGAGATAGTATTTACTACGATGACTTGGGCCATTTCAGGGAGTTAGTTTCCCTGGATATCTCCCATGTATATAAGAGGTACATATGCTATTAAACTTTGTTGTTTTTCTCCTGATAATCTTTATTTCAGGGGGGTCTCAGTCAAAAATCTAGAAGGGTACAGGGAAAATTATTTTTCCTCCTCCTTTTCTGTACCCTCAGTACTCTGTGTATAATGTCAGCACCTTATTACACTGACTTATGAATACTGATTTACTTGTATGATTCTTCTATCACACAGTAAAGGTCCGAAGGCAGGGACTTTTTCATTGATATTTCTGCATCTCTACTGCTTAGTACATTATTTGGTACATAGTAGACGCTTAATTAAAAGGGTCTTCCCTGGTGACTCAGTGGGTAAAGAGTCTGCCCACAATGTAGGAGACCCAGGTTCAATCCCTGGGTCAGGAAGATATCCTGGAGAAGGAAATGGCAACCCACTCCAGTATTCTTGCCTGGAGAATTCCATGGACAGAGGAGTCTAGGGGGCTACAGTCTATGGGGTCACAAAGAGTCAGACACGACTGAGGGACTAATACTTTCACTTTTCAGATGCTCAATTTTTTATAAATAAAAATTAAAAAACATGAATGGAAAGGTAATTAGTGAATAGAAGAGACTAGAAATGTATGCATCTATGATTTCTTTTTTACACTAACATCGAATTTATATTTTAATCAGGGATTTTTGTTTCAGTTATGTACATGTGAGAGGTAATTGAGGATTTATAAGAATTTATACCTAAAAAAAAAAAAGAATTTATACCTATGGTCACCTTTGTGTTACTTTATCATGAGTGAAGTTAGACTGTACTTTGCATAACTGAAGTGCTACCTGACTGGATGCTGATGGGTCCATTTAGGGTAACTAGGCTACAATATGGGCTTCCCAGGTGGCACTAGCAGTAAAGAACCTGCCTGCCAATGCAAGAGACTTTCTGAGAGACTCAGGTTTGATCACTGGGTTGGGAAGATCCCCTGGAGGAGGGCACAGCAACCCACTCCAGTATTCTTGCCTGGAGAATCCCATGGATAGAGGAGCCTGGCAGGCTGTGGTCCACAGGGTCGCACAGAGTCAGACATGACTGAGCAGGCATGCATGCAGGCTACATTATGTCACCAAGAATTTCTCTTTCACTTGCCAATCCTCTACCATCTTACAAAGAAGTCAAGGCAAACTGTGCCCCAGTCACCATGCTTCCAGGAGTCTTCTGCCACCCCTCTGCCTGCCTTGCCTCATCTTATTCATTCTTGCTGCTATTTATACCTGCCACTTTAATAGAATGAGCCAATCAGGATCCCCAAGCAATGTGAGAACAGTTTCCCAGAAGAGCAAAATGATTGTTAAATCACAAGCTCTGCTAATCAAAATCACTGCTAAACTCACTCAAAGCCTCCTTTTGTGCCTGGAACAAATTTAATAGTTGTGCTTCTGCTCCCTTTACTACACACTCCCCCCATATCCTACCTCCAAAATCAACACCTTCTTGCCAATGAATAGCCTAATTCAGATCTCTCCTTTTCTTTTCAAGGAATGGGTAAGGAGGTAGACTCTGCTCCTTTCCTGCCTGTTCTAAGGCTGGTGTGCACTGTCCAGTTATGCTAAAAGCCCTGCCCAGAGTGAGAATGTGGTTTCTGTCTAGGGAGGGACATTTACCATTTTTATATAGCCAGAAATAATAAAAAGATTCTGGACTATTCCTCTTGCAACACAGGTGAATCTCACTGGCCCACAATAGGCACAAGCCACCTGTCACACATTGACAAAAATCCACTGAGTGACTCAACCCTTCAAAATGTTCTAGCTTACCATTTCTGCATTATCTTGGGTGTGACTTTCTTTCCTACAACTATTTATGTGCTTCTAACTGTAACATACGTGTTTTCAGAAGGTGTTTTTCTCTGTTAAAAAAAAATAGGCATCCTGCTGCCAAAATTGTCATATCTATTATTTTCCATAAGTCACATGAATATTTTTGCCAGTACTTTTGAAAGCCAGTACATTCATCTACCTGACTCCTCATTACACTCTTTCATTAGTCCACATTGTGATGTTCTTTTACTCTAAGTTAATACCCTTAAGATTTCAAAAGTTGCATCTGAGCAAAAATTCCCTGTTGACATATCTTCATATTAATACCTTAAATGCTCTATTTAAATAAATCAAATTAACCACTCTAGTAACCATGAAATCTTTCTTTTTGGCATTTTCAAATCTCTGTTCCAAAACTTATGATTTAGTCCCTATTCAGATATTATAAATTCCCATGAGTCTTTGAAATTCTCAAATATCACCAGTCTCTTCACAAAGCCAAATAATTATATTGAAGCCATAGGGAAACATTTGTTACAAATATCTGTAAATATTCTCTCAAATGTTCCTGAATATAGTTAGATATAGATAGATAATTCAAGCTGAAATATGCAGCCTATTAAAGCTTAATGCTTTCCATGTTAAATTTAGGCCATGACCAAATCACCAAGCTTACTAATTGGATTTTCTGTTGTTTGATCAAACTAGAAAGTTCAAATCTTAAAGCTAACTAAATTGTCAGAATTCATTCCCTTTTTAGCAATTTGATTGATGTGAGAAATTTAAATCTGAACAGAAAAATGAGTTCTGAAAATCCCCCATTTTATGTTATCCCATCTAATAAAAATCACATGTCTCTTTCTTCAGGCAGAAGTAATGAAAGTGGCCTTCCAAGTCATCTGATCCCCAAATTTACCTAAGCAGAGATATGTGCTTTTCAAAGCTCCAGTTATTAGAACTGTGTCTATACATTGGCTGGACTGTGTCAGTGGAAAGAAGGCATAGGAGAGGAACTGTCCTGAGCTATTATTTCATGTCAACCACTGGGTCTGGCTCAGGACTCAAGCAGCACCCTGCTGCCTTTCTAACTAGCAGTTTAAGATGAATAGAAGGGGAATTCCCTAGCGGGTGAGTGGTTAGGGCTCGTCACTCTCACTGTCAAGGGCCTGGGTTTGAGCCTTGGTTGGGGAACTAACATCCCACAGGCTACATGGTGTGGCAAAAAAATAAATAAATAAAATAAAATACATCTTAGAAAAAGATGAGGAGGAAGACATCCCTATAACCACAGCTTCCATTCTACCTGCTGCTGTTGACAGATTATTTATTATTGCCTTCATCTGGCATGTTCAGCATTAGGGTTGGGACCTGACAAGTTATTTCCTGAATGCAGATGACCAACTTCAGTTGAGTGTGACAAATATTTTATAAATTTATATATTTCTTTCAAGAATCACTATGGAAACACTGTATAATTGAGATGTTAGACTGAGCGATTAAGCATTTTCTGAGGGTGAAAGGGGTAAGAGGAGTGGGATTCAACTACTTAGATGATTCTCAGGGCTAGGGTAGGATAGGGAAGTCTAATAATACAGTAAGTTCCCTACATATGAACTGTCAAATTTTGAACTTTCAAAGATGCAAACATGTATTTGCATGTCCAATCATGTAAGTTAGTTCACGTGTCTGGCGTACATTGTCACATGCGTGCATCCTCTACAAGTGGTTGTGCTTTTGTGTACTTTACTGTATACTACTATATAGAGTACAGTAGTTCAGTATCCCTATTTCAAGCCCAGGATGTCCAGAAGCAAGCATAAGAGCAGCAGTGGTGTAGCTGGTACAGTACTACCCAGACATCACTGAATCATTTTCTCAAGTGGGTAGATGGAATCGAATCCAGCAATGAACCAGAACCTGTGCCATTGATGTCAGACGTGAGTGAAACTGCAGCTTGCTCTCCATCTCCTATTGCTGATGATCTTTCAGCTCTACCATCTCCCACCTCCTCTCCCTCTTCACTCTTTGTGCCTGTTCACTCAGCGGCAGTCCCCATATGCCAGGTGTTTTACTGTACTACTGTACTTTATGGGCTGCCCTGATAGCTCAGTTGGTAAAGAATCCACCTGCAATGCAGGAGACCCTGGTTCGATTCCTGAGTTGGGAAACGCTGGAGAAGGGATAGGCTACCCACTCCAATATTCCTGGGCTTCCCTTGTGGCTCAGCTGGTAAAGAACCTGCCTGCAATGTGGGAGACCTGGGTTCGATCCCTGGGTTGGGAAGAACCCCTGGAGAAGGGAAAGGGTAATACTCACTCCAGTATTCTGGCCTGGAGAATTCCATGGGGTCGAAAAGAGTCTGACACGACTGAGCAACTTTCACTTTCACTGTACTTTTCAAGATACTGAACTGTAAGGTTTAAAATGTTTTCTTTAAAAAAAAATCACTGCGAAAATAAACCACTCCCCACCCCTATCATTTTATTTTGACAATAAGATGCTTTGTTGGGTAAAGAAACTTAAACTATTGGAAAACTATCAATGAGTAATTTAGTAACTCTTTATAAATGTTGGTTGGGCTTCCCTGGTGGCTCAGTCAGCAAAGAGTCCGCCTGCAATGCAGAAGACATGGGTTCAATTACTGGTCCAGGAAGATCTCCTAGAGAAGGAAATTGCCACCCACTCCAGTATTCTTGCATGGCAAATCCCTTGGACAGAGGAGCCTGGGGGGCTACAGTCCATGGGGTCACAAAGAGTCGGACGTGACTTAGCGACTAAACAACAACAGTAAATGTTGGTTCCCAAGACTCAGTTATAGCATAAACATCTGCAGGAGCATATGTATAAATGGACCCAGGATTCCCATACATATAAATGGACCCAAAGCTAAAGGTATATAATTTAACACTGGGTTGATTTGGGGGCTGCTAAACACTAGTGCTTGAATAACTGCATAAATCATGAGTCAGATGAGGCATTTCTCTCTAGTTAATTATTAAAACAAAAAATTCAAGAGAGGCCTTGAGAGCTTATGCTGGATTCATACTATCCCAGAAAGGAAGGCTAGAACCACCCTGAGAAGAGTACAGCCAGAGCAAATAAAAGTGGGGCAAGGCCCTGAACATAGCCACCAAGTGTAGAGCAGGATATAATACTCCCGGAGAAGAACAAAAAAGGCATGGTAGTCTTAGAGGTTCTGAGTTTGGAGCAAATCAAACTCTGACCCTTTCTGCACTCCCCCTTCTCAAGCACATCCTGATTAGATTGACCAGTTAAACATCAAGGCCAATCCAAGGGAAAGGAGATATCTCCATCCGAACCCTATATAATAAATATGGAGATGGCACAAATGACTAGTAGCCTCACAAATTTTGGAGGAGGCTTACAAATCTGCATCTATCACAAGCACTCCCAGATGATCCAGATGCAGGCGGTCCACAGGTCATGCTTTAAGAAGCACTGCCTCAGAAAATAATAAAATCATAATAATCATAGAATCCTAGAAATAGAAGGTCCCCAGAGACTCCCAAATCTCTTCCAATAGTCAGAGTCAGACAAAAAAAAAAAAAAAAAATGATGCGGGCCACCCTTGGGAGGCAGTAAACAGCCTATTACTAAAGGTGTTCCAGCAGAAACTCAATAACTACTTAGCAAGAAAATTGTAATGGGATTTCACATATCACATAGGGAAGTTAGGCTGTGTGATCTTTAGGAAAATTTCATGTCTGAGATTATATTATTTCTAGCTCTGGGAAAAGTCAGAAATCCCATTCTCAGAAATAGAAATAATACTATCTCCCAACCTATCAGATCATGGGGGTGATTATTTTTTTAAAAATTTAAACTAAAATTATCCCAAATGAACTGAAAAATATTCTGAAAAACTATCTACTGAGAGTCCATGGAAAGAGAGTCTAGACAAAAGAGGTTGCTTGGTCTAATTTGAAGGAGCAATAGAAAAAAAGTTACCATGGATGAGGACATCTGACCTATACCTGACAAGTTTTAGTGCTTGATGCTAGTCGTCACCTGCTTTCATCATGTGGCAGAGGTTAGAAAACAGAATGGCAATGAGATAGACAATAAGTAGGAATAAGAGCAGGTAGAAATAACACCAGCCCACAAAGTAAATCACTGATGAAGAAGATACTCCATATACAATATCTGTTTGGGAAGGGGCTGAAGGGGCTGTAGTACAACACCCACATTTAATAATTCAAGCCATGTGTGTATATGAGCACTTCTAACTCAGGGCAAGATTCCTGGGCAGCCACAGTAATTGCAATAGTTTTAAGCTCTTCTTAGTATTCAAGAGTAGTGGAGAGGTGTAAAGAGGTTGGAAACTAGCATTTATGGAGCACTTTCTATATTCTGGGACTTCTTTGACACATCCGTACAACAGCCCTGTAGGATAGATAGCATGTTTATGCCCTTTTTACACATGAGAAAAATGTCTGAGACACAACAATTAGTAAATGGCAGGATTTGAACCCATGACTCTCTGATTCTAAAATCCATGCTTCAACCACCACCTCAGTGTCTCTTACATTTAATGTGTACATTAAAATCACCTGAGGAGCTTTTCAAATCTGCCACTGCTCAGACCTCTCTCCCAGAGACTCTGATTCAATTGTCTATCTGAGAAGAGACAGGACATGGGCATCAATATATTTTTCTTAACATACATAGAGAAAATGCATAAAACAAATGTACAGCTGTATGAATCAGTGGTCCATTTCTTCTTTTTTTTTTGCTATGTAGTAGTTTAGATGTATGTATGTACCACAAGACTTTTTTTTTTCTTTTTGGTGGGATACTTGTTCCCCAACCAGTGAAAGCACAGAGTCCTAACCACTGGACCACCAGGGAATTCCCTCACAATACTTTAAACCACTCACTGGTTGATGTACAGTTTGGGGCAAATAAGAATAAAGCTACTAAGAACACTCTCACGCATGCCTTTTAATGAACATAGGCCCATATTGCTAGGCTTGAAACCATCCAGCGAAGCAATAGCACCCTCAAAAGGATAAAAACTGATTCTGGGGAGGCAAAAGAAACCTTAAGGTGTTAAAGTGGTTTGTGGCCCTCTAAAAGGCCCCAATACATAATAAACCAATATAGACTATGTCTGTAGTATCATGTTGGGGTGGGTATGATAAGGACAAAGGATCTAAAAAGATTCTTGGGGGATGATAATGAAAAATAGGTTGGGAAACATCGTTTTATATTTAAGAGTGAAATTGCATTGTATGTATATGTTCAATTTTATATATACTATCAAAGAATTTTCCAAAATGGTTATATTTTTAAAGCACCAGATGAGATTCTAATGTACACCCAGGTGTAGCCTTGACTACACCTATCTGTCACTGCCTGTTCTGAATAAGGAAAGAACAAGAGAAAAGCATTCTCCAAAAGTGAAGTGATTGTTATTCAGCAATATTTTTAACGTGCTATATATTGACAAGACTATTTTTAAGTCTTGAGATACAGAGAAGGGAGTCAAGTATTGTCTTAAAAAAAAAACTGCTCACTCCCCTACCAGCGAACATCACATAAACTTCCATACAAGCCCATCCTTTGGTACCCTCCCTCTGATGTTAGAAACAAGGTGAGACTTCCCTGTGGGTCCAGTGGTTAATTAAGACTTCACCTTTCAATGCAGGGGGTGCGGCTTCGATCTCTGCAGGGAGTTAAGATCCCACATGATTCCCAGTCAAAAAAAAAAAAAAACCAAAAAACCTAAAACAGCAATATTGTAACAAATTCAATAAAGAATTTAAAATAGTCCACATCAAAAAAAAAAAAGAAAGAAAGAAAGAAAAAATCTTTTTAAAAAACAAACAAGGAAGGCTTCTGAACCTCTGCCTTCTCAGCTGGGCTTATTTTTATCACCTGAAGCTAGGCCTTTCCTCCAGCATCTGTCCCATTCCAAATATTTCAGGTTCCAGCCTCACCTAAGCATAAATTTTCTGTGTCCCAAAGTATCTTATGGGTAAAGGGCCAAGGCTCCCTTGTACTTCCTGAGTCTCAGACCAGTTTTGTATGTGAAATTCTGTTTCCTTAACTGAATTCTAATTTATACTCTTAATTTGAAGGTCTTGAATGTTTCTTTTGGATCTTCCTATGTTCTTTATTTTCTAGACATGGCTACACCTAGACAATCAAATAATAACCTCTAATAAAGAAAAAATCATTTCACAATTATAAACTATTTAAAAAAGACTCAGTCTTTGCTTTCCCACTGCATTTTAGATTATTAAACTTCGACAGATGTTGAACTGAAATATTTCAAACTGAAGCATTTGGGTGGTAGTAATTGGAAAAAACCAACTTTCTTTCACCATTGGCTGCCTCACTAAATCCAAGATCCTACAGAAATAACTCTGTGTGTGTGTGTGTGTGTGTGTGTGTGTGTGTGTTATATGAAGAGAAAGGGGCCTCTGTAGCTCAGGAAGCCAGAAAGCACTATCGTTGCTACTATAAGTTGAGCAGGACTCTAGTAATTAGCTCTGGTGACTAATGAACATATGAAGGAATGTAAACTTTGTTAGCTTCCATTAGGTTCTCAGGCACAGATTAATCCTCTCAAGCATATCTAGACTTTCAGAGCCTCTGGAACAAGTAGAAGGAACAGGATTCCCTGGAAAGAAAATATTGGCTCAGAGTAGGAAGGATGGAAAAACCAGGTCCACTTTGAAAAGTTGCATTTTTTTCAATTGAGTAAAAGTGAAGCATGATCCCCCTCTAGTGACCTAAAGGAGAGTAGCCACCAGACTATTTTGAGTTCCTTTTTTTCTCCTTTTCAACAACCTAAGTGTAAAAATGTTCATACGTATCCTTAGCAAACTAAACACATACACACAGGATATGTATATCTATATCTTCTGTTTCTTTATGACTAGACTACAAGACTGGAGCAAAATTAGAACATAGACAAATTATGGATGCTGTGGATACCACCTACATATGCACTAATTGCTTATTGCTGAACATAGCCAGAATGATCTCTGTTCGTTTCCAAGGCAAACCATTCAATAGCGTGGTAATCCAAGCCTAGGCCCCAACCAGTAACGCTGAAGAAGCTGAAGCTGAATGGTTCTATGAAGACCTATAAGATCTTTTAGAACTAACACCCAAAAAAGATATCTTTTCATTATAGGGAACTGGAATGCAAAAGTAGGAAGTCAAGAAACACCTGGAATAACAGGCAAATTTGGCCTTGGAGTACAGAATGAAGTAGGGCAAAGGCTAATAGAGTTTTGCAAAGAGAACACAATGCTCATGGCAAACACCCTCTTCCAACAACACAAGAGAAGACTCTACATATGGACATCACCAGATGGTCAACACCGAAATCAGATTGATTATATTCTTTGCAACCAAAGATGAAGAGGCTCTATACAGTCAGCAAAAACAAGACCGGGAGCAGACTGCAGCTCAGATCATGAACTCCTTACTGCCAAATTCAGACTTAAATTGAAGAAAGTAGGGAAAATCACTAGACCATTCAGGTATGACCTAAATCAAATTCCTTATTATTATACAGTGGAAGTGGGAAACAGATTTAAGGGACAAGATCTGAAAGACAGACTGCCTGATGAATTATGGACAGAGGTTTGTGACATTGTACAGGAGGCAGGGATTAAGACCATCCCCATGGAAAAGAAATGAAAAAAGCAAAATGGCTGTCTGAGGAGGCCTTACAAATAGCTGTGAAAAGAAGAGAAGCAAAAAGCAAAGGAGAAAAGGAAAGATATTCCCATCTGAATGCAGAGTTCCAAAGAATAGCAAGGAGAGATTTAAAAAAAGCCTTCCTCAGTGATCAATGCAAAGAAATAGAGGGGAAAAAAAGAAATAGAGGAAAACAACAGAATGGGAAAGACTAGAGATCTCTTCAAGAAAATTAGAGATACCAAGCGAATATTTCATGCAAAGATGGGTTCGATAAAGGACAGAAATGGTATGGACCTAACAGAAGCAGAAGATATTAAGAAGAGGTGGCAAGAATACCCAGAAGAACTGTACAAAAAAGATCTTCATGACCCAGATAATCACGATGGTGTGATCACTCACCTAGAGCCAGACATCCTGGAATGTGAAGTCAAGTGGGCCTTAGAAAGCATCACTACGAACAAAGCTAGTGGAGGTGATGGAATACCAGTTGAGCTATTTCAAATCCTGAAAGATGATGCTGTGAAAGTGCTGCACTCAATATGCCAGCAAATTTGGAAAACTCAGCAGTGGCCACAGGACTGGAAAAGGTCAGTTTTCATTCCAATCCCAAAGAAAGGCAATCCCAAAGAGTGTTCAAGCTACTGCACAATTGCACTCATCTCACACGCTAGTAAAGTAATGCTCAAAATTCTCCAAGCCAGGCTTCAGCAATATGTGAACTGTGAACTTCCAGATGTTCAAGCTGGTTTTAGAAAAGGCAGAGGAACCAGAGATCAAATTGCCAACATCTGCTGGATCATTGAAAAAGCAAGAGAGTTCCAGAAAAACATCTATTTCTGCTTTATTAACTATGCCAAAGCCTTTGACTGTGTGGATCACAATAAACTGTGGAAAATTCTGAAAGAGATGGAAATACCAGACCATCTGAGCTGTCACTTGAGAAACCTGTATGCAGGTCAGGAAGCAACAGTTAGAACTGGACATAGAACAACAGACTGGTTCCAAATAGGAAAAGGAGTATGTCAAGGCTGTATATTGTCACCCTGCTTATTTAACTTATATGCAGAGTACATCATGAGAAATGCTGGGCTGGAGGAAGCACAAGCTGGAATCAAGATTGCCAAAGAAATATCAATAACCTCAGATATGCAGATGACACCACCCTTATGGCAGAACGTGAAGAGGAACTAAAAGGCCTGTTGATGAAAGTGAAGGAGGAGAGTGAAAAAGTTGACTTAAAGCTCAACATTCAGAAAACTAAGATCATGGCATCTGGTCCCTTCACTTCATTGGAAATAGATGGGGAGGCAGTGGAAACAGTGTCAGACTTTATTTTTCTGGGCTCCAAATTCCCTGCAGATGGTGATTGCAGCCATGAAATTAAAAGATGCTTACTCCTTGGAAGGAAAGTTATGACCAACCTGGATAGCATATTTAAAAGCAGAGACATTACTTTGCCAACAAAGGTCCATCTAGTCAAGGCTATGGTTTTTCCAGTAGTCATGTATGGATGTGAGAGTTGGACGGTGAAGAAAGCTGAGCGCTGAAGAACTGATGCTTTTGAACTGTGGTGTTGGAGAAGACTCTTGAGAGTCCCTTGGACTGCAAGGAGATCCATTCAGTCCATCCTAAAGGAGATCAGTCCTGATTGTCCATTGGAAGGACTGATGCTGAAGCTGAAACTCCAATACTTTGGCCAACTCATGCGAAGAGCCACTCATTAGAAAAGACCCTGATGCTGGGAAAGATTGGGGGCGGGAGGAGAAGGGGACGACAAAGGATGAGATGGCTGGATGGCATCACCGACTCGATGGACATGGGTTTGGGTGGACTCTGGAAGTTGGTGATGGACAGGGAGGCCTGGCGTGCTGCGATACATGGTGTCGCAAAGATTCAAACACGACTGAGTGACTGAACTGAACTGAACTGAACATAGCCAGCCTTAAAAAATATTAAAACCTTGGGAACTGGAGAATTCAGTGTTTGGTAAAATGGTGTCTGAAAGAAGAGAAAATCTGACTTTCTAGCTATTGGACTCAATGAATTTACTTTTTATGAAAAAAAATTTACTTTTTATGCCTGGAATCAGATTATACTACAGAGTTTCTTTTTGTTTCCACTAAGTGCTTTCTATTGGTCAGTCTTTTCCTCTCCATGTTGTTTTAAAAGTGAAGGTTTTTTAAATGTTCTGTGGTATTTGCCCTTAACTTGAGAGTCATGCACATGTCTTTTTTTTTAATTGTTTAACAGTATTAACATCTGTATGTGTGTGTGTGTGTCTGTGTGTTCAGTCATGTCTAACTCTTTGAGACTCCATGGACTGTAGCCTGCCAGGCTCCTCTGTCCATGAGATTTTCCAGGCAACAATACTGGAGTGGGTTACCATTTCCTAGTCTAGTGGACATTCCCGACCCAGGGGTCAAACCCAAGTCTCCTGCCTGTGTCTCCTGCCTAGGCAGGCAGATTCTTTACCACTTGAGCCACCTGGGAAGCCCATTAATGATAACTTCTCCCAAATAAAATGAGAAATTCAGGATGCTGTCAAATTAATTTTGTCACATCTCATCTCCATTATGTTACCGTTGTCTGTAATTTTAGTTATAGGCTATGATGAATATACATTTTTCCTTCTCTAGTACTTGAATTATGTTTATTTTATTTTTAAGGCATAAATAAACCTAGCAAAGAAATTTGATCATATTAACTTGCTATATTTCTAGATCTATCATTTGAATTTTTTTTCTATTCTCATTTAAAGACTTCTTTTGATCAAGTTTCCAATATGGATTCTTGTGTAGCAGACCCTGTAAGGCCTAGTATCCCAAAGAATATTTTTATCATTCCTTCACATTGAATAACAGTTTAGGTAGGTAAAAATTCTAGGCTCAAAGTTCTTTTGCTCAATATTAAACAAAGATATCTCCGTTGCCTTCTTACATCCAGAATACTGTTGAAAAGTTGGATAGCAATCTAAATTTAATTCCCTTATTGTTGATCTCATTTTTTCTTTCTGAATCATTTTTAGGATTGTTGGCTTTTTTAAACTAACACAATTTATGTTTTAGAGCAGTTTTAGTTTTACCTAAAACTTGAGTGGGAAGTACAGAATTCTCATCTACCTCAATACATCCCCTCTACACATATACATTCAGGTACCCCATTATTAACGTTTTGTAACAGTGTGGTTCATTTGTTATAACTGGTGAAGCAATACTGAAGCATTAAAATTCATAGTTTACATTATTGTTCACTCTTTTATTGTAAATTCTACTGATTTTGACAAATGTATATTACTGCTTTTGTTTTCCTTGTCTCAGGCTGCTGCTGCTGCTAAGTCGCTTCAGTTGTGTCCGACTCTGTGTGATTCCATAGACAGCAGCCCACCAGGCTACTCTATCCCTGGGATTCTCCAGGCAAGAATACTGGAGTGGGTGGCCATTTCCTTCTCCAATTTGTCTGAGGAGACATATGCAAAAAATTTTTATTAAAACCAATGTCAAAGAGTTTACTGCCTGTGTTTCTTCTAGAAGTTTTATGGTTTCTGGTCTTATATTCAAGCCTTTAATCCATTTTGAATATATATTTGTGCATGGTATGAGAGAATAATCCAACTTGACTATTTTGCATGTAGCTATCCAATTTTCCCAACACCATTTACTGAAAAGGCCATCTTTTCTTCATTGTATATTCTTGCCTTTGTCACAGATTAATTTCCATATAAGTGTGGATCAATTTTTCAGATCTCTATTCTGTTCCATTGGTTTATATTTGCTTTTGTGCCAGTACTATATAGTTTTGATTACTACAGCTTGTAGTACAGTTTGAAATAGGAAGTCTGATACCTCCAGCTTTGCTTTCTCAAGATTGTTTTGGCTATTTGGGGTCTTTCATGTTTCCATATAAATTTTAGAATTATTTGAGTTCTGTGAAAAATTGGTATTTTAACAGAGACTGCATTGAATCTGTTGATTGCCTTGGGTAGTACAGTAATTTTAACAATATTAATTCTTCCAATCATGAATGAGGTATATTTTTCCATCTTCAATTTCTTTCATCAATGTCTTATAGGCTTCCAAGTACAGATCTTCTACTTCCTTCATTAGATTTATTCAAAGGTATTTTATTCTTCTTCACATGATTTTAAACAGGATTGTTTTAATTTCACTTCCTGATAGTTCATTGTTAGTACATAGAAGTGCAACAAATTTCTGTGTATTAATTTTTTATCCTGCAACATTACTGAATTTGTTGACATATTCTATGTAGTACATGATATGTAAAGTGTCATGACACATGCCTCTTGTTCTTTCCAATTTGGATTCCTTTTACTTCTTTTCCTTGTCTAATAACTGTGACTAGGACTTCTGTGTGTTGAAGTGTTAATCACTCAGTCATGTCTGACTCTCTGTGACCCCATGGAATGTAGCCCACCAGGCTCCTCTCTGCACGGAATTCTCCAGGCAAGAATACTAAAGTGGGTTGCTATTTCCTTCTCCAGGGGGGTCTTCCCAACCCAGGGGTTGAACCTGGGTCTCCCACACTGCAGTCAGACTCTTTTCTGACTGAGGTACCAGAGAAGCAAAACTTTACCAAAAAAATTAACAAATATTCCAGATATAGTAAAGCAGAGTTAGGCTAAGAAAGGGCCACCAGATAGGGTCATTTGGAGTTCATTGTTGAGTTTTTACATAACCTTTCAGTAGAATGGTAGAAACAGACCAGTTCAAGCAACAAATGCCTATTGAGAATCCACTATTTTAAGATACAGTCTTCACATTCTGACTATTCTCTTCAAACACAAACTGTCTTAAGGAGAGTACTTAGTTGTAAACTGTAGACTATGTAATAAAGACTTTAGGTATATATAAAAGCCTTCCTCAAAGAGAATGCAGGTGGGAATGTAACATTGATAGGTCTTGAAATGATGGTAGTCAAGATTACAGAAGACTACAAAAGCCTTTTGGATCATTAAAAGTAATTGAAGATTTTCTTCATGAAAGGAAATGTGGTTCTAATGGTTAATTTTATGCATCTACATAACTGAGCAAGAGGGCACCCAGATATTTGGTCAAACATTATTCTGGGTGTTTCTGTGAGGGTGTTATTGGATGAATGAGATTAACATTTGAATTGGTAGACTGAGTAAAACTGATTGTTCTCCCTAATGTGGGTGGGCCTCATCCAATAAGTTGAAGGTCTGATTACAACAAAAATACTGATCCACCAATAAGAAAATTCTTCCTCTCTAACTGCCTTTGAACTGGGACATCATCTTTTTTCATGCATTAGGACTTGAAACACTGGCTCTTCCTGGGTCTCAAGAGTGTTGGTCTTCCAACTATAAACCATTGGCTTCAAGGTTCTCATCCCTTTGAATTCAGACTAGAACTACGGCAAAGGCTTTCCTGAGTCTCCAGCTTGCCATCTCAGCCTGCAGATCTTGGGACTTGCCTGCCATGATAATCATGTGAGCCAATTCATATATATATAGATATACATACCTCCTATTGATTCTGTTTCTCTGGAGAACTGAGAGTAACACAAAAGTGGGCCTAAGTTTTCAAATTAAAATGAAAAATTTCTATCAAAAACAGTTTTGCTTGTATAATATGTCCTGTCACAAAATATTTAGGCAACTTAAAAAAAAAAAAAAACTAATGCTTAAGTCTTTCCACACATGGAAATACTCTGTCTTGGGGAAATCAGATTTGTAAAGTTATTTAAACTAAAATGTTAATATACCAGAAAGTCTGTTACTGGTCACATTTTCCTTCCATTTAACAGATAATTTTGTACCACATCTTGATATGATACAATATACATATAGTTTCATTCAGTTCAGTTCAGTTCAGTTCAGTCGCTCAGTTGTGTCCGACTCTTTGTGACCTCATGGACTGCAGCACGCCAGGCTTTCCTGTCCATCACCAACTTCCAGAGCTTACTCAAACTCATGTCCATCGAGTTGGTGATGCCATCCAACCATCTCATCCTCTGTCATCCCCTTCTCCTCCTGCCTTCAATCTTTCCCAGCATCAGGGTCTTTTACAGTGAGTCAGTTCTTCTCATCAGGTGGCCAAAGTATTCAACTTCAGCTTCAGCATCAGTCCTTCCAATGAATATTCAGGACTGATTTCCTTTAGGATGGACTGGTTGGATCTCCTTGTAGTCCAAGGGACTCTCAAGAGTCTTCTCCAACACCACAGTTGAAAAGCATCAATTCTTTGGTGCTCAGCTTTCTTTATAGTACAACTCTCACATCCATACATGACTACTGGAAAAACCATAGCTTTGACTAGATGGACCTTTGTTGACAAAGTAATGTCTCTGCTTTTTAATATGCTGTCTAGGTTGATCATAGCTTTTCTTCCAAGGAGCAAGCATCATTCAGTTAGATTCAATTTGCTGAAATTCTGTTCCAAGTTTTTTTTTTTTAATCTTTTATTCCTTTTTTTTTTTTTTTTTTTTGCATCTTGGTTGTTTCATAAATGTAATTTTATTTATTTATTGGCTTTGCTGGATCTTCACTGCAGTGTGGGCTTTTCTCTAGTTGCAGCAAGCTGGGGCTACTCTCTAATTGCCGTGCACCGGTTTCTCATTGTGGTGGCTTCTTTTGCTGCAGAGCACAGGTTCTAGGGCACATGGGCTTCAGTAGTTGTAGCACGTGGACTCAGTAGTTGCAGCTCCCAGGCCCTAGAGCACAGGCTCAATAGTTGTGGTGCATGGGCTTAGCTGCTCTGTGGCATGTGGGATCTTCCCAGATCAGGGATCGAACACATGTCTCCTGCATTGGCAGGTGGATTCTCTACCACTGAATCATGAGGGAAGCCCTGGCACCTTGTTTTCAGCTTAGGTTAGGTTCTTCATTTGTCTGCAATGATCATCACCATAAACACACACTTCATAACATAATTTTATGACAGTATTAAACAATATTACATATGAACTAAATGCAACATTCTTTTCTTGTTCCTAGCCCCTCACTCAAGATTATTTTCATGACAATTTAAAACCCCTATGTGAAGATGGGGCTAATGCTGGTGGTGGTAGTGGTAGTAACGAAGAAACATGCCCTAACTCAAGACAGACAAAACCGTTTTTACCCCTGAAAAAGAAAAATTATAAAATTTTTTTAAGTGGATGGGCCGTATTTTTTTTCAAGTATCAGACATTTTTATTGTTTGCTGTTGAAAATTAGATATCAATAATTTATGCTGTTTTTTAATGTTGTATACCACGCATTTAAGTTTAATAAATTAGAAAATGAAGACTAAAGATAAGCCATCAGTTCAACTACTTAAATACATTTCACCTTGATTTTCTAGCATTCTAAAAGATATACACCACAAAATCAGACAGTAGAGTGATATTTGCCATAACAGCATTCTCCTCGAGATGGCATATTAAAACACTTGTATAAAATATTATAAGATGGAATGTGAGAGGTACAGTGCTAAGCCAGAGAGATTAGCTGAATGGTCAACATTCTTCTGCAATGTCCTGCCAAAGCTCCTATCTCATTCAAGCCTCTAAACAAGTCTAAACAAGCCTGCATACTTAGCATGATCACTTCTTAAGTTCAGCTAAAGAAGGACCATATTCATCTTATTTCATCTTTGTTTCTATGTCACCTCAAGTCATTTTAGAAGGCTGGACGCATATCATAACAATTCTACTTATGTTTCTAAAAGTGATAGATCTTGTCTAGAATTGTCTTCAGTTTATGTAGAACAATAAAAATTACCTTAACTCTTAGTAAATATTCATTCTTAGAGTATATTTGAACTTTAGAAATTATAAAAGGCATTCAGAGTCAAGTCTGAAGAGAGAGTTGGTGAGCAATATGGGGTCAAACCTGAAATACTAAATACTTAATAATTGTTTTATCCATTCATACTTGAATCCTTGGAAAATGTGCCACAGTGGATGATCCAAATCTTCTCTAGTTTCATTAAATTTTAAACCTTCCCCAGAGCTTTCATGATCAATGATCTGATTTCCTAGTCCACTGGGAAGATGTCAGCTTGTTCAACTTCACTTCAGTTGAGTCAAACTCTCTGTGAACCTATGGACCATAGCCAGGCTCCTCTGTCCATGGGATTCCCCAGGCAAGAATACCGGAGTGGGTTGCCGTGCTCTCCTCCAGGGAATCTTTCCAATCCAGGGATCAAACCTGAGTCTCTTAGGTTTACCTGCACTGGCAGGCAGGTTCTTTACCACAAGTGCCACCCTGTTCAACTTTACTACTATTAATGTCATGATTTCTCTGAATCCATATTCCCATCTCCTCTCCTGAATTTGGCTTCTCCCCTGGGCCTTTTGAGCATAGTGCCTACACAAGCACATTGTCCACAACTTTCTAATGTAAATGTTTCATTGCTACCTTTTCAGAGAAGCACACAATCATTCTGCTTGCAATTTAAAACTAACCACACATAGAATCACACAAGCCTGAAGTATGTAAGTGGGAAGAGGTCTTCTTAGAAGTCCACTAATTTTGTCCTCCACATTTGATGATGAAGGAGCTAAGATCTAAGAAGTGTGACTGAGATCAGATCTTACTGCTTATCATTCTGTAACTACTACTATTGCTACTTCTTTTGCTTTTTACTGATTCTTTAAATGATTCAGAACAATAAAGGGGTACAAATAGTCTCTGGGAGAACATAGATGGTTTCATTTTAAACATTGGTGAAGAGAATAAAGCATCAAACACTGTATTAACTTTGTTATTATTTTTAAGTGCTCCTTTCCCCAAAATATATCTTTACAGAAAACTTTGGCAGACACAGTCACAATTTGCTCCAGTCTTTGTGACTGGTCAAATTGCCTAAAACTAAGTAGATTCCAATATTCTCAAAGTGAGTGTTGAGTGTGCTACTTAAAATAAGAACAATAGATACATAAAGGTCTATTAATCTGAAAGCTTGCATTTTTATCACCAATAAAACTGACAGCTTCATGCAAACATGTGATGCTCAAGTTGTTAGAATTTATTCTCATGACATAAAAATCAAAGACATTTCTTCAGAAACCCTTAAGTAACTTTTGTGAGGCTCTGTAATGTCTTGAGTGATAGAGGAAAAGTGATAATTTAATCTCCATGAAAAGTAAAATTTGAAGAAATAGCAAGATGAAAGCACTTTAGTCAGACAGATGAAAGCTAGAGCTTTTGGCTTCTGCTTCAATCCTTTTCCCTTCCACCAACAGGAAAGAAATACTATATTAAAGATTCATAGTATGTAGAAAGAAAAGGCATGAAACTTTCAGTAGGATCTAGCATAACTGTAGCTATGCTTTCATGAAACAAGCAAAAGACAATCTAGGTATTTACAAAGCTGGCAAATGCTCAAAAGGATTTGTGTAAGACATTAAAAAGAAGACAACCTCAAATTTCACCAAGCCATATGAATTAGGAATATCATTTTTAAATGTGCAGTAGAAAATCCAAAGAAGCTGAATGATCTCACTCTAAGAAAAGGGGGTGGGGGGACTTGGCTTTCATTGCTATCAAGAAGAAGACCATAGAACATAGATAGAACTAGACAGCCATCTCGCAGATCTCCAAGGATCTACCCACTGTAAGCAAGTGAAAGCTGAAGGAATGCAATAGGGATGTATTGAGGTTGATTGCTTCTAATCATATCCTTTCGACAACCTACTTTTATTTCATTTCATTTATTACTTTAATATGGCTAGTGTTTGTCTTTTATAAGTATTGAAGGTGAAGAGTAAGGTATATAGATTACAGTAAGTTTAATTTACAGGGAAAAGAAATTTCAGAGGTTATGTTTTGGGTCTAGAAGTATAAAGTATTGCATAACTGAAACAATATTTAAAAGATCTTGCAAAAGAGAAAGGAGAAGAGGTGTGATAAAAATTTAGACTATTTTAATCTAACATTTAATAATTCTTATCATTTTTTAAAATGTTTATTTCCTCCAAATTTTGACTAGTCCACACAAGAATTCATTAAAATTAAACAAAAGTGGTTAGAAATTATAACATTAAATCCTACCCCTTAGGTGGCTGCCACCATCCTATAATTATTCGATGCAGGGTATCATTTGTTTTACTGTGGTAAAGTATAATGATGTGCGTTTAGGACATGATATCCTAAAATATGGCACACTGACAATATTGAATATTTTAAGTTGAAGAGGTTTGAGAAAAGGTAGAAACAAATTGGCCTCTTTGATCACCTCTCTGACATGCTTTTCTCCCCTGAAACAGGTAATAAAACCTTTATGTGACAGGTACCCTTCTTATACTTAGAGGAAGTGTTAGTCACTCAGTTGTGTTTGATTCTTTGTGACCCCATGGACTGTAGACTCCTCTGTCTGGGAGGAATTCTCCAGGCAAGAATACTGGAGTGGGTAGCCAATCCCTTCTCCAGAAGATCTTCCCAAACCAGGGATCGAACCCGGGTCTCCTGAATTGCAGGTGGATTCTTTACCATCTGAGCCACCAGGGAAGCCCATACCTGGAGGAAAGGAGCATCTTTATCTCAATTAGAAGGGACACTAAGAAGAATCCAAACAAAGAGGCCTTGATGAAATGACCCCCATTTATTAGAGTTACCTCATTTTCCTTAACCTATCATATTCCTTCATGATTTTCCATTCTTTCTCACACTTAGCATAAACTACACAAATCTAACCATTTCCTCAGGTCTTCATTTTCTTATGAAGACTCTCATCTCACATAAACCTTCTGCCAAATAAATCTCTATGCCTTTCTCCTGTCCATCTATCTTTATCAGTTTCATTTTCAGACCTAGCCAGGGACCCTAAGAAGGTTGAAAAAAAAACTTTTTACTTTCCTACAATATGTAACATAAAATTAACTGTTTTGTAGATGATCATTTTATGTCTATTGCCATTAAAGAGAAATTGGCCTATCCCACACAAATCATAAGCTACCATGTACTCTTTCCTTAGCCAACTTGTTGAATTCAACTTTAGGCTTGTTGAGGACCATAAGCAAGCATCCATAAATATATTTTAAGCACATTTTTACCATTTTTAAATGATTAAGGATTTTTCAACTTTTATGAATACAAAATTCTATAAAATTTCTTTTAAGATTTGTTATGGGTAGAAATATGCCAGGGACTACAAATGTACTAGGATTAACATTCAAAATGCCTAAAATGAAAGCATTGATAGGAGAATATATCATAACACTCATTAATATGAGAATCCTACAAAAGATTTTACTTGAGTAATTTGATCTGGGACATAAAATATCAAAAACATAAGAAAGAAATTTCTCAGACATATTCAAATAAACCAGGATCAAGTTTTTTCCCAACATATATAATTTTCATAATAATAAAGTATCCCTAGTTCAGCATGAAACAAAGAACTAGAGAACCTCTCTGTAGGAAAATTTAGTTCTCTTTACATTTATACCAAGGGAAGCAAAAAGGTTTTGGGGTGTGATGGATGTGTTTATTATTCTTAGGGTGGTAGTCACATCTCAGGTGAAACATGTCAATAATTATCAAATTGTACATTTCAAACAGGACACTTTATCTTCTGTAAATTATACTCCTACTAATAAAGCCCCAAAGGAACAAACCTGTGTGTCCAGGGCAAAGTAACCAAGGAGGAAAGAGGTTAAGTAATCAGGGCAAAGAGTAGCCAAATCTTGTTCATTGCTGGCCATGCTTGGTAAATATTTTCATTCTAATTTCAGTGAGAAACTATTGGAGAGTTCCAGGCATGGGTCAGATATGACTTGAATTATGGAAGGCACTAAAATGACAGATGTGTGAAACTGGAAAAGACAGTGACCTCCCTAAGTCCAGGTGCTCTTAAGAGAGGGCCATAGGTCCTTAAACTTCCTAAAGTAGCTGCTAATTGTATACATATGTACAGATACACACTTTTAAAAATTAATTTCCATACTATTCATCAGCTTCTCAAAAAGGAATTTGACCACAAAATGTAGGAATTTTTCATTTACTTACTCATAAATTAGGTGACGATATCAAAACCTGGAGCAGTAAAAGGATTTGTTCAAAATCTGAGGTCACAGGTTGATGAGGTCATAAGGGGTTTATGAAGCTGACCACCTTCTCTCTCCTCCCCTCATCTCTCCCTGCCCCAACCACTGATTCACAGAACATAGATGTCATAGAAAGCTAGGATACACCATATGAAGTCAAAATCTGCTGAATGCTCACCCTCACCCACATCAACAGGAGGGTGTGACAATGATATGGTCCATAAGAGGTGATAGGCCGGTACAACTACTGGAAAACAGTCCTTTATGACTCCCCCATTAAACTAGTATAACTTTCTAAATCACCTGTGTGTGTATTACTATTAGAATCACAAACAGTACATCATAAATAATAACCTATTCCTCTTTCAATAATACTGAGCATGCCCTAAGCTATAAACCAGAAGAATAATACATAACAGGCATTTGACAATTCTAGTTTCTTTCTGTAAGGGAACAACAAGTGAGTTTCTGCTGTATCCTTCCTAATAGAGATTTCAATAATGTATAAACAATGCTTCTTAACTAGGAGGCACTACAGCAAAGTACATTTCACATGGGAAATTTCACATCATCCTTCAGAGATTCCAACATAGAATGACAGGTCCTTTCTTCAGCAACCCAGGGAACAGTTTAACCTCAAATTTCTTACTAAATCTAGGATTTGTGAAACTATCAGGTTATTTTGATAGCTTTAAAAGGTCTCAGGTTACTGAAATAACCCTGCCTTTGTTCAGTCTAAGCATTGAGAACGCACCACCATGGAACCAGTATAAATTAGATTAAAACACTTTAGAAAGTCATCTTTGGAAAAAGCATGGGAATAAAACAAAAAGTACACCTGGGAGTTCTCTTCCATACCTATCAGATGTGTGAAATTGGCTACAGTAAAATAATGGCCTTTTCTGGGCTTTGAGTTGAAACTGAGTTCAGGGGTGTTGGAACTTACAAATAGGCTGATATTTGAACCACACAGGTAGAAAGAACTCTTCTGATCATTACGATGAACAACTATAGCGACTAAGTATACATGAACACCCCTGGAGAAAGAAATGGCAACCCACTCCAGTATTCTTGCCTGGAGAATCCCATGGACAGGGGAGCCTGGTGGGCTACAGCCCATGGGGTTACAAAGAGTCGGACGCGGCTGAAGTGACTGAGCACATACATGAACACACTACTAACCAGACACTAACTGAGGAAATTTGGTTAGAGACCTACCTTGAGAGGAGCCTACTGTACAGAAGGGGGAAACAGGATCAAAGCACAACTAAGGCCTGTATTACATACCTATCAGAAATGTGAAGTCAGTGTCTGCTGTTGCACTCTGGGTCCAAACCAAGGCAATGTATGAGCTGTTGATCAAGCCCTTTGATTTTCTTAACTGCACCTGAAAATAAAGAAAATACTGTTGAATACCTTTGCAACAGATACAAATTAATTTCCCTTAGTAGGAATTCAGCAAGAAAAACATAAGAAACAAAACAAAAACACACCAGTCTTCTAATTCCATTTAAAGAAATCCAGCCAGAAACTACCTACCCTTAGGAGAAATAAGCCTAAATGTACAGATGGTCTGGACTTCATACTACAAACCCATTGTGATATAACCCACTGTGACCATTTAGTCACTCCATAGAGTAATTTTCTGGGATTGAGGGTTGTGGTCAAACATACTGATGAGCCTTTCTGCTTACCTAAACTACTTGCCCTGAGGTTCCTGAAGTAAATAACCTGTTAGTCCTGCATCCACAGATACACAAATATTCTCCTGCTTATAACTTATTGATTCCCATGAGGGATGAGTGTCCTGGCACAAGGGACAAATGACTGGGGTTTGTGCAGCACTCTCAGTCACTTAGCTAGAAACAAGTTACAAAACTGGAAGAAGTCACTTAAGTAAGATGCTCTGTAGAGACCAATCTCTACACCTGTTCCAAAAGGATCCATATTACAGGAGTACACACTTTGTATGCATAGCTAGAACCTGGATTCATTTAAAGTGGCAAAGGTCTTCAACCATACCCTAATTATGTGAATCATCAAAGTAATTCTGGCCATAACCCTGACCAATAACAAACTAACAGAATACATCACAGCTCCTCTTGCTTCAAAACTGGAGGGTAAATGACTATTTGTATTCATAACTATCTAAATGATTTAACAGCATAACTTCATAAGCGGCACACAGGATGTGATCCTCAGAGGATGATGCCCCAGATTTCCACAGGGACATCCCCACACCACTTGGCCACTTCTTCAGGCCTTTATGTCCCCTTCTCAGGGAGGCCCTGGCCAGACAACCTACCTGCAAGTGCAGGTCCCTCCCCCTCCCCATGTCCAATTCCCCTTCTCTGCTTTTCTGTGGAGACAGCAGGTGTCATTATCTATCAGGATACACCTGTATCTCATTGAGCTTACTTTTCAGTATCCCCCACTAGAATGTGAGCCCCATGTGAAGAGGGATTTATGTCTCTTTTGTGTCTGTATTTCCAGCATGAGGAAGAGTAGTTAGCCCATAGTAGGTGCTCAGCAAATGATGAAGGTTACCTTTGGCCACCAGCCCTAAAAGTTCATGCCATTCTGAGCTGACCCTGTTAAATGTACAGTATGTATCCTCCAGAACTTCTTCTCCATATTTACATTCTTACACAGGGATCATTAGATATAGATACTCCACATTATAATTAAGAGGTTGAATAATTCTACACTATTTAAAAATCACCTGTTTCCAGTCCTAACTGGAGATACAACCAACTACATCTTGGTAATGCAACCGGAATCAACTCTTTCAGGTTGATGTTTTCACCCATATTACTCAATAGCATACTCAAAATGCAATGACCTATCAGTTTTGTTTGCATAGTTGCTTTTGGATAGTTTTAGCTCTTTATCATGAATCATTTCAAACAAAGAATATATAACAATATAATAAGAATTCTATATGTCAGTCAGTAGTTTTAACAATCAACATTTTGTCAAGTTTTCTTTTTTTTCTAGCATATTCCAAAGCACATTCCCAGTATTTTGTGATACCATGTCTAAACCTTAAGAAGTTATTTCCTCCACATGTGGTGGTGGTGGCTTAGTCACTAAGTTGTGTCCGACTCTTGTGACCCCATGGACTGTAGCCTGCCAGTCTCCTCTGTCCATGGGATTTTCTAGACAAGAATACTGGAGTGGGTTGCCATTTCCTTTTCCAGGAAATGTTCCCGACCCAGGAATTGAACCAGGGTCTCCTGCATTGCAGGCAGATTCTTTACCAACTTAGTATGAGGGAAGCCTTCCTCCATCCACATACTCTACTGTAACATAAACTGTAACAAATAGGACTTTAAAATATATAACCAAAATACAATTACTACATCTAAGAAAAATTACAATTATTCCCTAATGCCACATGAAACTATCCATGTCCAATATAGCTATTTGACCTAAATATCTCTCTTAAATTTGATTTGTTCTTAGGATCTGAACAGGTAACTTACATAGCATTAACTGAAATAGGACTTAGTCCTTTTTTCACCAATAACAGCCCCTGCTCCTCTTTTTTTTTTTTTTTTTGCTATTCTCCTGATGAAAAGACTGGATTATTTGTCCCGTAGCATCACTCACATTCTGTATTTATATGCATCCTGTCCTGAACAGGTTCCATTAGAAACAGAACATCCTGTAGTGAGATCTATGAACTTGGTTAAATTCAGGCTCAGTTATTTTAGCAAGAACATTTTAGATGATGCTTCGTACCCCTATTGTATCATATCTGAACACCTACGTTGTATCCCACACTTTGATGTAAAGGTTGATCAGTGGGTTGTAGTATTCTAACCTTAATTCACCCCCAATATAAAATTTCCCATCGACCTTTTACTGAAATTTTATTAAATGTATCATTGATTTACTATTTAAATTTTTGATATGCTCTTCACATACCATATAATTCACAATATTAAAATGTACTGGTTACTGATTTTTAGTATTTTCAGAAAATTGTGGATCCATGACCACAATAAATTTTAGGACATTTTCGACATCCCCCAAAGAAAGTCTATACTTGTTATCAATGAATGCCTATTCTCCTGATAGGACTGATAACCCACCTGAATGGTACAAAGATTAAGTTCAAATCAAAAACATCTGAGCTACAAGAGAGGCAGTGAAGTGAAATTAAAGTTGCTCAGTTGTGTCTGGTCTTTGTGACCCCCATGGACTATACAGTCCATGGAATCCTCCAGGCCAGAATGGAATGGGTAGCCTTTCCCTTCTTCAACCCAGGGATCGAACCCAGGTCTCCCGCATTGCAGGCAGATTCTTTTTTTTTTTTTTTTGAATTTTTTTTTTTAATTTTTATTTTTTTTTTTCCAGTGGGTTTTGTCATACATTGATATGAATCAGCCATGGATTTACATGTATTCCCAATCCCGATCCCCCCTCCCACCTCCCTCTCCACCCGATTCCTCTGGGTCTTCCCAGTGCACCAGGCCCGAGCACTTGTCTCGTGCATCCCACCTGGGCTGGGGATCTGTTTCACCATAGATAGTATACATGCTGTTCTTTTGAAATATCCCACCCTCACATTCCCCCACAAAGTTCAAAAGTCTGTTCTGTATTTCTGTGTCTCTTTTTCTGTTTTGCATATAGGGTTATCGTTATCACCTTTCTAAATTCCATATATATGTGTTAGTATGCTGTAATGTTCTTTATCTTTCTGGCTTACTTCACTCTGTATAATGGGATCCAGCTTCATCCATCTCATTAGGACTGGTTCAAATGTATTCTTTTCAATGGCTGAGTAATATTCCATGGTGTATATGTACCACAGCTTCCTTATCCATTCATCTGCTGATGGGCATCTAGGTTGCTTCCATGTCCTGGCTATTATAAACAGTGCTGCGATGAACATTGGGGTGCACGTGTCTCTTTCAGATCTGGTTTCCTCAGTGTGTATGCAGGCAGATTCTTTACCAGCTGAGCCACAAGGGAAGCCCAAGAATACTGGAGTGGGTAGACTATCCCTTCTCCAGCAGATCTTCCTGACCCAGGAATCGAACTGGGGTCTCCTGCATTGCATTCGGATTCTTTACCAACTGAGCTATCAGGAAGCCCTTGAAATAGACAGAAATAAGTCATTTCTGAACCTGTCTTATCTGACTAAAGCTGAACTTTGTAAGAGACAGCTGTTACAACCCCACCCACATTGCTAGGAGGTGGGAATGGGAGGTGGGGATGTGTGTCCCTAATCAAGGAGGCCTGAACTTGGATATTGGTTTAGTGGTTTAGTTGCTAAGTCCTGTCCAACTCTTTGTGACCCCATGGACTGTAGCCTGCCAGGCCCCTCTATCCATGGGATTCTCCAGGCAAGAATCTGGAGTGTGGTGCTATCGCCTTCTCCAGGAGATCTTCCTGATGCAGGGATCAGGCTCAGGTCTCTTGCATTGCAGGTTGAGTCTTTACCAATTGAGCCACCAGGGAACATTTCAAGATTGCATAAATAAGCCTTATCAGATGCTTCCATCCTTTGAAGTTCTAATCCACCAAGCCCCTTGAAAAGTTGGTATATAAACTCCTATCTCTAGCCCATTAAGGAGCCTTTTCATATGAAAGTTCCTACATAGTTAATAAACCTTTCTCCTATTAATTTACTGTTAATTAATTTTCAGGACTCAAGCCAGTTGAGTCTGAGATAGTAGAGAAAAATGTTTTCTTTCCAACACTCCCTCTCACAAACCCCTGAAAACCACAAGTTAAGTTTTTAATCTCTGTAGATGTGTCTATTCTGGATATTTTAAGTGAATGAGATCTTACAAAATGTGTTCTTTGGTGTCTAGCTTTTTTCATCTATCATAGTGTTTTCAAGATTCATTCATATTTCAGTATGTATCACTACTTCATTTCATATTATAGCTAAATAAAAATCCATGGTAAGGGTATATAGCACATTTTGCATAAAAATTCAACAGTCAGTGGACATGTGGGTTGTTTCCACTTTGGCTTTGTGAATAATGCAGCCATAAATATTCATGTACAAGTTTCCATTTGAATGTTTGTTTTAAATTCTCTGGGATATATATCTAGGAGTGAAATTGCTGTTGATGTGGTCACTCTAGGTTGAAATTTTGGTGGAAGTGCCAAACTACTTTCTATAGTGTCCCCACCATTTTACATTCTCATACGGCAGCATATAAGGGTTTCAATTTCTGCATATCCTTATTCCATTTATTTTCATCTTTAAAATTAGAGCTGCCCTGGATATAAAATTAACACACAGAAATCCCTTGCATTCCTTTACACTAACAATGAGAAAACAGAAAGAGAAATTATGGAAACAATTTCATTCACCATTGCAATGAAAACAATAAAACACTTAGGAATAAATTTACCTAAAGAAACAAAAGACCTATACATAGAAAACTACAAAACACTAATGAAAGAAATCAAACATGACACAAATAGATGGAGAAATATACCGTGTTCATGGATTGGAAGAATCAATATAAGAAAATGAGTATACTACCCAAAGCAATCCACAGATTCAATGCAATCCCTATCAAGCTACCAACGGTTATTTTTCAGAGACCTAGAACTAATAATTTCACAATTTGTATGGAAATACAGAAAACCTCGAATAGCCAAAGCAATCTTGAGAAAGAAGAATGGAACTGGAGGACTCAACCTGCCTGACATCAGACTATACTACAAAGCTACACTCATCAAGACAGTATGGTACTGGCACAAAGACAGAAATATAGATCAATGGAATAAAATAGAAAGCCCATAGATAAATCCACACACCTATGGACACCTTATCTTTGACAAAGGAGGCAAGAGTATACAATGGAGAAAAGACATCTCTTTAACAACTGGTGCTGGGAAAACTGGTCAACCATTTGTAAAAGAATGAAACTAGAACACTTTCTAACACCATACACAAAAATAAACTCAAAATAGATTAAAGATCTCAACGTAAGACCAGAAACTCTAAAACTCCTAGAGGAAAACATAGGCAAAACACTCTCTGACATAAATCACAGCAGGATCCTCTATGACTCACCTCCCATGTAATGGAAATAAAAGCAAAAATAAACAAATGGGACCTAATTAAACTTAAAACCTTTTGCACAACGAAGGAAACTATAAGCAAAATTAAAAGACAGCCTTCAGAATGGGAGAAAATAATAGCAACTGAAGCAACTGACAAAGAATTAACCTCAAAAATATACAAGCAGCTCCTACAGCTCAATTCCAGAAAAATAAACGACCCAATCAAAAAATGGGCCAAAGAACTAAACAGACATTTCTCCAAAGACATACAGATGGCTAACAAACACATGTAAAGATGCTCAACATCACTCATTATCAGAGAGGTGCAAATCAAAACCACAATGAGGTACCACCTCACACCAGTCAGAATGGCTGCTATCCAAAAGTCTACAAGCACTAAATGCTGGAGAGGGTGTGGAGAAAAGGGAACCCTCTTACACTCTTGGTGGGAATGCAAACTAGTACAGCCGCTATGGAGAACAGTGTGGAGATTCCTTAAAAAACTGGAAATAGAACAGGCATATGACCCAGCAATCCCACTGCTGGGCATACACACTGAGGAAACCAAAATTGAAAGAGACACGTGTATCCCAATGTTCACTGCAGCACTGTTTACAATAGCCAGGACATGGAAGCAACCTAGATGAGCATTGGCAGATGAATGGATAAGGAAATTGTGATATATATACACAATGGAATATTACTAAGCCATTAAAAGTAATGCATTTGAATCAGTTCTAATGAGGTGGATGAAATTGGAGCCTATTATACAGAGTGAAGTAAGTCAGAAAGAAAAACACCGATACCATATACTAATGCATATATATGGAATTTAGAAAGATGGTTAACGATGACCCTAGATCTGAGACAGCAAAAGAGACACAGATGTGAAGAACAGTCTTTTGGACTCTGTGGGAGAAGGCGAGGGTGGGATGATTTGAGAGGGTAGTGTTGAAACATGTATATTATCATATGTGAAGCAGATCACTGGTCCAGGTTCGAGGCATGAGACAGAGTCTCAGGGCTGGTGCACTGGGATGACTCTGGAGGATGAGATGGGGAGGGAGGTGTGAGGGGGGTTCTGGATGGGGAACACATGTGCACCTGTGGCTGATTCATGTCGATGTTGGGTAAAAACCACTACAATATTGTAAAGTAATTAGCCTCCAATCAAAATAAATAATTTTTTTTAAAAAAGAAAAAAAAATAAAATGAAAGAAGCCTGAAAAAAAAGAAAAGAAAAGAGTTGCCCTGGTAGATGTGAAGTGGTATCTCTCGGGATTTTCATGTTGATTTCTCCAATGATTATTCATGTTGAGCATCTTCTCTTGCATTCAGTGGCTATTTGCATGGAGAGAGCAGTGGATCTGCACCATGAGAGCCCCCTGTGTGTGAACCAGGTGGAAAAGCCACGCAACTTCTTTGGACCTCGATTTCCAGGCACAGTGAGTCATTATTTAATCTGTGTTCATGCAGGGAAGGGACACATTAAAAAAGAATTTGACTTGGATCTCCATGTGGAGAAACAGTCACTTCTGCCTAGAGTGAAGGAAAAGAAACTCACGGAGAAATCCAGAGGGGCAGCTGAGATCCAGAGCCCAGAGGCTGGTCAGGCAATTCCACCTGGAGAGGACGTGGACACTCTCTTCCCTTTCCACCCTCAACAAGGTAGGTAAGTTGTAGCAGGGCATGAACTCCTCCCTTCACTCCTTAGGAGTTGCAAGTGGCTGGGTTTTGTGAAATTTCCTTGTTGACCTGAAATGCAAGGAGGCAGTTGCCTGGGCAGAACTAAGCACCTGAGGGCCCTCATTGTCCTTCTCCTTTCTGCCCTGGAAATTCCCACCACCTCTGCCCACAAAACAGGGAATGGGGGCATAAAGGGGCCAAGAGTCAGATCCTGAGCTAAGATTGGGACTAGCCAGACAGCAGGTTGGTCTTGGGGGCCCTCAGCCTGTGCAGGTCCTGTGTGGGGAGCAGAATGGGAGCAGGAAATCCTGAGGCATTAGGGGTAGGCAGCAGGCCAGTTGTGCTGCCCTGCAGTGGGTGCAGAGCTCATGGGTTTACTTCAAATGTTTCTTTGAAGGGTAGGGGTTTCTGGGTAGGGGTGACTTCAGTTCTCCCTTGAAAAACTTCTGTATTTGTGAAGATGTTTTTCCTTAAAGAATAATCAAGCTTGAATTACATTTGTCTATGGAAATAACCAGCTAATAAGACCATCTTCACAGTCTTGATCGTTTTAGCCACCAAAATGCTGCAGGTTACTCAAGCTCCAAGAGACCATTGTTTCTAAAGACAATCTTTATTTGTATCAATCTCCCACTTGCTAGGCTCCACTAATCCCTCTGTAAAGAACAAGGTACCAGGTAGACACAAGCCCCGATTTAATATCTGTCATCTCTGAGTGGAGGCATTATCTGTTACCTTCTTTTTCTTATCTGTGCTACATGTGTTTTCTCTGCCTTGCCTAAGTCGCTTCAGTCGTGTGGGACTCTGTGCGACACCATGGACTGTAGCCCACCAGGTTTCTCTGTCCATGGGATTCTTCAGACAAGGAGGCTGGAGTGGGTTGCCATTTCCTTCTCCAGGGGATCTTCTGAACTCAGGGATTGAACACCTGTCTCCCGCACTGCAGGCGAATTCTATACCTCTGAGCCACCGGGGAAGCCCATGTCTCCTTTATTTGAAAGTTATTTCCCTAGAGGAGAATGTAACTTTCCTCCACAGGAAAAATTAGTCAAGGCACCCGTCAAACAGGAATAACCTGTGTGTCGCTGCGACTCTCAGATACATAACATCCCCACACCAAGCCGGTGTGGACACCACCTGAGGTAACCCCAGGAAAAGGCACTTAAGAGGTAGTGGCTCCCAAACAGGCCCTTGACAAAGAGCAGAAGGTGACCAGGCACAAAGAGCATCTCCTCTTGGGACTCTGCCTCTCACCTGAGGAGGGATAATTCAAGTAATAATAACCTCAAGCATATGAAGGATACAAACTTGTAACATCGTTTGATATTGTACTTACTTAAACTTTTTCCTCTAAATAGTTTTGCAACTCAGTTCAGTTCAGTCGCTCAATCGTATCCCACTATTTGCGACCCCATGAACCACAGCATGGCAGGCCTCCCTGTCCATCACCAACTCCCGGAGTCCACCCAAATCCATGTCCATTGTGTCAGTGATGCCATCCAACCATCTCATCCTCTGTCGTCCCCTTCTCCTCCTGCCCTCAATCTTTCCTGGGATCAGGGTCTTTTCAAATGAGTCAGCTCTTCGCATCAGGTGGCCAAAGTATTGGAGTTTCAGCTTCAGCATCAGTCCTTCCAATGAACACCCAGGACTGATCTCCTTTAGGATGGACTGGTTGGATCTCCTTGCAGTCCAAGGGACTCTCAAGAGTTTTCTCTAACACCACAGTTCAAATGCTTCAGCGCTCAGCCTTCTTTATAGTCCAACTCTCACATCCATACATGACCACTGGAAAAACCACAGCCTTGACCAGACGGACCTTTGTTGGCAAAGTAATGTCTCTGCTTTTTAATATGCTATCTAGGTTGGTCATAACTTTCCTTCCAAGGAGTAAGCATCTTTTAATTTCATGGCTGCAATCACCATCTGCAGTGGTTTTGGAGCCCAGAAAAATGAAGTCAGCCACTCTTTCCACTGTTTCCCCATCTGTTTGCCATGAAGTGATGGGACCAGATGCCATGATCTTAGTTTTCTGGATGTTGAGTTTTAAGCCAACTTTTTCACTCTCCTCCTTTACTTTCATCAAGAGGCCTTTTAGTTCCTCTTCACGTTCTGCCATAAGGGTGGTGTCATCTGCATATCTGAGGTTATTGATATTTCTCTCCTGGCAATCTTGATTCCAGCTTGTGCTTCCTCCAGCCCAGCATTTCTCATGATGTACTCTGCATATAAGTTAAATAAGCAGGGTGACAATATACAGCTTTGACATACTCCTTTTCCTATTTGGAACCAGTCTGTTGTTCCATGTCCAGTTCTAACTGTTGCTTCCTGACCTGCATACAGGTTTCTCAAGAGGCTGGTCAGGTGGTCTGGTATTTCCATTTCTTTCAGAATTTTCCACAGTTTATTGTGATCCACACAGTCAAAGGCTTTGGCATAGTCAATAAAGCAGAAATAGATGTTTTTCTGGAACTCTCTTGCTTTTTTGATGATCTAGCAGATGTTGGCAATTTGATCTCTGGTTCCTCTGCCTTTTCTAAAACCAGCTTGAACATCTGGAAATTCTCGGTTCACGTATTGCTGAAGCCTGGCTTGGAGAATTTTGAGCCTTACTTTACTAGTGTGTGAGATGAGTGCAATTGTGCGGTAGTTTGAGCATTCTTTGGCACTGCCTTTCTTTGGGATTGGAATGAAAACTGACCCTTTCCAGTCCTGTGGCCACTGCTGAGTTTTCCAAATTTTCTGGCATATTGAGTGCAGCACTTTCACAGCATCATCTTTCAGGATTTGAAATAGCTCAACTGGAATTCCATCACCTCCATTAGCTTTGTTCATAGTGATGCTTCCTAAGGCCCACTTGACTTCACATTCCAGGATGTCTGACTCTAGGTGAGTGATCACACCATCGTGATTATCTGGGTCATGAAGATCTTTTTTGTACAGTTCTTCTGGGTATTCTTGCCACCTCTTTAATATCTTCTGCTTCTGTTAGGTCCATACCATTTCTGTCCTTTATTGTGCCCATCTTTGCATGAAATATTCGCTTGGTATCTCTAATTTTCTTGAAGAGATCTCTAGTCTTTCCCATTCTATTGTTTTCCTCTATTTCTTTGCACTGATCACTGAGGAAGGCTTTCTTTTTTTTTTTTTTTCTTTTTTTTTAAATTTATTTATTTATTTTTTTCAGTGGGTTTTGTCATACATTGACATGAATCAGCAATAGATTTACACGTATTCCCCATCCCGATCCCCCCTCCCCCCTCCCTCGCCACCCGATTCCTCTGGGTCTTCCCAGTGCACCAGGTTCGAGCACTTGTCTCATGCATCCCACCTGGGCTGGTGACCTGTTGCACCATAGATAATATACATGCTGTTCTTTTGAAATATCCCACCCTCACATTCCCCCACAGAGTTCAAAAGTCTGTTCTGTATTTCTGTGTCTCTTTTTCTGTTTTGCATATAGGGTTATTGTTACCATCTTTCTAAATTCCATATATATGTGTTAGTATGCTGTAATGTTCTTTATCTTTCTGGCTTACTTCACTCTGTATAAGGGGCTCCAGTTTCATCCATCTCATTAGGACTGATTCAAATGAATTCTTTTTAATGGCTGAGTAATATTCCATGGTGTATATGTACCACAGCTTCTTTATCCATTCATTTGCTGATGGGCATCTAGGTTGCTTCCATGTCCTGGCTATTATAAACAGTGCTGCGATGAACATTGGGGTGCACGTGTCTCTTTCAGATCTGGTTTCCTCAGTATGTATGCCCAGGAGTGGTATTGCTGGGTCATATGGCAGTTCTATTTCCAGTTTTTTAAGAAATCTCCACACTGTTCTCCATAGCGGCTGTACTAGTTTGCATTCCCACCAACAGTGTAAGAGGGTTCCCTTTTCTCCACACCCTCTCCAGCATTTATTGCTTGTAGACTTTTGGATAGCAGCCATGAGGAAGGCTTTCTTATCTCTCCATGCTATTCTTTGGAACTCTGCATTCAGATGGGTATATCTTTCCTTTTCTCCTTCGCTTCCCTTCTTTTCACAGCTATTTGTAAGGCCTCCTCAGACAGCCATTTTGCTTTTTTGCATTTCTTTTTCTTGGGGATGGTCTTGATTCCTGTCTCCTGTACAATGTCACAAACCTTCATCCATAGTTCATCAGGCACTCTATCAGATCTAGCCCCTTAAATCTATTTCTCACTTCCACTGTATAGTTTTGCGACTGCCGAACAGTAAAATTTCCGTTTTTACCATTCCTTCACTTTCATTGCTGGCGGCATGGACCCTACAAGGGAGACAAGTGGGCTCTCCAGAGGTTTCCTGTCACCTTCCCAATCTCTCCTCTCCCGCTCACACTCCTGGGACAAACTGAGAGCTGTCTCAGCCCTCCCCTGGGCGGGGCCAACAGCGAGGAACCCGATTCGGAACCCCTCCCTCGTCAGCGCCCCACCTCCAGTGCGTCTCCAAGGAGACGCCCACGACGCGGGGCGAAGATCAACCCCTCCCACCTCAGCACTCTACCTCCATTGCGTCTCCGAGGAGACGCCCACGACGGTGGGCGGGTGGGGGATGGGGTCGTATTCGCCGGGTAACGCCGGCGACGCTTTACGGCAGGGGTGAGCGGGGTCGCAGCCGAACCTCGCCGGCTACCGTGCGAAGCTCAGAGGGGATCGGGTCTTTCCCGCCGGAGCGTGGCCTCAGCCACGTTGGTCCCCTCAGCCCTCCTTCGTGTCCTTTCCCTGGGGCAACGCGAGGCGACGCGGGCCGGGACCGGCAGCCTTTCTGGTCCCAGGGACCCTCCCCATCCTCTAACGTCTGAGCAGCCTGTACCCTGCGTGCAAGGTAGGCCACTGATGGCTGCAGCCCGGCCGGCCTGGGGGAGGCGGAGACGGGCAGCGGGGCGCCGCGTGGGCCAGGCCGTGGTTCGGCGTTTAGGCTGGGCTGGGTGAGCGTGGGCACCGGGATTGTACTGCCGTGTGTGTTCTGTGCCCTCGCGCCAGTAGGGAGAGGGTCCAAGTAGAGCCTCCCGGGCCTCCCGGTCGGTGGGCCTGGAAGCGGTTCCAGTGGGCAGAGGGCGGGGCGGGCCGGAGGAGTGTGGGAGGCTCGCCAGCTGCTTTTCCCTTCCTCCCCATTTATGTGGCCGCCCTGGAGTCCGCTTGGTCGGGTGAGATTGACGTGCTGCCCACGGGGACTGGGCATCTGGGAATGCATCCCTAGAGAAGTAACATTTCCTTTCATGGGTTTTTGACCTAAAAAAAAAAAAAAAAAATGTAGCTCCATTCTCAGGTATGCATTGAACCACGTGGAAGAATGTGCTGTGCTTAGTCGCTCAGTCGTGTCCGACTCTTTGCGACCCCGTGGACTGTGCCCGCCAGGCTCCTCTGTCCATGGGATTCTACAGGCGAGAATACTGCAGTGGGTTGTCATGCCTTCCTCCAGGGGATCTTCCCAACCCAGAGATCGAACCGGGGTCTCCCGCATTGCAGGCAGATTCTTTACCAACTGAGCCATCAGGGAAGGAGGGCAATCGAAATAAAACGGTCAGGGATTTTCATGTAAAGGACTGTACATTGTTTATAGTGGGATTATAAGCATTTCATGGGTAAAAAGGTTTTGGGGCCACTTGAAACAATTCTAGAGGTGAGGGAATGTCCGGTAATACAGGCGGAACATGGACCTGGATCCCCTCGCTGGATGCGGATGGTGACGCCCAACTCAGCGTACCAGTCAGGGACCAGTTTCTTCCCACCGCGAGTGGGTCTGGATACCCTGTGTCATAAGGTACAGGAAGGGCCTCACGGGATCCTGTGGGGCATGAGATCCGGACTCTCTTTGCCAGTAGCAAAAGTAAACAAAAATTCAACTCCAAGCCGGACATAAAGTGCACATGTATTTGTCTGGGTCTGGGACCAAGTCTACATCAGGCAAAATTCCACATCCTGTCTGCTGGATGTTTACCCCTAACAGGGTGGCCACCTTTTCCCGTTTCAGCTTTGTGCATGGTGGCGAAGCACTGCGCCTGCACCTGGGCAATGTGCCGGGGTCCAGCCCCAGCAGGATCCAGGGGAACCCTCAGGATGAACGGCGTCGGCGAATGAGAGAGAGAGAGAAAGAAAAAGAGAGAGAGAGAGAAAGAAAAAGAGAGAGAGACCAGACCAGGAAGGTGCGGCAGAGTCTGGCAGTTGCTTTATTTTTCACCATAGCCTTTATACCCTAAGTTGGTACATTTCTAAGGGGCAGATAAGCATACAGACTTAGTTTAACATTATATCAGCTTGTCCTTCACGAAACCAGGAGTGCTCTGTATATTTTTGTTTATGAGAGTCTTTTCCCATAGATTTTTTGTACATTATCTTCTGGCCTTGAGGTTAGCAGAAAACAGAAAAGTGGCAGTCTCATGGTACAGCAAGTTGTAACATAATAGACATACAATCTTGTTAACATAAAAGTCAGTCTTTTTGCAGAAATTCTCAGCTAAATTTATCCAAAAAGTTTAACACACAAAGACTCTGTGGCTCTGGTGAGGCAGCCCCTGTTTAGCACTCTTGGTTAAAATTAATAATTATCTTATTGTTTTTACACTAGGGCTAAACTCTTATTTTACTAGATCTCCAACTGTATTAACAATAGTTTCCACTGCACAACCTCAGCACATTAACATCAATCAAACATTGATCTAGTAACCACTTTTAAAACAATATTTTTTGTATTTTTTAATAGGGCTTCCTCACCCCCCAAAGGGCTCTATGCCTATTAGGGCCTTTTAATGGTTAATCTCTATGTATAATATCTTTTGGCTTTCAGGCCTGTTGACAATTTATGGTTTGCACCTGGTGCAACTTTAAGCAACTTCAGTAGCCGACCCTGTCTTTCTTATAATTAATCTATTTTCTTTCTAATAAGCGTCATCTCTGTGGGAACTAGATAGTATTACATTTTCACAGAACAGAAATGCAAAGGATTGCAAAAACAGCAGATATGGCACAAAACAGGCTCTTAGTCCAAAAGTTAATTACCTGCAAGAAGTCACCAGCTAATCTCTATCTAAACTATTTTCTATTAGGCGTATATGTGGCTACAATATTTGTGGGGCTTTTCTCACCCCGTGGAGGGACCTATGCTTAATAGTTTCTTTTGTTAGCGTACTGTGCTTAGGATGTTTAGAACAATCATGAGCATTTTGTGCAACGAGAGCACACATTTATCAAACAAGCCAGAATGCCAGCAAAAGGGTTTGAACTGAAGCATTTCCTTCATCCCTGGCCCCTTCATAGGGTACCAGCGTCCAAGAGATTTATTAATTAGGGTTTTAAGTTGGTCTTCATTCAGTGAAAGAGGAGCAGGAGAGCTCTCGGCAGGCAACACAAGAATCCGCAGCAGGGCAAACAAGAACAACAGCAGATAAGGGGGAAGGATATAGGGTAGGGTAGAGGCCGAGGCCAACCTGGAGGGTCCCTTATCCTAGACGGCCTTGCCTGTCAGGTTTTTTCCTCGTGACCTCATCATGGATGGGGTCCCGGACGGCCTTGCCTGCCCGGCAATCTCTCCATGACCTCGTCACGGGCGGGACCTCCCATAACGGCTCCTGGCAGCAATGGATCCTGGATCCCCGGTAGCCCTGAGACCCCAGGGACTACACTGGCGGACTTTGCTCCTGCGGGACTGGCGAGGATCCCCTGGCCAGAGGCCCTGGGGCGGTAGCTTCAGCTCCTTGTTCCTGAAAATAGCAGCTGCCTAGGCCACGCCCCGGAGGGCCTGCAGCTTTGGTATCCTCACTGGGCCTGCAAGCCCGCACTCAACACCACTGCCTGTCCCTTCCACACCTGCTCTAGAGGGGTGCACCATGGCCAGGTTCTCCCAGAATCCTCTGTGTGCTCCAAACCCTCCCTTCTTCCCCTCACAGGCCTTTCCCAGCGGGATCCAGGGGTAGGACCAGGAGTTCAGTTCAGTTCAGTCACTCTTTGTGACCCCATGAACTGTAGCACACCAGGTCTCCCTGTCCATCACCAACTCCTGGAGACTGCCCAAACTCATGTCCATCAAGCTGGTGATGCCATCCAACCATCGCATCTTCTGTCCTCGCCTTCTCTCCTGCCTTCATATTTCTCAGCATCAGGGTCTTTTCCAATGAGTCAGTTCTTTGAATCAGGTGGCCAAAGTATTGGAGTTTCAGCTTCAGCATCAGTCCTTCCAATGAATATTCAGGACTGATTTCCTGTAAGATTGACCAAAGGACTAAGAGGCCAGGCTCAAAAAGTTTCCACTTGATGGCACTCTTGCCCCAGAAATGCTATCCACACTCTGGAGCCTGGCCTCTCCCTCCACCCTTTGCAGGTGAAAAAAGGCCCATGGGGGCCAAGAGTCTTCCAAGCCATCCACTGGAATGTTGTGGAAAGAGATGTTTCCTCTTTTGCTCTGCAGTAAGAATGTACAGATAAGGATGAGCAAAAGAAGCCATCCATATCTGTGTCCATGTCCATAGCACTCTAAGAGATTCTGAGTCCACATGGCCTGATCCCCATTTCCTGGTGACTGGGATGTGATGTATTCTGTAACTTTGTTTATTGTTTTTATTTTTCCTTCCGGTTAGGTTGCCCTCCGAGATTCGAAAACTTCCCCCAGAATCCCGGTGAGAGGGTTTCCTGGTGTTTGGAAACTTCCTCTATTAAGACTCCCTTCCCAGGACGGATCTCTGTCCCTAACTCTTTTGTCTCTCTTTTTATCTTTTATATTTGGTCCTACCTCCTTTCGAAGACAATGGGCTGGTTTTCTGGGACATCTGCCTGATGTCCTCTGCTAGTGATCAGAAATTGTTTTGTGGAGTTTGCTCAGCGTTCAAATGTTCTTTCGATGAATTTGTAGGGGAGAAAGTGGTCTCCCCGTCCTATTACTCCGCCATCTTAGCTCCTCAGTCTGTAACTTTGCTATTACTGGTCAGGATTAGGGCCAGAATTAACCTTGATGATTTACATAAGTAGTGGCTGGTTGAAGACCTATGCTACTTGGAATAAATCTGGGTTCTAGCTACACATACAAAGGCTGTGTTCCTGTAATAGGGATCCTTGGGGAATAGGTATGGATATTGGTGTCTACACAAAATTCTTACTTAAGTGGCTGCATCGAGTTTTGTAACTTCTTTCTAACTAGGTGACTGGGAGTGCTCAGCAAATACCTAACTGTCATTTCTCCCTTCTGGCAGGACACTCATCCTTCACGGGAATCAATAAGTGGTAATCGGGAGAACGTTTGAGTATCAGTGGATGCAGGGCTAACAGGTTATTCATTTCGCAAAGCTCAGGGTTACTAGTGTAGGTAAGCGGGAAACATCATTACTGTGTGGAATTGCAACCTCACTCCCAGCAAGTGACTCTACGGGCAACAAAATGGTCACAGTCAGTTACATAACAATGGGTTTGAAGTATAAAGTCTAGACCATCAGGACATTTAGGCTGACTTCTCCTAAAAGTAGGTAGTGTGGCTTAATCAGGTGTTTTTGTTTGCTTTCTGTTATTGGAACTAGGAGGTGACTGGTGTGTTTTTTGTTTGGTCTCTTATGTTTTTCAAGATGAATTCTTACTGAAGGATGTTGATCTGCATATGTGGCAAAGGTGTAAAATGGTATTTTCTTTGCTTTCCAGGTGGAGGCTTCCTAAAGTAAGAAAAGAGAGTGATGAATGGCTCGTACGTTGCCTTTGTGTGGAACCATCGTTGAGCCATAGACCAGGAGCAAACACTGAATTCACATGTCTCGTAGGTGCGGAATACAGCCCTCAGTCATGCTTTGGTTCTCTTACCCGCTTCTGTACAGTAGGCACCTCTCTCAAGGCAGGTATCTCACCGAAGTCTTCGGGTTACTGTATGGTTAGTAGCTTGTCCAGGTATACTGAGTGGCTACAGTGTATGATCGCAATGATCAGAAAAGTTTTCCCTGCTTGTTTCAACTGTCACACATTTCAAAATCAAAGGTGCCTGAATTTAATTTAAACTCAAGCCCGGCAAGGGCCGTTTTTTTCCTGGAGCCGATTTCACACATCTGATGGGTGTGGACGAGAACTCCCTGGTATACTTTGTGTTTTACTCCTTTGCCATTGAGGAAGATGATGTTCCGAAGTATCTTAATCCAGTTTACCCTGGTTCCATGGAGGTGCTTCGTTAATGCTAAGCATTAACTGAGCAAAGGCAGGGTTAGTTCAGCAACCTGAGTCCTTGTAAACCTATCAAAAGTAGCCTTCCTGCAGGATCGCCAGGTGGCCGGGGGCAGGCGCTTCAGAGCCTTGTTCTTGAACATGGCCGCTGCCGACGCCATGCCCCCGAGCGCTTGACAGCCAGGGGCTCCTTGGTGGGTAAGCCAGGCCCCAGAACACCACTCCCTGTTGGTCCCACACCTGTTCTGGTGAAGTGGCTGGCCACCAGGTTCGCCCAGGATCTTCTGAGTGCTCCAGACCCTCACTTCCTCCAGTCACGGGCCTTCCCCCAGCAGGATCCACAGGAAGGGCCTGCATGCCATGCTCAAGAGGTTTCCGCTTGATGGCACTGCTGCCCCAGAAATGCCAACCACCCTCTGGAGCTGGGCCTCTCCCTCCGCCCTTTGCGTGTTAAAAAAGGCCCATGGTAGCCAGAAAAACCTTCCAAACCCTCCCAGCTGGGTCGGCTCCACTGGAATGTCGGCGGAAGAGGTGTCTCCTCTCGGGGGCTCTCCTGGGCCAGGAGACCATAGAGAAAAGGACATCCAGAGGAGCGGGCCAGCGCTGGTCCGCATCAACAACAGTGTCTGAAACTCTGAGCCCTGTGTCCTGGGGAGACCGGGATGTGATGGATTCTGTCAGTTTGTTGTTACTGATGAGAGTTAGGACCAGAATTACCTCGATGATTCACGTATTAGGGTTTGGTAGAAACCCCTTGCCACGTGGAATAAATCCAGGTTTTACCCGTGCATCATAGTGTGCTCTCCTGCAATAATGGATCCTTTTGGAACAGGTGTAGAGATTGGTCCCCACAGAGCATTCTTACTTATGGGGCTCCGTCCACTTTGGTAAGTTGTTTCCAGCTAGGTGACTGAGCGTGCTGAACAAACCCTAGACTTATGTCACGTGGCCCTTGTGCCAGGACACCCATCCCCCACGGGCATCAGTAAGTGGTAAGCTGGAGAACGTTTGAGTATCTGTGGATGCAAGGCGAACAGGTTATTCATTTCGCAAACCTCGGGGCTACTAGTTTAGGTAAGCAGGAACGGTCACTAGTATGTGGAACTGCAACCTCAGTCCCAGGAAGTGACTCTACGGGCGGCTAAATGGTCACAGTCGGATACGTCACAGTGGGTTTGCAGTATAAAGTCCAGACCATCTGGACATTCAGGCTGACTTCTCCTAAGGGTAGGTAGTGTGTTTCGATAGGGTGTTTTTGTTTGGTTTCTGTTAATGGAACTAGGAGGTGACTGGTGCGTTTTTTGTTTTGCTTCTTATGTTTTTCAAGCTGAGTTCTTACTGAAGGATGTTGATCTGCATATGTGGCAAAGGTGCAAAATGGTGTTTTCTTTCCATTCCAGGTGGCGGCTTGCTAAAGTAAGAGAAGAGTGTGATCACCGGCTCCTTCGTTGCCTTGGTGTGGAGCCAGCGTTGAGGCGTAGACCGAGACCAGACACTGATTTCACACGTCTCGTAGGTGCGGAATACAGCCCTCAGTCGTCCTTTGGTTCTGTTACCCGCTTCTGTACAGTAGACACCTCTCTCAGGGCAGGTCTCTCACCGAATATCTCGGGTTACTGTCTGGTTAGTAGCGTGTTGAGGTATACTCAGTGGCTACAGTTGTGTGACCGTAATGATCAGAAAAGTTTTCCCTGCTTGTTTCAACTGTCACACATTTGCAAGTTCAAAGGCGCCTGAATTTAATTTAAACTCAAGCCCGGCAAGGGCCGTTTTTTTCCTGGAGCCGATTTCACACATCTGATGGGTGTGGACGAGAACTCCCTGGTATACTTTGTGTTTTACTCCTTTGCCTTTGAGAAAGATGATTTTCCGAAGCATCTTAATCCAGTTTGCCCTGGTTTCATGGAGGTGCTTCGTTAATGCTAAGACTGAGCAAAGGCAGGGTTAGTTCAGCAACCTGAGTCCTTGTAAACCTATCAAAAGTAGCCTTCCTGCAGGATCGCCAGGTGGCCGGGGGCAGGCGCTTCAGAGCCTTGTTCTTGAACATGGCCGCTGCCGACGCCATGCCCCCGAGCGCTTGACAGCCAGGGGCTCCTTGGTGGGTAAGCCAGGCCCCAGGACACCACTCCCTGTTGGTCCCACACCTGTTCTGGTGAAGTGGCTGGCCACCAGGTTCGCCCAGGATCTTCTGAGTGCTCCAGACCCCAGTCACGGGCCTTCCCCCAGCAGGATCCACAGGAAGGGCCTGCATGCCATGCTCAAAAGGTTTCCGCTTGATGGCACTGTTGCTCCAGAAATGCCAACCACCCTCTGGAGCTGGGCCTCTCCCTCCGCCCTTTGCGTGTTAAAAAAGGCCCACGGTAGCCAAAAAAACCTTCCAAACCCTCCCAGCTCCGTTGTCTCCACTGGAGTGTTGGGGGAAGAGTGTCTCCTCTCCGGGGGGCTCTCCTGGGCAGTAAGTCCATAGAGAGAAGGACATCGAGAGGAGCCGTCCAGCTCTGGTCCATATCGACAGCAGTCTGAGACTCTTGAGACAGCAGTCCGAGACTCTGAGCCCTGTGTCCTGGCCACTGCTTCCTGGGGAGACAGGGATGTGATGGATTCTGTCACTTTGTTGTTACTGATCAGGGTTAGGACCAGAATTAACTTGATGATTCACGTATTAGGGTTGGGTTGAAAACCCTTGGCAGTTGGAAAAAATCCAGATTCTAGCCATGCATCATAGTGTGCGCTCCTGGAATTATGGATGCTTTTGGAACAGGTGTAGAGATTGGTCCCCACAGAGCATTCTTAGTTATGGGGCTCCGTCCACCTTGATCACTGGTTTCCAGCTACGTGACTGAGCGTGCTGTAGAAACCCTAGACTTATGTCACGTGGCCCTTGTGCCAGGATACCCATCCATCCCTCACGGGAATCAATAAGTGGTAAGCGTGAGAACGGTTGTGTATCCGTGGATGCAGGGCTACCAGGTTATTCATTTCGCAAACCTCAGGGCTACTAGTTTAGGTAAGCAGGTAAGGTCATCAGTATGTGGAACTGCAACCTCAGTCCCAGGAAGTGACTCTACGGGCGACTAAATGGTCACAGTGAGTTACATCACAGTGGGTTTCCAGAATAAAGTCCAGACCATCTGGACATTTAGGCTGACTGCTGCTGGAGAAGGAAATGGCAACCCACTCCAGTATTTTTGCCTGGAATATCCTATGGACGGAGGAGCCTACTAGGCTCCAGTCCGTGGGTTTGCAAATAGTTGGACTTGACTGAGGGACTTCACTTTCACTTTTACTCCTCAGGGTAGGTAGTGTGGTTCGATCCGGTTTCTTTGTTTGGTTTCTGTTAATGGAACTAGGAGGTGACTGGTGCGTTTTTTGTTTTGCTTCTTATATTTTTCAAGCTAAATTCTTAGTGAAGGATGTTGATCTGCATATGTGGCAAAGGTGCAAAATGGTGTTTTCTTTCCTTTCCAGGTGGCGGCTCGCTAAAGTAAGAAAAGAGCGTGATCGCCGGCTCCTTCGTTGCCTTGGTGTGGAGCCAGCGTTGAGGCATAGACCGAGACCAGACACTGATTTCACACTTCTCGTAGGTGCGGAATACAGCCCTCAGCCGTGCTTTGGTTCTGTTACCCGCTTAGTAGAGTAGGCCACCCCTCTCAGGGCAGGTCTCTCACCGAATTTCTCGGGTTACTGTCTGGTTAGTAGCGTGTTCAGCTATCCTTAGTGGCTACAGTTTTCCCTGCTTGATTCAACTATCAACCATTCTCAAGTTCAAGGGCGCCTGAATTCCATTTTAACTTGAGCCTGGCAAGGGCCATTATGTTCCTGGAGCCGATTTCACCTGTCTGATGGGTGTGGAAGAGAACTCACCGGTGTACTGTTTGGTTTACTCCTTTGCCTTTGAGAAAGATGATTTTCTGAAGGATGTGAGTCCAGTTTACTCTGGTTCCAAGGAGGTGTGTCCTTAATCCTAAGACTGGGCAAAGGCAGGCTTAGTTCAGCAACCTGAGTCCTTGTAAACCTAGCAGAAGTAGCCTTCCTGCAGGATGGGCCAGGGGGCCGGGGGCAGGCGCTTCAGAGCCTTGTTCCTCAACGTGGCTGCTGCCTACGCCACGCCCCCGAGCGCTTGACAGCCAGGGGCTGCTTGGTGGGTATGCCAGGCCCCAGAACACCACTACCTGTTCCTCCCACACGCACGTGGTGAGGTGACAGGCCTCCAGGTTCGCCCAGGATCTTCTGAGTGCTCCAGACCCTCACTTCCTAGAGTCACAGGCCTTCCCCCAGCAGGATCCACAGGAAGGGCCTGCACGCCATGCTCAAGAGGTTTCCGCTTGATGGCACTGCTGCCCCAGAAATGCCAACCACCCTCTGGAGCTGGGCCTCTCCCTCCGCCCTTTGCGTGTTAAAAAAGGCCCACGGTAGCCAGAAAAACCTTCCAAACCCTCCCAGCTGGGTCGGCTCCACTGGAATGTCGGCGGAAGAGGTGTCTCCTCTCGGGGGCTCTCCTGGGCCAGGAGACCATAGAGAAAAGGACATCCAGAGGAGCCGGCCAGCGCTGGTCCGCATCAACAACAGTGTCTGAAACTCTGAGCCCTGTGTCCTGGGGAGACCGGGATGTGATGGATTCTGTCAGTTTGTTGTTACTGATGAGAGTTAGGACCAGAATTACCTCGATGATTCACGTATTAGGGTTTGGTAGAAACCCCTTGCCACGTGGAACAAATCCAGGTTTTACCCGTGCATCATAGTGTGCTCTCCTGCAATAATGGATCCTTTTGGAACAGGTGTAGAGATTGGTCCCCACAGAGCATTCTTAATTATGGGGCTCCGTCCACTTTGGTAAGTTGTTTCCAGCTAGGTGACTGAGCGTGCTGAACAAACCCTAGACTTATGTCACGTGGCCCTTGTGCCAGGACACCCATCCCCCACGGGCATCAGTAAGTGGTAAGCTGGAGAACGTTTGAGTATCTGTGGATGCAAGGCGAACAGGTTATTCATTTCGCAAACCTCGGGGCTACTAGTTTAGGTAAGCAGGAACGGTCACTAGTATGTGGAACTGCAACCTCAGTCCCAGGAAGTGACTCTACGGGCGGCTAAATGGTCACAGTCGGGTACGTCACAGTGGCTTTGCAGTATAAAGTCCAGACCATCTGGACATTCAGGCTGACTTCTCCTAAGGGTAGGTAGTGTGGTTCGATAGGGTTTTGTTTGGTTTCTGTTAATGGAACTAGGAGGTGACTGGTGCGTTTTTTGTTTTGCTTCTTATGTTTTTCAAGCTGAGTTCTTACTGAAGGATGTTGATCTGCATATGTGGCAAAGGTGCAAAATGGTGTTTTCTTTCCATTCCAGGTGGCGGCTTGCTAAAGTAAGAGAAGAGTGTGATCACCGGCTCCTTCGTTGCCTTGGTGTGGAGCCAGCGTTGAGGCGTAGACCGAGACCAGACACTGATTTCACACGTCTCGTAGGTGCGGAATACAGCCCTCAGTCGTCCTTTGGTTCTGTTACCCGCTTCTGTACAGTAGACACCTCTCTCAGGGCAGGTCTCTCACCGAATATCTCGGGTTACTGTCTGGTTAGTAGCGTGTTGAGGTATACTCAGTGGCTACAGTTGTGTGACCGTAATGATCAGAAAAGTTTTCCCTGCTTGTTTCAACTGTCACACATTTGCAAGTTCAAAGGCGCCTGAATTTAATTTAAACTCAAGCCCGGCAAGGGCCGTTTTTTTCCTGGAGCCGATTTCACACATCTGATGGGTGTGGACGAGAACTCCCTGGTATACTTTGTGTTTTACTCCTTTGCCTTTGAGAAAGATGATTTTCCGAAGCATCTTAATCCAGTTTGCCCTGGTTTCATGGAGGTGCTTCGTTAATGCTAAGACTGAGCAAAGGCAGGGTTAGTTCAGCAACCTGAGTCCTTGTAAACCTATCAAAAGTAGCCTTCCTGCAGGATCGCCAGGTGGCCGGGGGCAGGCGCTTCAGAGCCTTGTTCTTGAACATGGCCGCTGCCGACGCCATGCCCCCGAGCGCTTGACAGCCAGGGGCTCCTTGGTGGGTAAGCCAGGCCCCAGGACACCACTCCCTGTTGGTCCCACACCTGTTCTGGTGAAGTGGCTGGCCACCAGGTTCGCCCAGGATCTTCTGAGTGCTCCAGACCCCAGTCACGGGCCTTCCCCCAGCAGGATCCACAGGAAGGGCCTGCATGCCATGCTCAAAAGGTTTCCGCTTGATGGCACTGTTGCTCCAGAAATGCCAACCACCCTCTGGAGCTGGGCCTCTCCCTCCGCCCTTTGCGTGTTAAAAAAGGCCCACGGTAGCCAAAAAAAACCTTCCAAACCCTCCCAGCTCCGTTGTCTCCACTGGAGTGTTGGGGGAAGAGTGTCTCCTCTCCGGGGGGCTCTCCTGGGCAGTAAGTCCATAGAGAGAAGGACATCGAGAGGAGCCGTCCAGCTCTGGTCCATATCGACAGCAGTCTGAGACTCTTGAGACAGCAGTCCGAGACTCTGAGCCCTGTGTCCTGGCCACTGCTTCCTGGGGAGACAGGGATGTGATGGATTCTGTCACTTTGTTGTTACTGATCAGGGTTAGGACCAGAATTAACTTGATGATTCACGTATTAGGGTTGGGTTGAAAACCCTTGGCAATTGGAAAAAATCCAGGTTCTAGCCATGCATCATAGTGTGCGCTCCTGGAATTATGGATGCTTTTGGAACAGTTGTAGAGATTGGTCCCCACAGAGCATTCTTAGTTATGGGGCTCCGTCCACCTTGATCACTGGTTTCCAGCTACGTGACTGAGCGTGCTGTAGAAACCCTAGACTTATGTCACGTGGCCCTTGTGCCAGGATACCCATCCATCCCTCACGGGAATCAATAAGTGGTAAGCGTGAGAACGGTTGTGTATCTGTGGATGCAGGGCTACCAGGTTATTCATTTCGCAAACCTCAGGGCTACTAGTTTAGGTAAGCAGGTAAGGTCATCAGTATGTGGAACTGCAACCTCAGTCCCAGGAAGTGACTCTACGGGCGACTAAATGGTCACAGTGAGTTACATCACAGTGGGTTTCCAGAATAAAGTCCAGACCATCTGGACATTTAGGCTGACTGCTGCTGGAGAAGGAAATGGCAACCCACTCCAGTATTTTTGCCTGGAATATCCTATGGACGGAGGAGCCTACTAGGCTCCAGTCCGTGGGTTTGCAAATAGTTGGACTTGACTGAGGGACTTCACTTTCACTTTTACTCCTCAGGGTAGGTAGTGTGGTTCGATCCGGTTTCTTTGTTTGGTTTCTGTTAATGGAACTAGGAGGTGACTGGTGCGTTTTTTGTTTTGCTTCTTATATTTTTCAAGCTAAATTCTTAGTGAAGGATGTTGATCTGCATATGTGGCAAAGGTGCAAAATGGTGTTTTCTTTCCTTTCCAGGTGGCGGCTCGCTAAAGTAAGAAAAGAGCGTGATCGCCGGCTCCTTCGTTGCCTTGGTGTGGAGCCAGCGTTGAGGCATAGACCGAGACCAGACACTGATTTCACACTTCTCGTAGGTGCGGAATACAGCCCTCAGCCGTGCTTTGGTTCTGTTACCCGCTTAGTAGAGTAGGCCACCCCTCTCAGGGCAGGTCTCTCACCGAATTTCTCGGGTTACTGTCTGGTTAGTAGCGTGTTCAGCTATCCTTAGTGGCTACAGTTTTCCCTGCTTGATTCAACTATCAACCATTCTCAAGTTCAAGGGCGCCTGAATTCCATTTTAACTTGAGCCTGGCAAGGGCCATTATGTTCCTGGAGCCGATTTCACCTGTCTGATGGGTGTGGAAGAGAACTCACCGGTGTACTGTTTGGTTTACTCCTTTGCCTTTGAGAAAGATGATTTTCTGAAGGATGTGAGTCCAGTTTACTCTGGTTCCAAGGAGGTGTGTCCTTAATCCTAAGACTGGGCAAAGGCAGGCTTAGTTCAGCAACCTGAGTCCTTGTAAACCTAGCAGAAGTAGCCTTCCTGCAGGATGGGCCAGGGGGCCGGGGGCAGGCGCTTCAGAGCCTTGTTCCTCAACGTGGCTGCTGCCTATGCCACGCCCCCGAGCGCTTGACAGCCAGGGGCTGCTTGGTGGGTATGCCAGGCCCCAGAACACCACTACCTGTTCCTCCCACACGCACGTGGTGAGGCGACAGGCCTCCAGGTTCGCCCAGGATCTTCTGAGTGCTCCAGACCCTCACTTCCTAGAGTCACAGGCCTTCCCCCAGCAGGATCCACAGGAAGGGCCTGCACGCCATGCTCAAGAGGTTTCCGCTTGATGGCACTGCTGCCCCAGAAATGCCAACCACCCTCTGGAGCTGGGCCTCTCCCTCCGCCCTTTGCGTGTTAAAAAAGGCCCATGGTAGCCAGAAAAACCTTCCAAACCCTCCCAGCTGGGTCGGCTCCACTGGAATGTCGGCGGAAGAGGTGTCTCCTCTCGGGGGCTCTCCTGGGCCAGGAGACCATAGAGAAAAGGACATCCAGAGGAGCCGGCCAGCGCTGGTCCGCATCAACAACAGTGTCTGAAACTCTGAGCTCTGTGTCCTGGGGAGACCGGGATGTGATGGAATCTGTCAGTTTGTTGTTACTGATGAGAGTTAGGACCAGAATTACCTCGATGATTCACGTATTAGGGTTTGGTAGAAACCCCTTGCCACGTGGAACAAATCCAGGTTTAACCCGTGCATCATAGTGTGCTCTCCTGCAATAATGGATCCTTTTGGAACAGGTGTAGAGATTGGTCCCCACAGAGCATTCTTAATTATGGGGCTCCGTCCACTTTGGTAAGTTGTTTCCAGCTAGGTGACTGAGCGTGCTGAACAAACCCTAGACTTATGTCACGTGGCCCTTGTGCCAGGACACCCATCCCCCACGGGCATCAGTAAGTGGTAAGCTGGAGAACGTTTGAGTATCTGTGGATGCAAGGCGAACAGGTTATTCATTTCGCAAACCTCGGGGCTACTAGTTTAGGTAAGCAGGAACGGTCACTAGTATGTGGAACTGCAACCTCAGTCCCAGGAAGTGACTCTACGGGCGGCTAAATGGTCACAGTCGGGTACGTCACAGTGGCTTTGCAGTATAAAGTCCAGACCATCTGGACATTCAGGCTGACTTCTCCTAAGGGTAGGTAGTGTGGTTCGATAGGGTTTTGTTTGGTTTCTGTTAATGGAACTAGGAGGTGACTGGTGCGTTTTTTGTTTTGCTTCTTATGTTTTTCAAGCTGAGTTCTTACTGAAGGATGTTGATCTGCATATGTGGCAAAGGTGCAAAATGGTGTTTTCTTTCCATTCCAGGTGGCGGCTTGCTAAAGTAAGAGAAGAGTGTGATCAACGGCTCCTTCGTTGCCTTGGTGTGGAGCCAGCGTTGAGGCGTAGACCGAGACCAGACAGTGATTTCACACGTCTCGTAGGTGCGGAATACAGCCCTCAGTCGTCCTTTGGTTCTGTTACCCGCTTCTGTACAGTAGACACCTCTCTCAGGGCAGGTCTCTCACCGAATATCTCGGGTTACTGTCTGGTTAGTAGCGTGTTGAGGTATACTCAGTGGCTACAGTTGTGTGACCGTAATGATCAGAAAAGTTTTCCCTGCTTGTTTCAACTGTCACACATTTGCAAGTTCGAAGGCGCCTGAATTTAATTTAAACTCAAGCCCGGCAAGGGCCGTTTTTTTCCTGGAGCCGATTTCACACATCTGATGGGTGTGGACGAGAACTCCCTGGTATACTTTGTGTTTTACTCCTTTGCCTTTGAGAAAGATGATTTTCCGAAGCATCTTAATCCAGTTTGCCCTGGTTTCATGGAGGTGCTTTGTTAATGCTAAGACTGAGCAAAGGCAGGGTTAGTTCAGCAACCTGAGTCCTTGTAAACCTATCAAAAGTAGCCTTCCTGCAGGATCGCCAGGTGGCCGGGGGCAGGCGCTTCAGAGCCTTGTTCTTGAACATGGCCGCTGCCGACGCCATGCTCCCGAGCGCTTGACAGCCAGGGGCTCCTTGGTGGGTAAGCCAGGCCCCAGGACACCACTCCCTGTTGGTCCCACACCTGTTCTGCTGAAGTGGCTGGCCACCAGGTTCGCCCAGGATCTTCTGAGTGCTCCAGACCCTCACTTCCTCCAGTCACGGGCCTTCCCCCAGCAGGATCCACAGGAAGGGCCTGCATGCCATGCTCAAAAGGTTTCCGCTTGATGGCACTGTTGCTCCAGAAATGCCAACCACCCTCTGGAGCTGGGCCTCTCCCTCCGCCCTTTGCGTGTTAAAAAAGGCCCACGGTAGCCAAAAAAACCTTCCAAACCCTCCCAGCTCCGTTGTCTCCACTGGAGTGTTGGGGGAAGAGTGTCTCCTCTCCGGGGGGCTCTCCTGGGCAGTAAGTCCATAGAGAGAAGGACATCGAGAGGAGCCGTCCAGCTCTGGTCCATATCGACAGCAGTCTGAGACTCTTGAGACAGCAGTCCGAGACTCTGAGCCCTGTGTCCTGGCCACTGCTTCCTGGGGAGACAGGGATGTGATGGATTCTGTCACTTTGTTGTTACTGATCAGGGTTAGGACCAGAATTAACTTGATGATTCACGTATTAGGGTTGGGTTGAAAACCCTTGGCAGTTGGAAAAAATCCAGGTTCTAGCCATGCATCATAGTGTGCGCTCCTGGAATTATGGATGCTTTTGGAGCAGGTGTAGAGATTGGTCCCCACAGAGCATTCTTAGTTATGGGGCTCCGTCCACCTTGATCACTGGTTTCCAGCTGCGTGACTGAGTGTGCTGTAGACACCCTAGACTTATGTCACGTGGCCCTTGTGCCAGGATACCCATCCATCCCTCACGGGAATCAATAAGTGGTAAGCGTGAGAACGGTTGTGTATCCGTGGATGCAGGGCTACCAGGTTATTCATTTCGCAAACCTCAGGGCTACTAGTTTAGGCAAGCAGGTAAGGTCATCAGTATGTGGAACTGCAACCTCAGTCCCAGGAAGTGACTCTACGGGCGACTAAATGGTCACAGTGAGTTACATCACAGTGGGTTTCCAGAATAAAGTCCAGACCATCTGGACATTTAGGCTGACTGCTGCTGGAGAAGGAAATGGCAACCCACTCCAGTATTTTTGCCTGGAATATCCTATGGACGGAGGAGCCTGCTAGGCTCCAGTCCGTGGGTTTGCAAATAGTTGGACTTGACTGAGGGCCTTCACTTTCACTTTTACTCCTCAGGGTAGGTAGTGTGGTTCGATCCGGTTTCTTTGTTTGGTTTCTGTTAATGGAACTAGGAGGTGACTGGTGCGTTTTTTGTTTTGCTTCTTATATTTTTCAAGCTAAATTCTTAGTGAAGCATGTTGATCTGCATATGTGGCAAAGGTGCAAAATGGTGTTTTCTTTCCTTTCCAGGTGGCGGCTCGCTAAAGTAAGAAAAGAGCGTGATCGCCGGCTCCTTCGTTGCCTTGGTGTGGAGCCAGCGTTGAGGCATAGACCGAGACCAGACACTGATTTCACACTTCTCGTAGGTGCGGAATACAGCCCTCAGCCGTGCTTTGGTTGTGTTACCCGCTTAGTACAGTAGGCCACCCCTCTCAGGGCAGGTCTCTCACCGAATTTCTCGGGTTACTGTCTGGTTAGTAGCGTGTTCAGCTATCCTTAGTGGCTACAGTTTTCCCTGCTTGATTCAACTATCAACCATTCTCAAGTTCAAGGGCGCCTGAATTCCATTTTAACTTGAGCCTGGCAAGGGCCATTATGTTCCTGGAGCCGATTTCACCTGTCTGATGGGTGTGGAAGAGAACTCACCGGTGTACTGTTTGGTTTACTCCTTTGCCTTTGAGAAAGATGATTTTCTGAAGGATGTGAGTCCAGTTTACTCTGGTTCCAAGGAGGTGTGTCCTTAATCCTAAGACTGGGCAAAGGCAGGCTTAGTTCAGCAACCTGAGTCCTTGTAAACCTAGCAGAAGTAGCCTTCCTGCAGGATGGGCCAGGGGGCCGGGGGCAGGCGCTTCAGAGCCTTGTTCCTCAACGTGGCTGCTGCCTACGCCACGCCCCCGAGCGCTTGACAGCCAGGGGCTGCTTGGTGGGTATGCCAGGCCCCAGAACACCACTACCTGTTCCTCCCACACGCACGTGGTGAGGCGACAGGCCTCCACGTTCGCCCAGGATCTTCTGAGTGCTCCAGACCCTCACTTCCTAGAGTCACAGGCCTTCCCCCAGCAGGATCCACAGGAAGGGCCTGCACGCCATGCTCAAGAGGTTTCCGCTTGATGGCACTGCTGCCCCAGAAATGCCAACCACCCTCTGGAGCTGGGCCTCTCCCTCCGCCCTTTGCGTGTTAAAAAAGGCCCACGGTAGGCAGAAAAACCTTCCAAACCCTCCCAGCTGGGTCGGCTCCACTGGAATGTCGGCGGAAGAGGTGTCTCCTCTCGGGGGCTCTCCTGGGCCAGGAGACCATAGAGAAAAGGACATCCAGAGGAGCCGGCCAGCGCTGGTCCGCATCAACAACAGTGTCTGAAACTCTGAGCCCTGTGTCCTGGGGAGACCGGGATGTGATGGATTCTGTCAGTTTGTTGTTACTGATGAGAGTTAGGACCAGAATTACCTCGATGATTCACGTATTAGGGTTTGGTAGAAACCCCTTGCCACGTGGAACAAATCCAGGTTTTACCCGTGCATCATAGTGTGCTCTCCTGCAATAATGGATCCTTTTGGAACAGGTGTAGAGATTGGTCCCCACAGAGCATTCTTACTTATGGGGCTCCGTCCACTTTGGTAAGTTGTTTCCAGCTAGGTGACTGAGCGTGCTGAACAAACCCTAGACTTATGTCACGTGGCCCTTGTGCCAGGACACCCATCCCCCACGGGCATCAGTAAGTGGTAAGCTGGAGAACGTTTGAGTATCTGTGGATGCAAGGCGAACAGGTTATTCATTTCGCAAACCTCGGGGCTACTAGTTTAGGTAAGCAGGAACGGTCACTAGTATGTGGAACTGCAACCTCAGTCCCAGGAAGTGACTCTACGGGCGGCTAAATGGTCACAGTCGGGTACGTCACAGTGGGTTTGCAGTATAAAGTCCAGACCATCTGGACATTCAGGCTGACTTCTCCTAAGGGTAGGTAGTGTGTTTCGATAGGGTTTTGTTTGGTTTCTGTTAATGGAACTAGGAGGTGACTGGTGCGTTTTTTGTTTTGCTTCTTATGTTTTTCAAGCTGAGTTCTTACTGAAGGATGTTGATCTGCATATGTGGCAAAGGTGCAAAATGGTGTTTTCTTTCCATTCCAGGTGGCGGCTTGCTAAAGTAAGAGAAGAGTGTGATCAACGGCTCCTTCGTTGCCTTGGTGTGGAGCCAGCGTTGAGGCATAGACCGAGACCAGACACTGATTTCACACGTCTCGTAGGTGCGGAATACAGCCCTCAGTCGTCCTTTGGTTCTGTTACCCGCTTCTGTACAGTAGACACCTCTCTCAGGGCAGGTCTCTCACCGAATATCTCGGGTTACTGTCTGGTTAGTAGCGTGTTGAGGTATACTCAGTGGCTACAGTTGTGTGACCGTAATGATCAGAAAAGTTTTCCCTGCTTGTTTCAACTGTCACACATTTGCAAGTTCGAAGGCGCCTGAATTTAATTTAAACTCAAGCCCGGCAAGGGCCGTTTTTTTCCTGGAGCCGATTTCACACATCTGATGGGTGTGGACGAGAACTCCCTGGTATACTTTGTGTTTTACTCCTTTGCCTTTGAGAAAGATGATTTTCCGAAGCATCTTAATCCAGTTTGCCCTGGTTTCATGGAGGTGCTTCGTTAATGCTAAGACTGAGCAAAGGCAGGGTTAGTTCAGCAACCTGAGTCCTTGTAAACCTATCAAAAGTAGCCTTCCTGCAGGATCGCCAGGTGGCCGGAGGCAGGCGCTTCAGAGCCTTGTTCTTGAACATGGCCGCTGCCGACGCCATGCCCCCGAGCGCTTGACAGCCAGGGGCTCCTTGGTGGGTAAGCCAGGCCCCAGGACACCACTCCCTGTTGGTCCCACACCTGTTCTGGTGAAGTGGCTGGCCACCAGGTTCGCCCAGGATCTTCTGAGTGCTCCAGACCCCAGTCACGGGCCTTCCCCCAGCAGGATCCACAGGAAGGGCCTGCATGCCATGCTCAAAAGGTTTCCGCTTGATGGCACTGTTGCTCCAGAAATGCCAACCACCCTCTGGAGCTGGGCCTCTCCCTCCGCCCTTTGCGTGTTAAAAAAGGCCCACGGTAGCCAAAAAAACCTTCCAAACCCTCCCAGCTCCGTTGTCTCCACTGGAGTGTTGGGGGAAGAGTGTCTCCTCTCCGGGGGGCTCTCCTGGGCAGTAAGTCCATAGAGAGAAGGACATCGAGAGGAGCCGTCCAGCTCTGGTCCATATCGACAGCAGTCTGAGACTCTTGAGACAGCAGTCCGAGACTCTGAGCCCTGTGTCCTGGCCACTGCTTCCTGGGGAGACAGGGATGTGATGGATTCTGTCACTTTGTTGTTACTGATCAGGGTTAGGACCAGAATTAACTTGATGATTCACGTATTAGGGTTGGGTTGAAAACCCTTGGCAGTTGGAAAAAATCCAGGTTCTAGCCATGCATCATAGTGTGCGCTCCTGGAATTATGGATGCTTTTGGAGCAGGTGTAGAGATTGGTCCCCACAGAGCATTCTTAGTTATGGGGCTCCGTCCACCTTGATCACTGGTTTCCAGCTACGTGACTGAGCGTGCTGTAGACACCCTAGACTTATGTCATGTGGCCCTTGTGCCAGGATACCCATCCATCCCTCACGGGAATCAATAAGTGGTAAGCGTGAGAACGGTTGTGTATCCGTGGATGCAGGGCTAACAGGTTATTCATTTCGCAAACCTCAGGGCTACTAGTTTAGGTAAGCAGGTAAGGTCATCAGTATGTGGAACTGCAACCTCAGTGCCAGGAAGTGACTCTACGGGCGACTAAATGGTCACAGTGAGTTACATCACAGTGGGTTTCCAGAATAAAGTCCAGACCATCTGGAAATTTAGGCTGACTGCTGCTGGAGAAGGAAATGGCAACCCACTCCAGTATTTTTGCCTGGAATATCCTATGGACGGAGGAGCCTACTAGGCTCCAGTCCGTGGGTTTGCAAATAGTTGGACTTGACTGAGGGACTTCACTTTCACTTTTACTCCTCAGGGTAGGTAGTGTGGTTCGATCGGGTTTCTTTGTTTGGTTTCTGTTAATGGAACTAGGAGGTGACTGGTGCGTTTTTTGTTTTGCTTCTTATATTTTTCAAGCTAAATTCTTAGTGAAGGATGTTGATCTGCATATGTGGCAAAGGTGCAAAATGGTGTTTTCTTTCCTTTCCAGGTGGCGGCTCGCTAAAGTAAGAAAAGAGCGTGATCGCCGGCTCCTTCGTTGCCTTGGTGTGGAGCCAGCGTTGAGGCATAGACCGAGACCAGACACTGATTTCACACTTCTCGTAGGTGCGGAATACAGCCCTCAGCCGTGCTTTGGTTCTGTTACCCGCTTAGTACAGTAGGCCACCCCTCTCAGGGCAGGTCTCTCACCGAATTTCTCGGGTTACTGTCTGGTTAGTAGCGTGTTCAGCTATCCTTAGTGGCTACAGTTTTCCCTGCTTGATTCAACTATCAACCATTCTCAAGTTCAAGGGCGCCTGAATTCCATTTTAACTTGAGCCTGGCAAGGGCCATTATGTTCCTGGAGCCGATTTCACCTGTCTGATGGGTGTGGAAGAGAACTCACCGGTGTACTGTTTGGTTTACTCCTTTGCCTTTGAGAAAGATGATTTTCTGAAGGATGTGAGTCCAGTTTACTCTGGTTCCAAGGAGGTGTGTCCTTAATCCTAAGACTGGGCAAAGGCAGGCTTAGTTCAGCAACCTGAGTCCTTGTAAACCTAGCAGAAGTAGCCTTCCTGCAGGATGGGCCAGGGGGCCGGGGGCAGGCGCTTCAGAGCCTTGTTCCTCAACGTGGCTGCTGCCTACGCCACGCCCCCGAGCGCTTGACAGCCAGGGGCTGCTTGGTGGGTATGCCAGGCCCCAGAACACCACTACCTGTTCCTCCCACACGCACGTGGTGAGGCGACAGGCCTCCACGTTCGCCCAGGATCTTCTGAGTGCTCCAGACCCTCACTTCCTAGAGTCACAGGCCTTCCCCCAGCAGGATCCACAGGAAGGGCCTGCATGCCATGCTCAAGAGGTTTCCGCTTGATGGCACTGCTGCCCCAGAAATGCCAACCACCCTCTGGAGCTGGGTCTCTCCCTCCGCCCTTTGCGTGTTAAAAAAGGCCCACGGTAGGCAGAAAAACCTTCCAAACCCTCCCAGCTGGGTCGGCTCCACTGGAATGTCGGCGGAAGAGGTGTCTCCTCTCGGGGGCTCTCCTGGGCCAGGAGACCATAGAGAAAAGGACATCCAGAGGAGCCGGTCAGCGCTGGTCCGCATCAACAACAGTGTCTGAAACTCTGAGCCCTGTGTCCTGGGGAGACCGGGATGTGATGGATTCTGTCAGTTTGTTGTTACTGATGAGAGTTAGGACCAGAATTACCTCGATGATTCACGTATTAGGGTTTGGTAGAAACCCCTTGCCACGTGGAACAAATCCAGGTTTTACCCGTGCATCATAGTGTGCTCTCCTGCAATAATGGATCCTTTTGGAACAGGTGTAGAGATTGGTCCCCACAGAGCATTCTTAATTATGGGGCTCCGTCCACTTTGGTAAGTTGTTTCCTGCTAGGTGACTGAGCGTGCTGAACAAACCCTAGACTTATGTCACGTGGCCCTTGTGCCAGGACACCCATCCCCCACGGGCATCAGTAAGTGGTAAGCTGGAGAACGTTTGAGTATCTGTGGATGCAAGGCGAACAGGTTATTCATTTCGCAAACCTCGGGGCTACTAGTTTAGGTAAGCAGGAACGGTCACTAGTATGTGGAACTGCAACCTCAGTCCCAGGAAGTGACTCTACGGGCGGCTAAATGGTCACAGTCGGGTACGTCACAGTGGGTTTGCAGTATAAAGTCCAGACCATCTGGACATTCAGGCTGACTTCTCCTAAGGGTAGGTAGTGTGTTTCGATAGGGTTTTGTTTGGTTTCTGTTAATGGAACTAGGAGGTGACTGGTGCGTTTTTTGTTTTGCTTCTTATGTTTTTCAAGCTGAGTTGTTACTGAAGGATGTTGATCTGCATATGTGGCAAAGGTGCAAAATGGTGTTTTCTTTCCATTCCAGGTGGCGGCTTGCTAAAGTAAGAGAAGAGTGTGATCACCGGCTCCTTCGTTGCCTTGGTGTGGAGCCAGCGTTGAGGCGTAGACCGAGACCAGACACTGATTTCACACGTCTCGTAGGTGCGGAATACAGCCCTCAGTCGTCCTTTGGTTCTGTTACCCGCTTCTGTACAGTAGACACCTCTCTCAGGGCAGGTCTCTCACCGAATATCTCGGGTTACTGTCTGGTTAGTAGCGTGTTGAGGTATACTCAGTGGCTACAGTTGTGTGACCGTAATGATCAGAAAAGTTTTCCCTGCTTGTTTCAACTGTCACACATTTGCAAGTTCGAAGGCGCCTGAATTTAATTTAAACTCAAGCCCGGCAAGGGCCGTTTTTTTCCTGGAGCCGATTTCACACATCTGATGGGTGTGGACGAGAACTCCCTGGTATACTTTGTGTTTTACTCCTTTGCCTTTGAGAAAGATGATTTTCCGAAGCATCTTAATCCAGTTTGCCCTGGTTTCATGGAGGTGCTTTGTTAATGCTAAGAATGAGCAAAGGCAGGGTTAGTTCAGCAACCTGAGTCCTTGTAAACCTATCAAAAGTAGCCTTCCTGCAGGATCGCCAGGTGGCCGGGGGCAGGCGCTTCAGAGCCTTGTTCTTGAACATGGCCGCTGCCGACGCCATGCCCCCGAGTGCTTGACAGCCAGGGGCTCCTTGGTGGGTAAGCCAGGCCCCAGGACACCACTCCCTGTTGGTCCCACACCTGTTCTGGTGAAGTGGCTGGCCACCAGGTTCGCCCAGGATCTTCTGAGTGCTCCAGACCCCAGTCACGGGCCTTCCCCCAGCAGGATCCACAGGAAGGGCCTGCATGCCATGCTCAAAAGGTTTCCGCTTGATGGCACTGTTGCTCCAGAAATGCCAACCACCCTCTGGAGCTGGGCCTCTCCCTCCGCCCTTTGCGTGTTAAAAAAGGCCCACGGTAGCCAAAAAAACCTTCCAAACCCTCCCAGCTCCGTTGTCTCCACTGGAGTGTTGGGGGAAGAGTGTCTCCTCTCCGGGGGGCTCTCCTGGGCAGTAAGTCCATAGAGAGAAGGACATCGAGAGGAGCCGTCCAGCTCTGGTCCATATCGACAGCAGTCTGAGGCTCTGAGCCCTGTGTCCTGGCCACTGCTTCCTGGGGAGACAGGGATGTGATGGATTCTGTCACTTTGTTGTTACTGATCAGGGTTAGGACCAGAATTAACTTGATGATTCACGTATTAGGGTTGGGTTGAAAACCCTTGGCAGTTGGAAAAAATCCAGGTTCTAGCCATGCATCATAGTGTGCGCTCCTGGAATTATGGATGCTTATGGAACAGGTGTAGAGATTGGTCCCCACAGAGCATTCTTAGTTATGGGGCTCCGTCCACCTTGATCACTGGTTTCCAGCTACGTGACTGAGCGTGGTGTAGAAACCCTAGACTTATGTCACGTGGCCCTTGTGCCAGGATACCCATCCATCCCTCACGGGAATCAATAAGTGGTAAGCGTGAGAACGGTTGTGTATCCGTGGATGCAGGGCTAACAGGTTATTCATTTCGCAAACCTCAGGGCTACTAGTTTAGGTAAGCAGGTAAGGTCATCAGTATGTGGAACTGCAACCTCAGTCCCAGGAAGTGACTCTACGGGCGACTAAATGGTCACAGTGAGTTACATCACAGTGGGTTTCCAGAATAAAGTCCAGACCATCTGGACATTTAGGCTGACTGCTGCTGGAGAAGGAAATGGCAACCCACTCCAGTATTTTTGCCTGGAATATCCTATGGACGGAGGAGCCTGCTAGGCTCCAGTCTGTGGGTTTGCAAATAGTTGGACTTGACTGAGGGCCTTCACTTTCACTTTTACTCCTCAGGGTAGGTAGTGTGGTTCGATCGGGTTTCTTTGTTTGGTTTCTGTTAATGGAACTAGGAGGTGACTGGTGCGTTTTTTGTTTTGCTTCTTATATTTTTCAAGCTAAATTCTTAGTGAAGGATGTTGATCTGCATATGTGGCAAAGGTGCAAAATGGTGTTTTCTTTCCTTTCCAGGTGGCGGCTCGCTAAAGTAAGAAAAGAGCGTGATCGCCGGCTCCTTCGTTGCCTTGGTGTGGAGCCAGCGTTGAGGCATAGACCGAGACCAGACACTGATTTCACACTTCTCGTAGGTGCGGAATACAGCCCTCAGCCGTGCTTTGGTTGTGTTACCCGCTTAGTACAGTAGGCCACCCCTCTCAGGGCAGGTCTCTCACCGAATTTCTCGGGTTACTGTCTGGTTAGTAGCGTGTTCAGCTATCCTTAGTGGCTACAGTTTTCCCTGCTTGATTCAACTATCAACCATTCTCAAGTTCAAGGGCGCCTGAATTCCATTTTAACTTGAGCCTGGCAAGGGCCATTATGTTCCTGGAGCCGATTTCACCTGTCTGATGGGTGTGGAAGAGAACTCACCGGTGTACTGTTTGGTTTACTCCTTTGCCTTTGAGAAAGATGATTTTCTGAAGGATGTGAGTCCAGTTTACTCTGGTTCCAAGGAGGTGTGTCCTTAATCCTAAGACTGGGCAAAGGCAGGCTTAGTTCAGCAACCTGAGTCCTTGTAAACCTAGCAGAAGTAGCCTTCCTGCAGGATGGGCCAGGGGGCCGGGGGCAGGCGCTTCAGAGCCTTGTTCCTCAACGTGGCTGCTGCCTACGCCACGCCCCCGAGCGCTTGACAGCCAGGGGCTGCTTGGTGGGTATGCCAGGCCCCAGAACACCACTACCTGTTCCTCCCACACGCACGTGGTGAGGCGACAGGCCTCCACGTTCGCCCAGGATCTTCTGAGTGCTCCAGACCCTCACTTCCTAGAGTCACAGGCCTTCCCCCAGCAGGATCCACAGGAAGGGCCTGCACGCCATGCTCAAGAGGTTTCCGCTTGATGGCACTGCTGCCCCAGAAATGCCAACCACCCTCTGGAGCTGGGCCTCTCCCTCCGCCCTTTGCGTGTTAAAAAAGGCCCACGGTAGGCAGAAAAACCTTCCAAACCCTCCCAGCTGGGTCGGCTCCACTGGAATGTCGGCGGAAGAGGTGTCTCCTCTCGGGGGCTCTCCTGGGCCAGGAGACCATAGAGAAAAGGACATCCAGAGGAGCCGGCCAGCGCTGGTCCGCATCAACAACAGTGTCTGAAACTCTGAGCCCTGTGTCCTGGGGAGACCGGGATGTGATGGATTCTGTCAGTTTGTTGTTACTGATGAGAGTTAGGACCAGAATTACCTCGATGATTCACGTATTAGGGTTTGGTAGAAACCCCTTGCCACGTGGAACAAATCCAGGTTTTACCCGTGCATCATAGTGTGCTCTCCTGCAATAATGGATCCTTTTGGAACAGGTGTAGAGATTGGTCCCCACAGAGCATTCTTACTTATGGGGCTCCGTCCACTTTGGTAAGTTGTTTCCAGCTAGGTGACTGAGCGTGCTGAACAAACCCTAGACTTATGTCACGTGGCCCTTGTGCCAGGACACCCATCCCCCACGGGCATCAGTAAGTGGTAAGCTGGAGAACGTTTGAGTATCTGTGGATGCAAGGCGAACAGGTTATTCATTTCGCAAACCTCGGGGCTACTAGTTTAGGTAAGCAGGAACGGTCACTAGTATGTGGAACTGCAACCTCAGTCCCAGGAAGTGACTCTACGGGCGGCTAAATGGTCACAGTCGGGTACGTCACAGTGGCTTTGCAGTATAAAGTCCAGACCATCTGGACATTCAGGCTGACTTCTCCTAAGGGTAGGTAGTGTGGTTCGATAGGGTTTTGTTTGGTTTCTGTTAATGGAACTAGGAGGTGACTGGTGCGTTTTTTGTTTTGCTTCTTATGTTTTTCAAGCTGAGTTCTTACTGAAGGATGTTGATCTGCATATGTGGCAAAGGTGCAAAATGGTGTTTTCTTTCCATTCCAGGTGGCGGCTTGCTAAAGTAAGAGAAGAGTGTGATCAACGGCTCCTTCGTTGCCTTGGTGTGGAGCCAGCGTTGAGGCGTAGACCGAGACCAGACACTGATTTCACACGTCTCGTAGGTGCGGAATACAGCCCTCAGTCGTCCTTTGGTTCTGTTACCCGCTTCTGTACAGTAGACACCTCTCTCAGGGCAGGTCTCTCACCGAATATCTCGGGTTACTGTCTGGTTAGTAGCGTGTTGAGGTATACTCAGTGGCTACAGTTGTGTGACCGTAATGATCAGAAAAGTTTTCCCTGCTTGTTTCAACTGTCACACATTTGCAAGTTCGAAGGCGCCTGAATTTAATTTAAACTCAAGCCCGGCAAGGGCCGTTTTTTTCCTGGAGCCGATTTCACACATCTGATGGGTGTGGACGAGAACTCCCTGGTATACTTTGTGTTTTACTCCTTTGCCTTTGAGAAAGATGATTTTCCGAAGCATCTTAATCCAGTTTGCCCTGGTTTCATGGAGGTGCTTCGTTAATGCTAAGACTGAGCAAAGGCAGGGTTACTTCAGCAACCTGAGTCCTTGTAAACCTATCAAAAGTAGCCTTCCTGCAGGATCGCCAGGTGGCCGGGGGCAGGCGCTTCAGAGCCTTGTTCTTGAACATGGACGCTGCCGACGCCATGCCCCCGAGCGCTTGACAGCCAGGGGCTCCTTGGTGGGTAAGCCAGGCCCCAGGACACCACTCCCTGTTGGTCCCACACCTGTTCTGGTGAAGTGGCTGGCCACCAGGTTCGCCCAGGATCTTCTGAGTGCTCCAGACCCCAGTCACGGGCCTTCCCCCAGCAGGATCCACAGGAAGGGCCTGCATGCCATGCTCAAAAGGTTTCCGCTTGATGGCACTGTTGCTCCAGAAATGCCAACCACCCTCTGGAGCTGGGCCTCTCCCTCCGCCCTTTGCGTGTTAAAAAAGGCCCACGGTAGCCAAAAAAACCTTCCAAACCCTCCCAGCTCCGTTGTCTCCACTGGAGTGTTGGGGGAAGAGTGTCTCCTCTCCGGGGGGCTCTCCTGGGCAGTAAGTCCATAGAGAGAAGGACATCGAGAGGAGCCGTCCAGCTCTGGTCCATATCGACAGCAGTCTGAGACTCTGAGCCCTGTGTCCTGGCCACTGCTTCCTGGGGAGACAGGGATGTGATGGATTCTGTCACTTTGTTGTTACTGATCAGGGTTAGGACCAGAATTAACTTGATGATTCACGTATTAGGGTTGGGTTGAAAACCCTTGGCAGTTGGAAAAAATCCAGGTTCTAGCCATGCATCATAGTGTGCGCTCCTGGAATTATGGATGCTTTTGGAACAGGTGTAGAGATTGGTCCCCACAGAGCATTCTTAGTTATGGGGCTCCGTCCACCTTGATCACTGGTTTCCAGCTACGTGACTGAGCGTGGTGTAGAAACCCTAGACTTATGTCACGTGGCCCTTGTGCCAGGATACCCATCCATCCCTCACGGGAATCAATAAGTGGTAAGCGTGAGAACGGTTGTGTATCCGTGGATGCAGGGCTAACAGGTTATTCATTTCGCAAACCTCAGGGCTACTAGTTTAGGTAAGCAGGTAAGGTCATCAGTATGTGGAACTGCAACCTCAGTCCCAGGAAGTGACTCTACGGGCGACTAAATGGTCACAGTGAGTTACATCACAGTGGGTTTCCAGAATAAAGTCCAGACCATCTGGACATTTAGGCTGACTGCTGCTGGAGAAGGAAATGGCAACCCACTCCAGTATTTTTGCCTGGAATATCCTATGGACGGAGGAGCCTGCTAGGCTCCAGTCCGTGGGTTTGCAAATAGTTGGACTTGACTGAGGGCCTTCACTTTCACTTTTACTCCTCAGGGTAGGTAGTGTGGTTCGATCGGGTTTCTTTGTTTGGTTTCTGTTAATGGAACTAGGAGGTGACTGGTGCGTTTTTTGTTTTGCTTCTTATATTTTTCAAGCTAAATTCTTAGTGAAGGATGTTGATCTGCATATGTGGCAAAGGTGCAAAATGGTGTTTTCTTTCCTTTCCAGGTGGCGGCTCGCTAAAGTAAGAAAAGAGCGTGATCGCCGGCTCCTTCGTTGCCTTGGTGTGGAGCCAGCGTTGAGGCATAGACCGAGACCAGACACTGATTTCACACTTCTCGTAGGTGCGGAATACAGCCCTCAGCCGTGCTTTGGTTGTGTTACCCGCTTAGTACAGTAGGCCACCCCTCTCAGGGCAGGTCTCTCACCGAATTTCTCGGGTTACTGTCTGGTTAGTAGCGTGTTCAGCTATCCTTAGTGGCTACAGTTTTCCCTGCTTGATTCAACTATCAACCATTCTCAAGTTCAAGGGCGCCTGAATTCCATTTTAACTTGAGCCTGGCAAGGGCCATTATGTTCCTGGAGCCGATTTCACCTGTCTGATGGGTGTGGAAGAGAACTCACCGGTGTACTGTTTGGTTTACTCCTTTGCCTTTGAGAAAGATGATTTTCTGAAGGATGTGAGTCCAGTTTACTCTGGTTCCAAGGAGGTGTGTCCTTAATCCTAAGACTGGGCAAAGGCAGGCTTAGTTCAGCAACCTGAGTCCTTGTAAACCTAGCAGAAGTAGCCTTCCTGCAGGATGGGCCAGGGGGCCGGGGGCAGGCGCTTCAGAGCCTTGTTCCTCAACGTGGCTGCTGCCTACGCCACGCCCCCGAGCGCTTGACAGCCAGGGGCTGCTTGGTGGGTATGCCAGGCCCCAGAACACCACTACCTGTTCCTCCCACACGCACGTGGTGAGGCGACAGGCCTCCACGTTCGCCCAGGATCTTCTGAGTGCTCCAGACCCTCACTTCCTAGAGTCACAGGCCTTCCCCCAGCAGGATCCACAGGAAGGGCCTGCACGCCATGCTCAAGAGGTTTCCGCTTGATGGCACTGCTGCCCCAGAAATGCCAACCACCCTCTGGAGCTGGGCCTCTCCCTCCGCCCTTTGCGTGTTAAAAAAGGCCCACGGTAGGCAGAAAAACCTTCCAAACCCTCCCAGCTGGGTCGGCTCCACTGGAATGTCGGCGGAAGAGGTGTCTCCTCTCGGGGGCTCTCCTGGGCCAGGAGACCATAGAGAAAAGGACATCCAGAGGAGCCGGCCAGCGCTGGTCCGCATCAACAACAGTGTCTGAAACTCTGAGCCCTGTGTCCTGGGGAGACCGGGATGTGATGGATTCTGTCAGTTTGTTGTTACTGATGAGAGTTAGGACCAGAATTACCTCGATGATTCACGTATTAGGGTTTGGTAGAAACCCCTTGCCACGTGGAACAAATCCAGGTTTTACCCGTGCATCATAGTGTGCTCTCCTGCAATAATGGATCCTTTTGGAACAGGTGTAGAGATTGGTCCCCACAGAGCATTCTTACTTATGGGGCTCCGTCCACTTTGGTAAGTTGTTTCCAGCTAGGTGACTGAGCGTGCTGAACAAACCCTAGACTTATGTCACGTGGCCCTTGTGCCAGGACACCCATCCCCCACGGGCATCAGTAAGTGGTAAGCTGGAGAACGTTTGAGTATCTGTGGATGCAAGGCGAACAGGTTATTCATTTCGCAAACCTCGGGGCTACTAGTTTAGGTAAGCAGGAACGGTCACTAGTATGTGGAACTGCAACCTCAGTCCCAGGAAGTGACTCTACGGGCGGCTAAATGGTCACAGTCGGGTACGTCACAGTGGCTTTGCAGTATAAAGTCCAGACCATCTGGACATTCAGGCTGACTTCTCCTAAGGGTAGGTAGTGTGGTTCGATAGGGTTTTGTTTGGTTTCTGTTAATGGAACTAGGAGGTGACTGGTGCGTTTTTTGTTTTGCTTCTTATGTTTTTCAAGCTGAGTTCTTACTGAAGGATGTTGATCTGCATATGTGGCAAAGGTGCAAAATGGTGTTTTCTTTCCATTCCAGGTGGCGGCTTGCTAAAGTAAGAGAAGAGTGTGATCAACGGCTCCTTCGTTGCCTTGGTGTGGAGCCAGCGTTGAGGCATAGACCGAGACCAGACACTGATTTCACACGTCTCGTAGGTGCGGAATACAGCCCTCAGTCGTCCTTTGGTTCTGTTACCCGCTTCTGTACAGTAGACACCTCTCTCAGGGCAGGTCTCTCACCGAATATCTCGGGCTACTGTCTGGTTAGTAGCGTGTTGAGGTATACTCAGTGGCTACAGTTGTGTGACCGTAATGATCAGAAAAGTTTTCCCTGCTTGTTTCAACTGTCACACATTTGCAAGTTCGAAGGCGCCTGAATTTAATTTAAACTCAAGCCCGGCAAGGGCCGTTTTTTTCCTGGAGCCGATTTCACACATCTGATGGGTGTGGACGAGAACTCCCTGGTATACTTTGTGTTTTACTCCTTTGCCTTTGAGAAAGATGATTTTCCGAAGCATCTTAATCCAGTTTGCCCTGGTTTCATGGAGGTGCTTCGTTAATGCTAAGACTGAGCAAAGGCAGGGTTAGTTCAGCAACCTGAGTCCTTGTAAACCTATCAAAAGTAGCCTTCCTGCAGGATCGCCAGGTGGCCGGGGGCAGGCGCTTCAGAGCCTTGTTCTTGAACATGGCCGCTGCCGACGCCATGCCCCCGAGCGCTTGACAGCCAGGGGCTCCTTGGTGGGTAAGCCAGGCCCCAGAACACCACTCCCTGTTGGTCCCACACCTGTTCTGGTGAAGTGGCTGGCCACCAGGTTCGCCCAGGATCTTCTGAGTGCTCCAGACCCCAGTCACGGGCCTTCCCCCAGCAGGATCCACAGGAAGGGCCTGCATGCCATGCTCAAAAGGTTTCCGCTTGATGGCACTGTTGCTCCAGAAATGCCAACCACCCTCTGGAGCTGGGCCTCTCCCTCCGCCCTTTGCGTGTTAAAAAAGGCCCACGGTAGCCAAAAAAACCTTCCAAACCCTCCCAGCTCCGTTGTCTCCACTGGAGTGTTGGGGGAAGAGTGTCTCCTCTCCGGGGGGCTCTCCTGGGCAGTAAGTCCATAGAGAGAAGGACATCGAGAGGAGCCGTCCAGCTCTGGTCCATATCGACAGCAGTCTGAGACTCTTGAGACAGCAGTCCGAGACTCTGAGCCCTGTGTCCTGGCCACTGCTTCCTGGGGAGACAGGGATGTGATGGATTCTGTCACTTTGTTGTTACTGATCAGGGTTAGGACCAGAATTAACTTGATGATTCACGTATTAGGGTTGGGTTGAAAACCCTTGGCAGTTGGAAAAAATCCAGGTTCTAGCCATGCATCATAGTGTGCGCTCCTGGAATTATGGATGCTTTTGGAACAGGTGTAGAGATTGGTCCCCACAGAGCATTCTTAGTTATGGGGCTCCGTCCACCTTGATCACTGGTTTCCAGCTACGTGACTGAGCGTGCTGTAGACACCCTAGACTTATGTCACGTGGCCCTTGTGCCAGGATACCCATCCATCCCTCACGGGAATCAATAAGTGGTAAGCGTGAGAACGGTTGTGTATCCGTGGATGCAGGGCTACCAGGTTATTCATTTCGCAAACCTCAGGGCTACTAGTTTAGGTAAGCAGGTAAGGTCATCAGTATGTGGAACTGCAACCTCAGTCCCAGGAAGTGACTCTACGGGCGACTAAATGGTCACAGTGAGTTACATCACAGTGGGTTTCCAGAATAAAGTCCAGACCATCTGGAAATTTAGGCTGACTGCTGCTGGAGAAGGAAATGGCAACCCACTCCAGTATTTTTGCCTGGAATATCCTATGGACGGAGGAGCCTACTAGGCTCCAGTCCGTGGGTTTGCAAATAGTTGGACTTGACTGAGGGCCTTCACTTTCACTTTTACTCCTCAGGGTAGGTAGTGTGGTTCGATCGGGTTTCTTTGTTTGGTTTCTGTTAATGGAACTAGGAGGTGACTGGTGCGTTTTTTGTTTTGCTTCTTATATTTTTCAAGCTAAATTCTTAGTGAAGGATGTTGATCTGCATATGTGGCAAAGGTGCAAAATGGTGTTTTCTTTCCTTTCCAGGTGGCGGCTCGCTAAAGTAAGAAAAGAGCGTGATCGCCGGCTCCTTCGTTGCCTTGGTGTGGAGCCAGCGTTGAGGCATAGACCGAGACCAGACACTGATTTCACACTTCTCGTAGGTGCGGAATACAGCCCTCAGCCGTGCTTTGGTTGTGTTACCCGCTTAGTACAGTAGGCCACCCCTCTCAGGGCAGGTCTCTCACCGAATTTCTCGGGTTACTGTCTGGTTAGTAGCGTGTTCAGCTATCCTTAGTGGCTACAGTTTTCCCTGCTTGATTCAACTATCAACCATTCTCAAGTTCAAGGGCGCCTGAATTCCATTTTAACTTGAGCCTGGCAAGGGCCATTATGTTCCTGGAGCCGATTTCACCTGTCTGATGGGTGTGGAAGAGAACTCACCGGTGTACTGTTTGGTTTACTCCTTTGCCTTTGAGAAAGATGATTTTCTGAAGGATATGAGTCCAGTTTACTCTGGTTCCAAGGAGGTGTGTCCTTAATCCTAAGACTGGGCAAAGGCAGGCTTAGTTCAGCAACCTGAGTCCTTGTAAACCTAGCAGAAGTAGCCTTCCTGCAGGATGGGCCAGGGGGCCGGGGGCAGGCGCTTCAGAGCCTTGTTCCTCAACGTGGCTGCTGCCTTCGCCACGCCCCCGAGCGCTTGACAGCCAGGGGCTGCTTGGTAGGTATGCCAGGCCCCAGAACACCACTACCTGTTCCTCCCACACGCACGTGGTGAGGCGACAGGCCTCCAGGTTCGCCCAGGATCTTCTGAGTGCTCCAGACCCTCACTTCCTAGAGTCACAGGCCTTCCCCCAGCAGGATCCACAGGAAGGGCCTGCACGCCATGCTCAAGAGGTTTCCGCTTGATGGCACTGCTGCCCCAGAAATGCCAACCACCCTCTGGAGCTGGGCCTCTCCCTCCGCCCTTTGCGTGTTAAAAAAGGCCCACGGTAGGCAGAAAAACCTTCCAAACCCTCCCAGCTGGGTCGGCTCCACTGGAATGTCGGCGGAAGAGGTGTCTCCTCTCGGGGGCTCTCCTGGGCCAGGAGACCATAGAGAAAAGGACATCCAGAGGAGCCGGCCAGCGCTGGTCCGCATCAACAACAGTGTCTGAAACTCTGAGCCCTGTGTCCTGGGGAGACCGGGATGTGATGGATTCTGTCAGTTTGTTGTTACTGATGAGAGTTAGGACCAGAATTACCTCGATGATTCACGTATTAGGGTTTGGTAGAAACCCCTTGCCACGTGGAACAAATCCAGGTTTTACCCGTGCATCATAGTGTGCTCTCCTGCAATAATGGATCCTTTTGGAACAGGTGTAGAGATTGGTCCCCACAGAGCATTCTTACTTATGGGGCTCCGTCCACTTTGGTAAGTTGTTTCCAGCTAGGTGACTGAGCGTGCTGAACAAACCCTAGACTTATGTCACGTGGCCCTTGTGCCAGGACACCCATCCCCCACGGGCATCAGTAAGTGGTAAGCTGGAGAACGTTTGAGTATCTGTGGATGCAAGGCGAACAGGTTATTCATTTCGCAAACCTCGGGGCTACTAGTTTAGGTAAGCAGGAACGGTCACTAGTATGTGGAACTGCAACCTCAGTCCCAGGAAGTGACTCTACGGGCGGCTAAATGGTCACAGTCGGGTACGTCACAGTGGCTTTGCAGTATAAAGTCCAGACCATCTGGACATTCAGGCTGACTTCTCCTAAGGGTAGGTAGTGTGGTTCGATAGGGTTTTGTTTGGTTTCTGTTAATGGAACTAGGAGGTGACTGGTGCGTTTTTTGTTTTGCTTCTTATGTTTTTCAAGCTGAGTTCTTACTGAAGGATGTTGATCTGCATATGTGGCAAAGGTGCAAAATGGTGTTTTCTTTCCATTCCAGGTGGCGGCTTGCTAAAGTAAGAGAAGAGTGTGATCAACGGCTCCTTCGTTGCCTTGGTGTGGAGCCAGCGTTGAGGCGTAGACCGAGACCAGACACTGATTTCACACGTCTCGTAGGTGCGGAATACAGCCCTCAGTCGTCCTTTGGTTCTGTTACCCGCTTCTGTACAGTAGACACCTCTCTCAGGGCAGGTCTCTCACCGAATATCTCGGGTTACTGTCTGGTTAGTAGCGTGTTGAGGTATACTCAGTGGCTACAGTTGTGTGACCGTAATGATCAGAAAAGTTTTCCCTGCTTGTTTCAACTGTCACACATTTGCAAGTTCGAAGGCGCCTGAATTTAATTTAAACTCAAGCCCGGCAAGGGCCGTTTTTTTCCTGGAGCCGATTTCACACATCTGATGGGTGTGGACGAGAACTCCCTGGTATACTTTGTGTTTTACTCCTTTGCCTTTGAGAAAGATGATTTTCCGAAGCATCTTAATCCAGTTTGCCCTGGTTTCATGGAGGTGCTTCGTTAATGCTAAGACTGAGCAAAGGCAGGGTTAGTTCAGCAACCTGAGTCCTTGTAAACCTATCAAAAGTAGCCTTCCTGCAGGATCGCCAGGTGGCCGGGGGCAGGCGCTTCAGAGCCTTGTTCTTGAACATGGCCGCTGCCGACGCCATGCCCCCGAGCGCTTGACAGCCAGGGGCTCCTTGGTGGGTAAGCCAGGCCCCAGGACACCACTCCCTGTTGGTCCCACACCTGTTCTGGTGAAGTGGCTGGCCACCAGGTTCGCCCAGGATCTTCTGAGTGCTCCAGACCCCAGTCACGGGCCTTCCCCCAGCAGGATCCACAGGAAGGGCCTGCATGCCATGCTCAAAAGGTTTCCGCTTGATGGCACTGTTGCTCCAGAAATGCCAACCACCCTCTGGAGCTGGGCCTCTCCCTCCGCCCTTTGCGTGTTAAAAAAGGCCCACGGTAGCCAAAAAAACCTTCCAAACCCTCCCAGCTCCGTTGTCTCCACTGGAGTGTTGGGGGAAGAGTGTCTCCTCTCCGGGGGGCTCTCCTGGGCAGTAAGTCCATAGAGAGAAGGACATCGAGAGGAGCCGTCCAGCTCTGGTCCATATCGACAGCAGTCTGAGACTCTGAGCCCTGTGTCCTGGCCACTGCTTCCTGGGGAGACAGGGATGTGATGGATTCTGTCACTTTGTTGTTACTGATCAGGGTTAGGACCAGAATTAACTTGATGATTCACGTATTAGGGTTGGGTTGAAAACCCTTGGCAGTTGGAAAAAATCCAGGTTCTAGCCATGCATCATAGTGTGCGCTCCTGGAATTATGGATGCTTTTGGAGCAGGTGTAGAGATTGGTCCCCACAGAGCATTCTTAGTTATGGGGCTCCGTCCACCTTGATCACTGGTTTCCAGCTGCGTGACTGAGCATGCTGTAGACACCCTAGACTTATGTCACGTGGCCCTTGTGCCAGGATACCCATCCATCCCTCACGGGAATCAATAAGTGGTAAGCGTGAGAACGGTTGTGTATCCGTGGATGCAAGGCTACCAGGTTATTCATTTCGCAAACCTCAGGGCTACTAGTTTAGGTAAGCAGGTAAGGTCATCAGTATGTGGAACTGCAACCTCAGTGCCAGGAAGTGACTCTACGGGCGACTAAATGGTCACAGTGAGTTACATCACAGTGGGTTTCCAGAATAAAGTCCAGACCATCTGGACATTTAGGCTGACTGCTGCTGGAGAAGGAAATGGCAACCCACTCCAGTATTTTTGCCTGGAATATCCTATGGACGGAGGAGCCTGCTAGGCTCCAGTCCGTGGGTTTGCAAATAGTTGGACTTGACTGAGGGCCTTCACTTTCACTTTTACTCCTCAGGGTAGGTAGTGTGGTTCGATCGGGTTTCTTTGTTTGGTTTCTGTTAATGGAACTAGGAGGTGACTGGTGCGTTTTTTGTTTTGCTTCTTATATTTTTCAAGCTAAATTCTTAGTGAAGGATGTTGATCTGCATATGTGGCAAAGGTGCAAAATGGTGTTTTCTTTCCTTTCCAGGTGGCGGCTCGCTAAAGTAAGAAAAGAGCGTGATCGCCGGCTCCTTCGTTGCCTTGGTGTGGAGCCAGCGTTGAGGCATAGACCGAGACCAGACACTGATTTCACACTTCTCGTAGGTGCGGAATACAGCCCTCAGCCGTGCTTTGGTTGTGTTACCCGCTTAGTACAGTAGGCCACCCCTCTCAGGGCAGGTCTCTCACCGAATTTCTCGGGTTACTGTCTGGTTAGTAGCGTGTTCAGCTATCCTTAGTGGCTACAGTTTTCCCTGCTTGATTCAACTATCAACCATTCTCAAGTTCAAGGGCGCCTGAATTCCATTTTAACTTGAGCCTGGCAAGGGCCATTATGTTCCTGGAGCCGATTTCACCTGTCTGATGGGTGTGGAAGAGAACTCACCGGTGTACTGTTTGGTTTACTCCTTTGCCTTTGAGAAAGATGATTTTCTGAAGGATGTGAGTCCAGTTTACTCTGGTTCCAAGGAGGTGTGTCCTTAATCCTAAGACTGGGCAAAGGCAGGCTTAGTTCAGCAACCTGAGTCCTTGTAAACCTAGCAGAAGTAGCCTTCCTGCAGGATGGGCCAGGGGGCCGGGGGCAGGCGCTTCAGAGCCTTGTTCCTCAACGTGGCTGCTGCCTACGCCACGCCCCCGAGCGCTTGACAGCCAGGGGCTGCTTGGTGGGTATGCCAGGCCCCAGAACACCACTACCTGTTCCTCCCACACGCACGTGGTGAGGCGACAGGCCTCCACGTTCGCCCAGGATCTTCTGAGTGCTCCAGACCCTCACTTCCTAGAGTCACAGGCCTTCCCCCAGCAGGATCCACAGGAAGGGCCTGCACGCCATGCTCAAGAGGTTTCCGCTTGATGGCACTGCTGCCCCAGAAATGCCAACCACCCTCTGGAGCTGGGCCTCTCCCTCCGCCCTTTGCGTGTTAAAAAAGGCCCACGGTAGGCAGAAAAACCTTCCAAACCCTCCCAGCTGGGTCGGCTCCACTGGAATGTCGGCGGAAGAGGTGTCTCCTCTCGGGGGCTCTCCTGGGCCAGGAGACCATAGAGAAAAGGACATCCAGAGGAGCCGGCCAGCGCTGGTCCGCATCAACAACAGTGTCTGAAACTCTGAGCCCTGTGTCCTGGGGAGACCGGGATGTGATGGATTCTGTCAGTTTGTTGTTACTGATGAGAGTTAGGACCAGAATTACCTCGATGATTCACGTATTAGGGTTTGGTAGAAACCCCTTGCCACGTGGAACAAATCCAGGTTTTACCCGTGCATCATAGTGTGCTCTCCTGCAATAATGGATCCTTTTGGAACAGGTGTAGAGATTGGTCCCCACAGAGCATTCTTACTTATGGGGCTCCGTCCACTTTGGTAAGTTGTTTCCAGCTAGGTGACTGAGCGTGCTGAACAAACCCTAGACTTATGTCACGTGGCCCTTGTGCCAGGACACCCATCCCCCACGGGCATCAGTAAGTGGTAAGCTGGAGAACGTTTGAGTATCTGTGGATGCAAGGCGAACAGGTTATTCATTTCGCAAACCTCGGGGCTACTAGTTTAGGTAAGCAGGAACGGTCACTAGTATGTGGAACTGCAACCTCAGTCCCAGGAAGTGACTCTACGGGCGGCTAAATGGTCACAGTCGGGTACGTCACAGTGGCTTTGCAGTATAAAGTCCAGACCATCTGGACATTCAGGCTGACTTCTCCTAAGGGTAGGTAGTGTGGTTCGATAGGGTTTTGTTTGGTTTCTGTTAATGGAACTAGGAGGTGACTGGTGCGTTTTTTGTTTTGCTTCTTATGTTTTTCAAGCTGAGTTCTTACTGAAGGATGTTGATCTGCATATGTGGCAAAGGTGCAAAATGGTGTTTTCTTTCCATTCCAGGTGGCGGCTTGCTAAAGTAAGAGAAGAGTGTGATCAACGGCTCCTTCGTTGCCTTGGTGTGGAGCCAGCGTTGAGGCGTAGACCGAGACCAGACACTGATTTCACACGTCTCGTAGGTGCGGAATACAGCCCTCTGTCGTCCTTTGGTTCTGTTACCCGCTTCTGTACAGTAGACACCTCTCTCAGGGCAGGTCTCTCACCGAATATCTCGGGCTACTGTCTGGTTAGTAGCGTGTTGAGGTATACTCAGTGGCTACAGTTGTGTGACCGTAATGATCAGAAAAGTTTTCCCTGCTTGTTTCAACTGTCACACATTTGCAAGTTCGAAGGCGCCTGAATTTAATTTAAACTCAAGCCCGGCAAGGGCCGTTTTTTTCCTGGAGCCGATTTCACACATCTGATGGGTGTGGACGAGAACTCCCTGGTATACTTTGTGTTTTACTCCTTTGCCTTTGAGAAAGATGATTTTCCGAAGCATCTTAATCCAGTTTGCCCTGGTTTCATGGAGGTGCTTCGTTAATGCTAAGACTGAGCAAAGGCAGGGTTAGTTCAGCAACCTGAGTCCTTGTAAACCTATCAAAAGTAGCCTTCCTGCAGGATCGCCAGGTGGCCGGGGGCAGGCGCTTCAGAGCCTTGTTCTTGAACATGGCCGCTGCCGACGCCATGCCCCCGAGCGCTTGACAGCCAGGGGCTCCTTGGTGGGTAAGCCAGGCCCCAGAACACCACTCCCTGTTGGTCCCACACCTGTTCTGGTGAAGTGGCTGGCCACCAGGTTCGCCCAGGATCTTCTGAGTGCTCCAGACCCCAGTCACGGGCCTTCCCCCAGCAGGATCCACAGGAAGGGCCTGCATGCCATGCTCAAAAGGTTTCCGCTTGATGGCACTGTTGCTCCAGAAATGCCAACCACCCTCTGGAGCTGGGCCTCTCCCTCCGCCCTTTGCGTGTTAAAAAAGGCCCACGGTAGCCAAAAAAACCTTCCAAACCCTCCCAGCTCCGTTGTCTCCACTGGAGTGTTGGGGGAAGAGTGTCTCCTCTCCGGGGGGCTCTCCTGGGCAGTAAGTCCATAGAGAGAAGGACATCGAGAGGAGCCGTCCAGCTCTGGTCCATATCGACAGCAGTCTGAGACTCTTGAGACAGCAGTCCGAGACTCTGAGCCCTGTGTCCTGGCCACTGCTTCCTGGGGAGACAGGGATGTGATGGATTCTGTCACTTTGTTGTTACTGATCAGGGTTAGGACCAGAATTAACTTGATGATTCACGTATTAGGGTTGGGTTGAAAACCCTTGGCAGTTGGAAAAAATCCAGGTTCTAGCCATGCATCATAGTGTGCGCTCCTGGAATTATGGATGCTTTTGGAACAGGTGTAGAGATTGGTCCCCACAGAGCATTCTTAGTTATGGGGCTCCGTCCACCTTGATCACTGGTTTCCAGCTACGTGACTGAGCGTGCTGTAGACACCCTAGACTTATGTCACGTGGCCCTTGTGCCAGGATACCCATCCATCCCTCACGGGAATCAATAAGTGGTAAGCGTGAGAACGGTTGTGTATCCGTGGATGCAGGGCTACCAGGTTATTCATTTCGCAAACCTCAGGGCTACTAGTTTAGGTAAGCAGGTAAGGTCATCAGTATGTGGAACTGCAACCTCAGTCCCAGGAAGTGACTCTACGGGCGACTAAATGGTCACAGTGAGTTACATCACAGTGGGTTTCCAGAATAAAGTCCAGACCATCTGGAAATTTAGGCTGACTGCTGCTGGAGAAGGAAATGGCAACCCACTCCAGTATTTTTGCCTGGAATATCCTATGGACGGAGGAGCCTACTAGGCTCCAGTCCGTGGGTTTGCAAATAGTTGGACTTGACTGAGGGCCTTCACTTTCACTTTTACTCCTCAGGGTAGGTAGTGTGGTTCGATCGGGTTTCTTTGTTTGGTTTCTGTTAATGGAACTAGGAGGTGACTGGTGCGTTTTTTGTTTTGCTTCTTATATTTTTCAAGCTAAATTCTTAGTGAAGGATGTTGATCTGCATATGTGGCAAAGGTGCAAAATGGTGTTTTCTTTCCTTTCCAGGTGGCGGCTCGCTAAAGTAAGAAAAGAGCGTGATCGCCGGCTCCTTCGTTGCCTTGGTGTGGAGCCAGCGTTGAGGCATAGACCGAGACCAGACACTGATTTCACACTTCTCGTAGGTGCGGAATACAGCCCTCAGCCGTGCTTTGGTTGTGTTACCCGCTTAGTACAGTAGGCCACCCCTCTCAGGGCAGGTCTCTCACCGAATTTCTCGGGTTACTGTCTGGTTAGTAGCGTGTTCAGCTATCCTTAGTGGCTACAGTTTTCCCTGCTTGATTCAACTATCAACCATTCTCAAGTTCAAGGGCGCCTGAATTCCATTTTAACTTGAGCCTGGCAAGGGCCATTATGTTCCTGGAGCCGATTTCACCTGTCTGATGGGTGTGGAAGAGAACTCACCGGTGTACTGTTTGGTTTACTCCTTTGCCTTTGAGAAAGATGATTTTCTGAAGGATATGAGTCCAGTTTACTCTGGTTCCAAGGAGGTGTGTCCTTAATCCTAAGACTGGGCAAAGGCAGGCTTAGTTCAGCAACCTGAGTCCTTGTAAACCTAGCAGAAGTAGCCTTCCTGCAGGATGGGCCAGGGGGCCGGGGGCAGGCGCTTCAGAGCCTTGTTCCTCAACGTGGCTGCTGCCTTCGCCACGCCCCCGAGCGCTTGACAGCCAGGGGCTGCTTGGTAGGTATGCCAGGCCCCAGAACACCACTACCTGTTCCTCCCACACGCACGTGGTGAGGCGACAGGCCTCCAGGTTCGCCCAGGATCTTCTGAGTGCTCCAGACCCTCACTTCCTAGAGTCACAGGCCTTCCCCCAGCAGGATCCACAGGAAGGGCCTGCACGCCATGCTCAAGAGGTTTCCGCTTGATGGCACTGCTGCCCCAGAAATGCCAACCACCCTCTGGAGCTGGGCCTCTCCCTCCGCCCTTTGCGTGTTAAAAAAGGCCCACGGTAGGCAGAAAAACCTTCCCAACCCTCCCAGCTGGGTCGGCTCCACTGGAATGTCGGCGGAAGAGGTGTCTCCTCTCGGGGGCTCTCCTGGGCCAGGAGACCATAGAGAAAAGGACATCCAGAGGAGCCGGCCAGCGCTGGTCCGCATCAACAACAGTGTCTGAAACTCTGAGCCCTGTGTCCTGGGGAGACCGGGATGTGATGGATTCTGTCAGTTTGTTGTTACTGATGAGAGTTAGGACCAGAATTACCTCGATGATTCACGTATTAGGGTTTGGTAGAAACCCCTTGCCACGTGGAACAAATCCAGGTTTTACCCGTGCATCATAGTGTGCTCTCCTGCAATAATGGATCCTTTTGGAACAGGTGTAGAGATTGGTCCCCACAGAGCATTCTTACTTATGGGGCTCCGTCCACTTTGGTAAGTTGTTTCCAGCTAGGTGACTGAGCGTGCTGAACAAACCCTAGACTTATGTCACGTGGCCCTTGTGCCAGGACACCCATCCCCCACGGGCATCAGTAAGTGGTAAGCTGGAGAACGTTTGAGTATCTGTGGATGCAAGGCGAACAGGTTATTCATTTCGCAAACCTCGGGGCTACTAGTTTAGGTAAGCAGGAACGGTCACTAGTATGTGGAACTGCAACCTCAGTCCCAGGAAGTGACTCTACGGGCGGCTAAATGGTCACAGTCGGGTACGTCACAGTGGCTTTGCAGTATAAAGTCCAGACCATCTGGACATTCAGGCTGACTTCTCCTAAGGGTAGGTAGTGTGGTTCGATAGGGTTTTGTTTGGTTTCTGTTAATGGAACTAGGAGGTGACTGGTGCGTTTTTTGTTTTGCTTCTTATGTTTTTCAAGCTGAGTTCTTACTGAAGGATGTTGATCTGCATATGTGGCAAAGGTGCAAAATGGTGTTTTCTTTCCATTCCAGGTGGCGGCTTGCTAAAGTAAGAGAAGAGTGTGATCAACGGCTCCTTCGTTGCCTTGGTGTGGAGCCAGCGTTGAGGCGTAGACCGAGACCAGACACTGATTTCACACGTCTCGTAGGTGCGGAATACAGCCCTCAGTCGTCCTTTGGTTCTGTTACCCGCTTCTGTACAGTAGACACCTCTCTCAGGGCAGGTCTCTCACCGAATATCTCGGGTTACTGTCTGGTTAGTAGCGTGTTGAGGTATACTCAGTGGCTACAGTTGTGTGACCGTAATGATCAGAAAAGTTTTCCCTGCTTGTTTCAACTGTCACACATTTGCAAGTTCGAAGGCGCCTGAATTTAATTTAAACTCAAGCCCGGCAAGGGCCGTTTTTTTCCTGGAGCCGATTTCACACATCTGATGGGTGTGGACGAGAACTCCCTGGTATACTTTGTGTTTTACTCCTTTGCCTTTGAGAAAGATGATTTTCCGAAGCATCTTAATCCAGTTTGCCCTGGTTTCATGGAGGTGCTTCGTTAATGCTAAGACTGAGCAAAGGCAGGGTTAGTTCAGCAACCTGAGTCCTTGTAAACCTATCAAAAGTAGCCTTCCTGCAGGATCGCCAGGTGGCCGGGGGCAGGCGCTTCAGAGCCTTGTTCTTGAACATGGCCGCTGCCGACGCCATGCCCCCGAGCGCTTGACAGCCAGGGGCTCCTTGGTGGGTAAGCCAGGCCCCAGGACACCACTCCCTGTTGGTCCCACACCTGTTCTGGTGAAGTGGCTGGCCACCAGGTTCGCCCAGGATCTTCTGAGTGCTCCAGACCCCAGTCACGGGCCTTCCCCCAGCAGGATCCACAGGAAGGGCCTGCATGCCATGCTCAAAAGGTTTCCGCTTGATGGCACTGTTGCTCCAGAAATGCCAACCACCCTCTGGAGCTGGGCCTCTCCCTCCGCCCTTTGCGTGTTAAAAAAGGCCCACGGTAGCCAAAAAAACCTTCCAAACCCTCCCAGCTCCGTTGTCTCCACTGGAGTGTTGGGGGAAGAGTGTCTCCTCTCCGGGGGGCTCTCCTGGGCAGTAAGTCCATAGAGAGAAGGACATCGAGAGGAGCCGTCCAGCTCTGGTCCATATCGACAGCAGTCTGAGACTCTTGAGACAGCAGTCCGAGACTCTGAGCCCTGTGTCCTGGCCACTGCTTCCTGGGGAGACAGGGATGTGATGGATTCTGTCACTTTGTTGTTACTGATCAGGGTTAGGACCAGAATTAACTTGATGATTCACGTATTAGGGTTGGGTTGAAAACCCTTGGCAGTTGGAAAAAATCCAGGTTCTAGCCATGCATCATAGTGTGCGCTCCTGGAATTATGGATGCTTTTGGAACAGGTGTAGAGATTGGTCCCCACAGAGCATTCTTAGTTATGGGGCTCCGTCCACCTTGATCACTGGTTTCCAGCTACGTGACTGAGCGTGCTGTAGACACCCTAGACTTATGTCACGTGGCCCTTGTGCCAGGATACCCATCCATCCCTCACGGGAATCAATAAGTGGTAAGCGTGAGAACGGTTGTGTATCCGTGGATGCAGGGCTACCAGGTTATTCATTTCGCAAACCTCAGGGCTACTAGTTTAGGTAAGCAGGTAAGGTCATCAGTATGTGGAACTGCAACCTCAGTGCCAGGAAGTGACTCTGCGGGCGACTAAATGGTCACAGTGAGTTACATCACAGTGGGTTTCCAGAATAAAGTCCAGACCATCTGGACATTTAGGCTGACTGCTGCTGGAGAAGGAAATGGCAACCCACTCCAGTATTTTTGCCTGGAATATCCTATGGACGGAGGAGCCTGCTAGGCTCCAGTCCGTGGGTTTGCAAATAGTTGGACTTGACTGAGGGCCTTCACTTTCACTTTTACTCCTCAGGGTAGGTAGTGTGGTTCGATCCGGTTTCTTTGTTTGGTTTCTGTTAATGGAACTAGGAGGTGACTGGTGCGTTTTTTGTTTTGCTTCTTATATTTTTCAAGCTAAATTCTTAGTGAAGCATGTTGATCTGCATATGTGGCAAAGGTGCAAAATGGTGTTTTCTTTCCTTTCCAGGTGGCGGCTCGCTAAAGTAAGAAAAGAGCGTGATCGCCGGCTCCTTCGTTGCCTTGGTGTGGAGCCAGCGTTGAGGCATAGACCGAGACCAGACACTGATTTCACACTTCTCGTAGGTGCGGAATACAGCCCTCAGCCGTGCTTTGGTTGTGTTACCCGCTTAGTACAGTAGGCCACCCCTCTCAGGGCAGGTCTCTCACCGAATTTCTCGGGTTACTGTCTGGTTAGTAGCGTGTTCAGCTATCCTTAGTGGCTACAGTTTTCCCTGCTTGATTCAACTATCAACCATTTTCAAGTTCAAGGGCGCCTGAATTCCGTTTTAACTTGAGCCTGGCAAGGGCCATTATGTTCCTGGAGCCGATTTCACCTGTCTGATGGGTGTGGAAGAGAACTCACCGGTGTACTGTTTGGTTTACTCCTTTGCCTTTGAGAAAGATGATTTTCTGAAGGATGTGAGTCCAGTTTACTCTGGTTCCAAGGAGGTGTGTCCTTAATCCTAAGACTGGGCAAAGGCAGGCTTAGTTCAGCAACCTGAGTCCTTGTAAACCTAGCAGAAGTAGCCTTCCTGCAGGATGGGCCAGGGGGCCGGGGGCAGGCGCTTCAGAGCCTTGTTCCTCAACGTGGCTGCTGCCTACGCCACGCCCCCGAGCGCTTGACAGCCAGGGGCTGCTTGGTAGGTATGCCAGGCCCCAGAACACCACTACCTGTTCCTCCCACACGCACGTGGTGAGGCGACAGGCCTCCAGGTTCGCCCAGGATCTTCTGAGTGCTCCAGACCCTCACTTCCTAGAGTCACAGGCCTTCCCCCAGCAGGATCCACAGGAAGGGCCTGCACGCCATGCTCAAGAGGTTTCCGCTTGATGGCACTGCTGCCCCAGAAATGCCAACCACCCTCTGGAGCTGGGCCTCTCCCTCCGCCCTTTGCGTGTTAAAAAAGGCCCACGGTAGGCAGAAAAACCTTCCAAACCCTCCCAGCTGGGTCGGCTCCACTGGAATGTCGGCGGAAGAGGTGTCTCCTCTCGGGGGCTCTCCTGGGCCAGGAGACCATAGAGAAAAGGACATCCAGAGGAGCCGGTCAGCGCTGGTCCGCATCAACAACAGTGTCTGAAACTCTGAGCCCTGTGTCCTGGGGAGACCGGGATGTGATGGATTCTGTCAGTTTGTTGTTACTGATGAGAGTTAGGACCAGAATTACCTCGATGATTCACGTATTAGGGTTTGGTAGAAACCCCTTGCCACGTGGAACAAATCCAGGTTTTACCCGTGCATCATAGTGTGCTCTCCTGCAATAATGGATCCTTTTGGAACAGGTGTAGAGATTGGTCCCCACAGAGCATTCTTACTTATGGGGCTCCGTCCACTTTGGTAAGTTGTTTCCAGCTAGGTGACTGAGCGTGCTGAACAAACCCTAGACTTATGTCACGTGGCCCTTGTGCCAGGACACCCATCCCCCACGGGCATCAGTAAGTGGTAAGCTGGAGAACGTTTGAGTATCTGTGGATGCAAGGCGAACAGGTTATTCATTTCGCAAACCTCGGGGCTACTAGTTTAGGTAAGCAGGAACGGTCACTAGTATGTGGAACTGCAACCTCAGTCCCAGGAAGTGACTCTACGGGCGGCTAAATGGTCACAGTCGGGTACGTCACAGTGGCTTTGCAGTATAAAGTCCAGACCATCTGGACATTCAGGCTGACTTCTCCTAAGGGTAGGTAGTGTGTTTCGATAGGGTTTTGTTTGGTTTCTGTTAATGGAACTAGGAGGTGACTGGTGCGTTTTTTGTTTTGCTTCTTATGTTTTTCAAGCTGAGTTGTTACTGAAGGATGTTGATCTGCATATGTGGCAAAGGTGCAAAATGGTGTTTTCTTTCCATTCCAGGTGGCGGCTTGCTAAAGTAAGAGAAGAGTGTGATCAACGGCTCCTTCGTTGCCTTGGTGTGGAGCCAGCGTTGAGGCGTAGACCGAGACCAGACACTGATTTCACACGTCTCGTAGGTGCGGAATACAGCCCTCAGTCGTCCTTTGGTTCTGTTACCCGCTTCTGTACAGTAGACACCTCTCTCAGGGCAGGTCTCTCACCGAATATCTCGGGTTACTGTCTGGTTAGTAGCGTGTTGAGGTATACTCAGTGGCTACAGTTGTGTGACCGTAATGATCAGAAAAGTTTTCCCTGCTTGTTTCAACTGTCACACATTTGCAAGTTCGAAGGCGCCTGAATTTAATTTAAACTCAAGCCCGGCAAGGGCCGTTTTTTTCCTGGAGCCGATTTCACACATCTGATGGGTGTGGACGAGAACTCCCTGGTATACTTTGTGTTTTACTCCTTTGCCTTTGAGAAAGATGATTTTCCGAAGCATCTTAATCCAGTTTGCCCTGGTTTCATGGAGGTGCTTCGTTAATGCTAAGACTGAGCAAAGGCAGGGTTAGTTCAGCAACCTGAGTCCTTGTAAACCTATCAAAAGTAGCCTTCCTGCAGGATCGCCAGGTGGCCGGGGGCAGGCGCTTCAGAGCCTTGTTCTTGAACATGGCCGCTGCCGACGCCATGCCCCCGAGCGCTTGACAGCCAGGGGCTCCTTGGTGGGTAAGCCAGGCCCCAGGACACCACTCCCTGTTGGTCCCACACCTGTTCTGGTGAAGTGGCTGGCCACCAGGTTCGCCCAGGATCTTCTGAGTGCTCCAGACCCCAGTCACGGGCCTTCCCCCAGCAGGATCCACAGGAAGGGCCTGCATGCCATGCTCAAAAGGTTTCCGCTTGATGGCACTGTTGCTCCAGAAATGCCAACCACCCTCTGGAGCTGGGCCTCTCCCTCCGCCCTTTGCGTGTTAAAAAAGGCCCACGGTAGCCAAAAAAACCTTCCAAACCCTCCCAGCTCCGTTGTCTCCACTGGAGTGTTGGGGGAAGAGTGTCTCCTCTCCGGGGGGCTCTCCTGGGCAGTAAGTCCATAGAGAGAAGGACATCGAGAGGAGCCGTCCAGCTCTGGTCCATATCGACAGCAGTCTGAGACTCTTGAGACAGCAGTCCGAGACTCTGAGCCCTGTGTCCTGGCCACTGCTTCCTGGGGAGACAGGGATGTGATGGATTCTGTCACTTTGTTGTTACTGATCAGGGTTAGGACCAGAATTAACTTGATGATTCACGTATTAGGGTTGGGTTGAAAACCCTTGGCAGTTGGAAAAAATCCAGGTTCTACCCATGCATCATAGTGTGCGCTCCTGGAATTATGGATGCTTTTGGAGCAGGTGTAGAGATTGGTCCCCACAGAGCATTCTTAGTTATGGGGCTCCGTCCACCTTGATCACTGGTTTCCAGCTACGTGACTGAGCGTGCTGTAGACACCCTAGACTTATGTCACGTGGCCCTTGTGCCAGGATACCCATCCATCCCTCACGGGAATCAATAAGTGGTAAGCGTGAGAACGGTTGTGTATCCGTGGATGCAGGGCTACCAGGTTATTCATTTCGCAAACCTCAGGGCTACTAGTTTAGGTAAGCAGGTAAGGTCATCAGTATGTGGAACTGCAACCTCAGTGCCAGGAAGTGACTCTACGGGCGACTAAATGGTCACAGTGAGTTACATCACAGTGGGTTTCCAGAATAAAGTCCAGACCATCTGGAAATTTAGGCTGACTGCTGCTGGAGAAGGAAATGGCAACCCACTCCAGTATTTTTGCCTGGAATATCCTATGGACGGAGGAGCCTACTAGGCTCCAGTCCGTGGGTTTGCAAATAGTTGGATTTGACTGAGGGACTTCACTTTCACTTTTACTCCTCAGGGTAGGTAGTGTGGTTCGATCGGGTTTCTTTGTTTGGTTTCTGTTAATGGAACTAGGAGGTGACTGGTGCGTTTTTTGTTTTGCTTCTTATATTTTTCAAGCTAAATTCTTAGTGAAGGATGTTGATCTGCATATGTGGCAAAGGTGCAAAATGGTGTTTTCTTTCCTTTCCAGGTGGCGGCTCGCTAAAGTAAGAAAAGAGCGTGATCGCCGGCTCCTTCGTTGCCTTGGTGTGGAGCCAGCGTTGAGGCATAGACCGAGACCAGACACTGATTTCACACTTCTCGTAGGTGCGGAATACAGCCCTCAGCCGTGCTTTGGTTCTGTTACCCGCTTAGTACAGTAGGCCACCCCTCTCAGGGCAGGTCTCTCACCGAATTTCTCGGGTTACTGTCTGGTTAGTAGCGTGTTCAGCTATCCTTAGTGGCTACAGTTTTCCCTGCTTGATTCAACTATCAACCATTCTCAAGTTCAAGGGCGCCTGAATTCCATTTTAACTTGAGCCTGGCAAGGGCCATTATGTTCCTGGAGCCGATTTCACCTGTCTGATGGGTGTGGAAGAGAACTCACCGGTGTACTGTTTGGTTTACTCCTTTGCCTTTGAGAAAGATGATTTTCTGAAGGATGTGAGTCCAGTTTACTCTGGTTCCAAGGAGGTGTGTCCTTAATCCTAAGACTGGGCAAAGGCAGGCTTAGTTCAGCAACCTGAGTCCTTGTAAACCTAGCAGAAGTAGCCTTCCTGCAGGATGGGCCAGGGGGCCGGGGGCAGGCGCTTCAGAGCCTTGTTCCTCAACGTGGCTGCTGCCTACGCCACGCCCCTGAGCGCTTGACAGCCAGGGGCTGCTTGGTGGGTATGCCAGGCCCCAGAACACCACTACCTGTTCCTCCCACACGCACGTGGTGAGGCGACAGGCCTCCAGGTTCGCCCAGGATCTTCTGAGTGCTCCAGACCCTCACTTCCTAGAGTCACAGGCCTTCCCCCAGCAGGATCCACAGGAAGGGCCTGCACGCCATGCTCAAGAGGTTTCCGCTTGATGGCACTGCTGCCCCAGAAATGCCAACCACCCTCTGGAGCTGGGCCTCTCCCTCCGCCCTTTGCGTGTTAAAAAAGGCCCACGGTAGGCAGAAAAACCTTCCAAACCCTCCCAGCTGGGTCGGCTCCACTGGAATGTCGGCGGAAGAGGTGTCTCCTCTCGGGGGCTCTCCTGGGCCAGGAGACCATAGAGAAAAGGACATCCAGAGGAGCCGGCCAGCGCTGGTCCGCATCAACAACAGTGTCTGAAACTCTGAGCCCTGTGTCCTGGGGAGACCGGGATGTGATGGATTCTGTCAGTTTGTTGTTACTGATGAGAGTTAGGACCAGAATTACCTCGATGATTCACGTATTAGGGTTTGGTAGAAACCCCTTGCCACGTGGAACAAATCCAGGTTTTACCCGTGCATCATAGTGTGCTCTCCTGCAATAATGGATCCTTTTGGAACAGGTGTAGAGATTGGTCCCCACAGAGCATTCTTACTTATGGGGCTCCGTCCACTTTGGTAAGTTGTTTCCAGCTAGGTGACTGAGCGTGCTGAACAAACCCTAGACTTATGTCACGTGGCCCTTGTGCCAGGACACCCATCCCCCACGGGCATCAGTAAGTGGTAAGCTGGAGAACGTTTGAGTATCTGTGGATGCAAGGCGAACAGGTTATTCATTTCGCAAACCTCGGGGCTACTAGTTTAGGTAAGCAGGAACGGTCACTAGTATGTGGAACTGCAACCTCAGTCCCAGGAAGTGACTCTACGGGCGGCTAAATGGTCACAGTCGGGTACGTCACAGTGGCTTTGCAGTATAAAGTCCAGACCATCTGGACATTCAGGCTGACTTCTCCTAAGGGTAGGTAGTGTGTTTCGATAGGGTTTTGTTTGGTTTCTGTTAATGGAACTAGGAGGTGACTGGTGCGTTTTTTGTTTTGCTTCTTATGTTTTTCAAGCTGAGTTCTTACTGAAGGATGTTGATCTGCATATGTGGCAAAGGTGCAAAATGGTGTTTTCTTTCCATTCCAGGTGGCGGCTTGCTAAAGTAAGAGAAGAGTGTGATCAACGGCTCCTTCGTTGCCTTGGTGTGGAGCCAGCGTTGAGGCGTAGACCGAGACCAGACACTGATTTCACACGTCTCGTAGGTGCGGAATACAGCCCTCAGTCGTCCTTTGGTTCTGTTACCCGCTTCTGTACAGTAGACACCTCTCTCAGGGCAGGTCTCTCACCGAATATCTCGGGTTACTGTCTGGTTAGTAGCGTGTTGAGGTATACTCAGTGGCTACAGTTGTGTGACCGTAATGATCAGAAAAGTTTTCCCTGCTTGTTTCAACTGTCACACATTTGCAAGTTCGAAGGCGCCTGAATTTAATTTAAACTCAAGCCCGGCAAGGGCCGTTTTTTTCCTGGAGCCGATTTCACACATCTGATGGGTGTGGACGAGAACTCCCTGGTATACTTTGTGTTTTACTCCTTTGCCTTTGAGAAAGATGATTTTCCGAAGCATCTTAATCCAGTTTGCCCTGGTTTCATGGAGGTGCTTCGTTAATGCTAAGACTGAGCAAAGGCAGGGTTAGTTCAGCAACCTGAGTCCTTGTAAACCTATCAAAAGTAGCCTTCCTGCAGGATCGCCAGGTGGCCGGGGGCAGGCGCTTCAGAGCCTTGTTCTTGAACATGGCTGCTGCCGACGCCATGCCCCCGAGCGCTTGACAGCCAGGGGCTCCTTGGTGGGTAAGCCAGGCCCCAGGACACCACTCCCTGTTGGTCCCACACCTGTTCTGGTGAAGTGGCTGGCCACCAGGTTCGCCCAGGATCTTCTGAGTGCTCCAGACCCCAGTCACGGGCCTTCCCCCAGCAGGATCCACAGGAAGGGCCTGCATGCCATGCTCAAAAGGTTTCCGCTTGATGGCACTGTTGCTCCAGAAATGCCAACCACCCTCTGGAGCTGGGCCTCTCCCTCCGCCCTTTGCGTGTTAAAAAAGGCCCACGGTAGCCAAAAAAACCTTCCAAACCCTCCCAGCTCCGTTGTCTCCACTGGAGTGTTGGGGGAAGAGTGTCTCCTCTCCGGGGGGCTCTCCTGGGCAGTAAGTCCATAGAGAGAAGGACATCGAGAGGAGCCGTCCAGCTCTGGTCCATATCGACAGCAGTCTGAGACTCTTGAGACAGCAGTCCGAGACTCTGAGCCCTGTGTCCTGGCCACTGCTTCCTGGGGAGACAGGGATGTGATGGATTCTGTCACTTTGTTGTTACTGATCAGGGTTAGGACCAGAATTAACTTGATGATTCACGTATTAGGGTTGGGTTGAAAACCCTTGGCAGTTGGAAAAAATCCAGGTTCTAGCCATGCATCATAGTGTGCGCTCCTGGAATTATGGATGCTTTTGGAACAGGTGTAGAGATTGGTCCCCACAGAGCATTCTTAGTTATGGGGCTCCGTCCACCTTGATCACTGGTTTCCAGCTACGTGACTGAGCGTGCTGTAGAAACCCTAGACTTATGTCACGTGGCCCTTGTGCCAGGATACCCATCCATCCCTCACGGGAATCAATAAGTGGTAAGCGTGAGAACGGTTGTGTATCCGTGGATGCAGGGCTACCAGGTTATTCATTTCGCAAACCTCAGGGCTACTAGTTTAGGTAAGCAGGTAAGGTCATCAGTATGTGGAACTGCAACCTCAGTCCCAGGAAGTGACTCTACGGGCGACTAAATGGTCACAGTGAGTTACATCACAGTGGGTTTCCAGAATAAAGTCCAGACCATCTGGACATTTAGGCTGACTGCTGCTGGAGAAGGAAATGGCAACCCACTCCAGTATTTTTGCCTGGAATATCCTATGGACGGAGGAGCCTGCTAGGCTCCAGTCTGTGGGTTTGCAAATAGTTGGACTTGACTGAGGGCCTTCACTTTCACTTTTACTCCTCAGGGTAGGTAGTGTGGTTCGATCCGGTTTCTTTGTTTGGTTTCTGTTAATGGAACTAGGAGGTGACTGGTGCGTTTTTTGTTTTGCTTCTTATATTTTTCAAGCTAAATTCTTAGTGAAGGATGTTGATCTGCATATGTGGCAAAGGTGCAAAATGGTGTTTTCTTTCCTTTCCAGGTGGCGGCTCGCTAAAGTAAGAAAAGAGCGTGATCGCCGGCTCCTTCATTGCCTTGGTGTGGAGCCAGCGTTGAGGCATAGACCGAGACCAGACACTGATTTCACACTTCTCGTAGGTGCGGAATACAGCCCTCAGCCGTGCTTTGGTTCTGTTACCCGCTTAGTACAGTAGGCCACCCCTCTCAGGGCAGGTCTCTCACCGAATTTCTCGGGTTACTGTCTGGTTAGTAGCGTGTTCAGCTATCCTTAGTGGCTACAGTTTTCCCTGCTTGATTCAACTATCAACCATTCTCAAGTTCAAGGGCGCCTGAATTCCGTTTTAACTTGAGCCTGGCAAGGGCCATTATGTTCCTGGAGCCGATTTCACCTGTCTGATGGGTGTGGAAGAGAACTCACCGGTGTACTGTTTGGTTTACTCCTTTGCCTTTGAGAAAGATGATTTTCTGAAGGATATGAGTCCAGTTTACTCTGGTTCCAAGGAGGTGTGTCCTTAATCCTAAGACTGGGCAAAGGCAGGCTTAGTTCAGCAACCTGAGTCCTTGTAAACCTAGCAGAAGTAGCCTTCCTGCAGGATGGGCCAGGGGGCCGGGGGCAGGCGCTTCAGAGCCTTGTTCCTCAACGTGGCTGCTGCCTTCGCCACGCCCCCGAGCGCTTGACAGCCAGGGGCTGCTTGGTGGGTATGCCAGGCCCCAGAACACCACTACCTGTTCCTCCCACACGCACGTGGTGAGGCGACAGGCCTCCAGGTTCGCCCAGGATCTTCTGAGTGCTCCAGACCCTCACTTCCTAGAGTCACAGGCCTTCCCCCAGCAGGATCCACAGGAAGGGCCTGCACGCCATGCTCAAGAGGTTTCCGCTTGATGGCACTGCTGCCCCAGAAATGCCAACCACCCTCTGGAGCTGGGCCTCTCCCTCCGCCCTTTGCGTGTTAAAAAAGGCCCACGGTAGGCAGAAAAACCTTCCAAACCCTCCCAGCTGGGTCGGCTCCACTGGAATGTCGGCGGAAGAGGTGTCTCCTCTCGGGGGCTCTCCTGGGCCAGGAGACCATAGAGAAAAGGACATCCAGAGGAGCCGGCCAGCACTGGTCCGCATCAACAACAGTGTCTGAAACTCTGAGCCCTGTGTCCTGGGGAGACCGGGATGTGATGGATTCTGTCAGTTTGTTGTTACTGATGAGAGTTAGGACCAGAATTACCTCGATGATTCACGTATTAGGGTTTGGTAGAAACCCCTTGCCACGTGGAACAAATCCAGGTTTTACCCGTGCATCATAGTGTGCTCTCCTGCAATAATGGATCCTTTTGGAACAGGTGTAGAGATTGGTCCCCACAGAGCATTCTTAATTATGGGGCTCCGTCCACTTTGGTAAGTTGTTTCCAGCTAGGTGACTGAGCGTGCTGAACAAACCCTAGACTTATGTCACGTGGCCCTTGTGCCAGGACACCCATCCCCCACGGGCATCAGTAAGTGGTAAGCTGGAGAACGTTTGAGTATCTGTGGATGCAAGGCGAACAGGTTATTCATTTCGCAAACCTCGGGGCTACTAGTTTAGGTAAGCAGGAACGGTCACTAGTATGTGGAACTGCAACCTCAGTCCCAGGAAGTGACTCTACGGGCGGCTAAATGGTCACAGTCGGGTACGTCACAGTGGCTTTGCAGTATAAAGTCCAGACCATCTGGACATTCAGGCTGACTTCTCCTAAGGGTAGGTAGTGTGGTTCGATAGGGTTTTGTTTGGTTTCTGTTAATGGAACTAGGAGGTGACTGGTGCGTTTTTTGTTTTGCTTCTTATGTTTTTCAAGCTGAGTTCTTACTGAAGGATGTTGATCTGCATATGTGGCAAAGGTGCAAAATGGTGTTTTCTTTCCATTCCAGGTGGCGGCTTGCTAAAGTAAGAGAAGAGTGTGATCAACGGCTCCTTCGTTGCCTTGGTGTGGAGCCAGCGTTGAGGCATAGACCGAGACCAGACACTGATTTCACACGTCTCATAGGTGCGGAATACAGCCCTCAGTCGTCCTTTGGTTCTGTTACCCGCTTCTGTACAGTAGACACCTCTCTCAGGGCAGGTCTCTCACCGAATATCTCGGGTTACTGTCTGGTTAGTAGCGTGTTGAGGTATACTCAGTGGCTACAGTTGTGTGACCGTAATGATCAGAAAAGTTTTCCCTGCTTGTTTCAACTGTCACACATTTGCAAGTTCGAAGGCGCCTGAATTTAATTTAAACTCAAGCCCGGCAAGGGCCGTTTTTTTCCTGGAGCCGATTTCACACATCTGATGGGTGTGGACGAGAACTCCCTGGTATACTTTGTGTTTTACTCCTTTGCCTTTGAGAAAGATGATTTTCCGAAGCATCTTAATCCAGTTTGCCCTGGTTTCATGGAGGTGCTTCGTTAATGCTAAGACTGAGCAAAGGCAGGGTTAGTTCAGCAACCTGAGTCCTTGTAAACCTATCAAAAGTAGCCTTCCTGCAGGATCGCCAGGTGGCCGGAGGCAGGCGCTTCAGAGCCTTGTTCTTGAACATGGCCGCTGCCGACGCCATGCCCCCGAGCGCTTGACAGCCAGGGGCTCCTTGGTGGGTAAGCCAGGCCCCAGGACACCACTCCCTGTTGGTCCCACACCTGTTCTGCTGAAGTGGCTGGCCACCAGGTTCGCCCAGGATCTTCTGAGTGCTCCAGACCCCAGTCACGGGCCTTCCCCCAGCAGGATCCACAGGAAGGGCCTGCATGCCATGCTCAAAAGGTTTCCGCTTGATGGCACTGTTGCTCCAGAAATGCCAACCACCCTCTGGAGCTGGGCCTCTCCCTCCGCCCTTTGCGTGTTAAAAAAGGCCCACGGTAGCCAAAAAAACCTTCCAAACCCTCCCAGCTCCGTTGTCTCCACTGGAGTGTTGGGGGAAGAGTGTCTCCTCTCCGGGGGGCTCTCCTGGGCAGTAAGTCCATAGAGAGAAGGACATCGAGAGGAGCCGTCCAGCTCTGGTCCATATCGACAGCAGTCTGAGACTCTTGAGACAGCAGTCCGAGACTCTGAGCCCTGTGTCCTGGCCACTGCTTCCTGGGGAGACAGGGATGTGATGGATTCTGTCACTTTGTTGTTACTGATCAGGGTTAGGACCAGAATTAACTTGATGATTCACGTATTAGGGTTGGGTTGAAAACCCTTGGCAGTTGGAAAAAATCCAGGTTCTAGCCATGCATCATAGTGTGCGCTCCTGGAATTATGGATGCTTTTGGAACAGGTGTAGAGATTGGTCCCCACAGAGCATTCTTAGTTATGGGGCTCCGTCCACCTTGATCACTGGTTTCCAGCTACGTGACTGAGCGTGCTGTAGAAACCCTAGACTTATGTCACGTGGCCCTTGTGCCAGGATACCCATCCATCCCTCACGGGAATCAATAAGTGGTAAGCGTGAGAACGGTTGTGTATCCGTGGATGCAGGGCTACCAGGTTATTCATTTCGCAAACCTCAGGGCTACTAGTTTAGGTAAGCAGGTAAGGTCATCAGTATGTGGAACTGCAACCTCAGTCCCAGGAAGTGACTCTACGGGCGACTAAATGGTCACAGTGAGTTACATCACAGTGGGTTTCCAGAATAAAGTCCAGACCATCTGGACATTTAGGCTGACTGCTGCTGGAGAAGGAAATGGCAACCCACTCCAGTATTTTTGCCTGGAATATCCTATGGACGGAGGAGCCTGCTAGGCTCCAGTCCGTGGGTTTGCAAATAGTTGGACTTGACTGAGGGCCTTCACTTTCACTTTTACTCCTCAGGGTAGGTAGTGTGGTTCGATCCGGTTTCTTTGTTTGGTTTCTGTTAATGGAACTAGGAGGTGACTGGTGCGTTTTTTGTTTTGCTTCTTATATTTTTCAAGCTAAATTCTTAGTGAAGGATGTTGATCTGCATATGTGGCAAAGGTGCAAAATGGTGTTTTCTTTCCTTTCCAGGTGGCGGCTCGCTAAAGTAAGAAAAGAGCGTGATCGCCGGCTCCTTCGTTGCCTTGGTGTGGAGCCAGCGTTGAGGCATAGACCGAGACCAGACACTGATTTCACACTTCTCGTAGGTGCGGAATACAGCCCTCAGCCGTGCTTTGGTTGTGTTACCCGCTTAGTACAGTAGGCCACCCCTCTCAGGGCAGGTCTCTCACCGAATTTCTCGGGTTACTGTCTGGTTAGTAGCGTGTTCAGCTATCCTTAGTGGCTACAGTTTTCCCTGCTTGATTCAACTATCAACCATTCTCAAGTTCAAGGGCGCCTGAATTCCATTTTAACTTGAGCCTGGCAAGGGCCATTATGTTCCTGGAGCCGATTTCACCTGTCTGATGGGTGTGGAAGAGAACTCACCGGTGTACTGTTTGGTTTACTCCTTTGCCTTTGAGAAAGATGATTTTCTGAAGGATGTGAGTCCAGTTTACTCTGGGTCCAAGGAGGTGTGTCCTTAATCCTAAGACTGGGCAAAGGCAGGCTTAGTTCAGCAACCTGAGTCCTTGTAAACCTAGCAGAAGTAGCCTTCCTGCAGGATGGGCCAGGGGGCCGGGGGCAGGCGCTTCAGAGCCTTGTTCCTCAACGTGGCTGCTGCCTACGCCACGCCCCCGAGCGCTTGACAGCCAGGGGCTGCTTGGTGGGTATGCCAGGCCCCAGAACACCACTACCTGTTCCTCCCACACGCACGTGGTGAGGCGACAGGCCTCCACGTTCGCCCAGGATCTTCTGAGTGCTCCAGACCCTCACTTCCTAGAGTCACAGGCCTTCCCCCAGCAGGATCCACAGGAAGGGCCTGCACGCCATGCTCAAGAGGTTTCCGCTTGATGGCACTGCTGCCCCAGAAATGCCAACCACCCTCTGGAGCTGGGCCTCTCCCTCCGCCCTTTGCGTGTTAAAAAAGGCCCACGGTAGGCAGAAAAACCTTCCAAACCCTCCCAGCTGGGTCGGCTCCACTGGAATGTCGGCGGAAGAGGTGTCTCCTCTCGGGGGCTCTCCTGGGCCAGGAGACCATAGAGAAAAGGACATCCAGAGGAGCCGGCCAGCGCTGGTCCGCATCAACAACAGTGTCTGAAACTCTGAGCCCTGTGTCCTGGGGAGACCGGGATGTGATGGATTCTGTCAGTTTGTTGTTACTGATGAGAGTTAGGACCAGAATTACCTCGATGATTCACGTATTAGGGTTTGGTAGAAACCCCTTGCCACGTGGAACAAATCCAGGTTTTACCCGTGCATCATAGTGTGCTCTCCTGCAATAATGGATCCTTTTGGAACAGGTGTAGAGATTGGTCCCCACAGAGCATTCTTACTTATGGGGCTCCGTCCACTTTGGTAAGTTGTTTCCAGCTAGGTGACTGAGCGTGCTGAACAAACCCTAGACTTATGTCACGTGGCCCTTGTGCCAGGACACCCATCCCCCACGGGCATCAGTAAGTGGTAAGCTGGAGAACGTTTGAGTATCTGTGGATGCAAGGCGAACAGGTTATTCATTTCGCAAACCTCGGGGCTACTAGTTTAGGTAAGCAGGAACGGTCACTAGTATGTGGAACTGCAACCTCAGTCCCAGGAAGTGACTCTACGGGCGGCTAAATGGTCACAGTCGGGTACGTCACAGTGGCTTTGCAGTATAAAGTCCAGACCATCTGGACATTCAGGCTGACTTCTCCTAAGGGTAGGTAGTGTGGTTCGATAGGGTTTTGTTTGGTTTCTGTTAATGGAACTAGGAGGTGACTGGTGCGTTTTTTGTTTTGCTTCTTATGTTTTTCAAGCTGAGTTCTTACTGAAGGATGTTGATCTGCATATGTGGCAAAGGTGCAAAATGGTGTTTTCTTTCCATTCCAGGTGGCGGCTTGCTAAAGTAAGAGAAGAGTGTGATCAACGGCTCCTTCGTTGCCTTGGTGTGGAGCCAGCGTTGAGGCATAGACCGAGACCAGACACTGATTTCACACGTCTCGTAGGTGCGGAATACAGCCCTCAGTCGTCCTTTGGTTCTGTTACCCGCTTCTGTACAGTAGACACCTCTCTCAGGGCAGGTCTCTCACCGAATATCTCGGGTTACTGTCTGGTTAGTAGCGTGTTGAGGTATACTCAGTGGCTACAGTTGTGTGACCGTAATGATCAGAAAAGTTTTCCCTGCTTGTTTCAACTGTCACACATTTGCAAGTTCGAAGGCGCCTGAATTTAATTTAAACTCAAGCCCGGCAAGGGCCGTTTTTTTCCTGGAGCCGATTTCACACATCTGATGGGTGTGGACGAGAACTCCCTGGTATACTTTGTGTTTTACTCCTTTGCCTTTGAGAAAGATGATTTTCCGAAGCATCTTAATCCAGTTTGCCCTGGTTTCATGGAGGTGCTTCGTTAATGCTAAGACTGAGCAAAGGCAGGGTTAGTTCAGCAACCTGAGTCCTTGTAAACCTATCAAAAGTAGCCTTCCTGCAGGATCGCCAGGTGGCCGGAGGCAGGCGCTTCAGAGCCTTGTTCTTGAACATGGCCGCTGCCGACGCCATGCCCCCGAGCGCTTGACAGCCAGGGGCTCCTTGGTGGGTAAGCCAGGCCCCAGGACACCACTCCCTGTTGGTCCCACACCTGTTCTGCTGAAGTGGCTGGCCACCAGGTTCGCCCAGGATCTTCTGAGTGCTCCAGACCCCAGTCACGGGCCTTCCCCCAGCAGGATCCACAGGAAGGGCCTGCATGCCATGCTCAAAAGGTTTCCGCTTGATGGCACTGTTGCTCCAGAAATGCCAACCACCCTCTGGAGCTGGGCCTCTCCCTCCGCCCTTTGCGTGTTAAAAAAGGCCCACGGTAGCCAAAAAAACCTTCCAAACCCTCCCAGCTCCGTTGTCTCCACTGGAGTGTTGGGGGAAGAGTGTCTCCTCTCCGGGGGGCTCTCCTGGGCAGTAAGTCCATAGAGAGAAGGACATCGAGAGGAGCCGTCCAGCTCTGGTCCATATCGACAGCAGTCTGAGACTCTTGAGACAGCAGTCCGAGACTCTGAGCCCTGTGTCCTGGCCACTGCTTCCTGGGGAGACAGGGATGTGATGGATTCTGTCACTTTGTTGTTACTGATCAGGGTTAGGACCAGAATTAACTTGATGATTCACGTATTAGGGTTGGGTTGAAAACCCTTGGCAGTTGGAAAAAATCCAGGTTCTAGCCATGCATCATAGTGTGCGCTCCTGGAATTATGGATGCTTTTGGAACAGGTGTAGAGATTGGTCCCCACAGAGCATTCTTAGTTATGGGGCTCCGTCCACCTTGATCACTGGTTTCCAGCTACGTGACTGAGCGTGCTGTAGAAACCCTAGACTTATGTCACGTGGCCCTTGTGCCAGGATACCCATCCATCCCTCACGGGAATCAATAAGTGGTAAGCGTGAGAACGGTTGTGTATCCGTGGATGCAGGGCTACCAGGTTATTCATTTCGCAAACCTCAGGGCTACTAGTTTAGGTAAGCAGGTAAGGTCATCAGTATGTGGAACTGCAACCTCAGTCCCAGGAAGTGACTCTACGGGCGACTAAATGGTCACAGTGAGTTACATCACAGTGGGTTTCCAGAATAAAGTCCAGACCATCTGGACATTTAGGCTGACTGCTGCTGGAGAAGGAAATGGCAACCCACTCCAGTATTTTTGCCTGGAATATCCTATGGACGGAGGAGCCTGCTAGGCTCCAGTCCGTGGGTTTGCAAATAGTTGGACTTGACTGAGGGCCTTCACTTTCACTTTTACTCCTCAGGGTAGGTAGTGTGGTTCGATCCGGTTTCTTTGTTTGGTTTCTGTTAATGGAACTAGGAGGTGACTGGTGCGTTTTTTGTTTTGCTTCTTATATTTTTCAAGCTAAATTCTTAGTGAAGGATGTTGATCTGCATATGTGGCAAAGGTGCAAAATGGTGTTTTCTTTCCTTTCCAGGTGGCGGCTCGCTAAAGTAAGAAAAGAGCGTGATCGCCGGCTCCTTCGTTGCCTTGGTGTGGAGCCAGCGTTGAGGCATAGACCGAGACCAGACACTGATTTCACACTTCTCGTAGGTGCGGAATACAGCCCTCAGCCGTGCTTTGGTTCTGTTACCCGCTTAGTACAGTAGGCCACCCCTCTCAGGGCAGGTCTCTCACCGAATTTCTCGGGTTACTGTCTGGTTAGTAGCGTGTTCAGCTATCCTTAGTGGCTACAGTTTTCCCTGCTTGATTCAACTATCAACCATTCTCAAGTTCAAGGGCGCCTGAATTCCATTTTAACTTGAGCCTGGCAAGGGCCATTATGTTCCTGGAGCCGATTTCACCTGTCTGATGGGTGTGGAAGAGAACTCACCGGTGTACTGTTTGGTTTACTCCTTTGCCTTTGAGAAAGATGATTTTCTGAAGGATGTGAGTCCAGTTTACTCTGGTTCCAAGGAGGTGTGTCCTTAATCCTAAGACTGGGCAAAGGCAGGCTTAGTTCAGCAACCTGAGTCCTTGTAAACCTAGCAGAAGTAGCCTTCCTGCAGGATGGGCCAGGGGGCCGGGGGCAGGCGCTTCAGAGCCTTGTTCCTCAACGTGGCTGCTGCCTACGCCACGCCCCCGAGCGCTTGACAGCCAGGGGCTGCTTGGTGGGTATGCCAGGCCCCAGAACACCACTACCTGTTCCTCCCACACGCACGTGGTGAGGCGACAGGCCTCCAGGTTCGCCCAGGATCTTCTGAGTGCTCCAGACCCTCACTTCCTAGAGTCACAGGCCTTCCCCCAGCAGGATCCACAGGAAGGGCCTGCACGCCATGCTCAAGAGGTTTCCGCTTGATGGCACTGCTGCCCCAGAAATGCCAACCACCCTCTGGAGCTGGGCCTCTCCCTCCGCCCTTTGCGTGTTAAAAAAGGCCCACGGTAGGCAGAAAAACCTTCCAAACCCTCCCAGCTGGGTCGGCTCCACTGGAATGTCGGCGGAAGAGGTGTCTCCTCTCGGGGGCTCTCCTGGGCCAGGAGACCATAGAGAAAAGGACATCCAGAGGAGCCGGCCAGCGCTGGTCCGCATCAACAACAGTGTCTGAAACTCTGAGCCCTGTGTCCTGGGGAGACCGGGATGTGATGGATTCTGTCAGTTTGTTGTTACTGATGAGAGTTAGGACCAGAATTACCTCGATGATTCACGTATTAGGGTTTGGTAGAAACCCCTTGCCACGTGGAACAAATCCAGGTTTTACCCGTGCATCATAGTGTGCTCTCCTGCAATAATGGATCCTTTTGGAACAGGTGTAGAGATTGGTCCCCACAGAGCATTCTTACTTATGGGGCTCCGTCCACTTTGGTAAGTTGTTTCCAGCTAGGTGACTGAGCGTGCTGAACAAACCCTAGACTTATGTCACGTGGCCCTTGTGCCAGGACACCCATCCCCCACGGGCATCAGTAAGTGGTAAGCTGGAGAACGTTTGAGTATCTGTGGATGCAAGGCGAACAGGTTATTCATTTCGCAAACCTCGGGGCTACTAGTTTAGGTAAGCAGGAACGGTCACTAGTATGTGGAACTGCAACCTCAGTCCCAGGAAGTGACTCTACGGGCGGCTAAATGGTCACAGTCGGGTACGTCACAGTGGCTTTGCAGTATAAAGTCCAGACCATCTGGACATTCAGGCTGACTTCTCCTAAGGGTAGGTAGTGTGGTTCGATAGGGTTTTGTTTGGTTTCTGTTAATGGAACTAGGAGGTGACTGGTGCGTTTTTTGTTTTGCTTCTTATGTTTTTCAAGCTGAGTTGTTACTGAAGGATGTTGATCTGCATATGTGGCAAAGGTGCAAAATGGTGTTTTCTTTCCATTCCAGGTGGCGGCTTGCTAAAGTAAGAGAAGAGTGTGATCAACGGCTCCTTCGTTGCCTTGGTGTGGAGCCAGCGTTGAGGCGTAGACCGAGACCAGACACTGATTTCACACGTCTCGTAGGTGCGGAATACAGCCCTCAGTCGTCCTTTGGTTCTGTTACCCGCTTCTGTACAGTAGACACCTCTCTCAGGGCAGGTCTCTCACCGAATATCTCGGGTTACTGTCTGGTTAGTAGCGTGTTGAGGTATACTCAGTGGCTACAGTTGTGTGACCGTAATGATCAGAAAAGTTTTCCCTGCTTGTTTCAACTGTCACACATTTGCAAGTTCGAAGGCGCCTGAATTTAATTTAAACTCAAGCCCGGCAAGGGCCGTTTTTTTCCTGGAGCCGATTTCACACATCTGATGGGTGTGGACGAGAACTCCCTGGTATACTTTGTGTTTTACTCCTTTGCCTTTGAGAAAGATGATTTTCCGAAGCATCTTAATCCAGTTTGCCCTGGTTTCATGGAGGTGCTTCGTTAATGCTAAGACTGAGCAAAGGCAGGGTTAGTTCAGCAACCTGAGTCCTTGTAAACCTATCAAAAGTAGCCTTCCTGCAGGATCGCCAGGTGGCCGGAGGCAGGCGCTTCAGAGCCTTGTTCTTGAACATGGCCGCTGCCGACGCCATGCCCCCGAGCGCTTGACAGCCAGGGGCTCCTTGGTGGGTAAGCCAGGCCCCAGGACACCACTCCCTGTTGGTCCCACACCTGTTCTGCTGAAGTGGCTGGCCACCAGGTTCGCCCAGGATCTTCTGAGTGCTCCAGACCCCAGTCACGGGCCTTCCCCCAGCAGGATCCACAGGAAGGGCCTGCATGCCATGCTCAAAAGGTTTCCGCTTGATGGCACTGTTGCTCCAGAAATGCCAACCACCCTCTGGAGCTGGGCCTCTCCCTCCGCCCTTTGCGTGTTAAAAAAGGCCCACGGTAGCCAAAAAAACCTTCCAAACCCTCCCAGCTCCGTTGTCTCCACTGGAGTGTTGGGGGAAGAGTGTCTCCTCTCCGGGGGGCTCTCCTGGGCAGTAAGTCCATAGAGAGAAGGACATCGAGAGGAGCCGTCCAGCTCTGGTCCATATCGACAGCAGTCTGAGACTCTTGAGACAGCAGTCCGAGACTCTGAGCCCTGTGTCCTGGCCACTGCTTCCTGGGGAGACAGGGATGTGATGGATTCTGTCACTTTGTTGTTACTGATCAGGGTTAGGACCAGAATTAACTTGATGATTCACGTATTAGGGTTGGGTTGAAAACCCTTGGCAGTTGGAAAAAATCCAGGTTCTAGCCATGCATCATAGTGTGCGCTCCTGGAATTATGGATGCTTTTGGAACAGGTGTAGAGATTGGTCCCCACAGAGCATTCTTAGTTATGGGGCTCCGTCCACCTTGATCACTGGTTTCCAGCTACGTGACTGAGCGTGCTGTAGAAACCCTAGACTTATGTCACGTGGCCCTTGTGCCAGGATACCCATCCATCCCTCACGGGAATCAATAAGTGGTAAGCGTGAGAACGGTTGTGTATCCGTGGATGCAGGGCTACCAGGTTATTCATTTCGCAAACCTCAGGGCTACTAGTTTAGGTAAGCAGGTAAGGTCATCAGTATGTGGAACTGCAACCTCAGTCCCAGGAAGTGACTCTACGGGCGACTAAATGGTCACAGTGAGTTACATCACAGTGGGTTTCCAGAATAAAGTCCAGACCATCTGGACATTTAGGCTGACTGCTGCTGGAGAAGGAAATGGCAACCCACTCCAGTATTTTTGCCTGGAATATCCTATGGACGGAGGAGCCTGCTAGGCTCCAGTCCGTGGGTTTGCAAATAGTTGGACTTGACTGAGGGCCTTCACTTTCACTTTTACTCCTCAGGGTAGGTAGTGTGGTTCGATCCGGTTTCTTTGTTTGGTTTCTGTTAATGGAACTAGGAGGTGACTGGTGCGTTTTTTGTTTTGCTTCTTATATTTTTCAAGCTAAATTCTTAGTGAAGGATGTTGATCTGCATATGTGGCAAAGGTGCAAAATGGTGTTTTCTTTCCTTTCCAGGTGGCGGCTCGCTAAAGTAAGAAAAGAGCGTGATCGCCGGCTCCTTCGTTGCCTTGGTGTGGAGCCAGCGTTGAGGCATAGACCGAGACCAGACACTGATTTCACACTTCTCGTAGGTGCGGAATACAGCCCTCAGCCGTGCTTTGGTTCTGTTACCCGCTTAGTACAGTAGGCCACCCCTCTCAGGGCAGGTCTCTCACCGAATTTCTCGGGTTACTGTCTGGTTAGTAGCGTGTTCAGCTATCCTTAGTGGCTACAGTTTTCCCTGCTTGATTCAACTATCAACCATTCTCAAGTTCAAGGGCGCCTGAATTCCATTTTAACTTGAGCCTGGCAAGGGCCATTATGTTCCTGGAGCCGATTTCACCTGTCTGATGGGTGTGGAAGAGAACTCACCGGTGTACTGTTTGGTTTACTCCTTTGCCTTTGAGAAAGATGATTTTCTGAAGGATGTGAGTCCAGTTTACTCTGGTTCCAAGGAGGTGTGTCCTTAATCCTAAGACTGGGCAAAGGCAGGCTTAGTTCAGCAACCTGAGTCCTTGTAAACCTAGCAGAAGTAGCCTTCCTGCAGGATGGGCCAGGGGGCCGGGGGCAGGCGCTTCAGAGCCTTGTTCCTCAACGTGGCTGCTGCCTACGCCACGCCCCCGAGCGCTTGACAGCCAGGGGCTGCTTGGTGGGTATGCCAGGCCCCAGAACACCACTACCTGTTCCTCCCACACGCACGTGGTGAGGCGACAGGCCTCCACGTTCGCCCAGGATCTTCTGAGTGCTCCAGACCCTCACTTCCTAGAGTCACAGGCCTTCCCCCAGCAGGATCCACAGGAAGGGCCTGCACGCCATGCTCAAGAGGTTTCCGCTTGATGGCACTGCTGCCCCAGAAATGCCAACCACCCTCTGGAGCTGGGCCTCTCCCTCCGCCCTTTGCGTGTTAAAAAAGGCCCACGGTAGGCAGAAAAACCTTCCAAACCCTCCCAGCTGGGTCGGCTCCACTGGAATGTCGGCGGAAGAGGTGTCTCCTCTCGGGGGCTCTCCTGGGCCAGGAGACCATAGAGAAAAGGACATCCAGAGGAGCCGGCCAGCGCTGGTCCGCATCAACAACAGTGTCTGAAACTCTGAGCCCTGTGTCCTGGGGAGACCGGGATGTGATGGATTCTGTCAGTTTGTTGTTACTGATGAGAGTTAGGACCAGAATTACCTCGATGATTCACGTATTAGGGTTTGGTAGAAACCCCTTGCCACGTGGAACAAATCCAGGTTTTACCCGTGCATCATAGTGTGCTCTCCTGCAATAATGGATCCTTTTGGAACAGGTGTAGAGATTGGTCCCCACAGAGCATTCTTACTTATGGGGCTCCGTCCACTTTGGTAAGTTGTTTCCAGCTAGGTGACTGAGCGTGCTGAACAAACCCTAGACTTATGTCACGTGGCCCTTGTGCCAGGACACCCATCCCCCACGGGCATCAGTAAGTGGTAAGCTGGAGAACGTTTGAGTATCTGTGGATGCAAGGCGAACAGGTTATTCATTTCGCAAACCTCGGGGCTACTAGTTTAGGTAAGCAGGAACGGTCACTAGTATGTGGAACTGCAACCTCAGTCCCAGGAAGTGACTCTACGGGCGGCTAAATGGTCACAGTCGGGTACGTCACAGTGGCTTTGCAGTATAAAGTCCAGACCATCTGGACATTCAGGCTGACTTCTCCTAAGGGTAGGTAGTGTGGTTCGATAGGGTTTTGTTTGGTTTCTGTTAATGGAACTAGGAGGTGACTGGTGCGTTTTTTGTTTTGCTTCTTATGTTTTTCAAGCTGAGTTCTTACTGAAGGATGTTGATCTGCATATGTGGCAAAGGTGCAAAATGGTGTTTTCTTTCCATTCCAGGTGGCGGCTTGCTAAAGTAAGAGAAGAGTGTGATCAACGGCTCCTTCGTTGCCTTGGTGTGGAGCCAGCGTTGAGGCATAGACCGAGACCAGACACTGATTTCACACGTCTCGTAGGTGCGGAATACAGCCCTCAGTCGTCCTTTGGTTCTGTTACCCGCTTCTGTACAGTAGACACCTCTCTCAGGGCAGGTCTCTCACCGAATATCTCGGGCTACTGTCTGGTTAGTAGCGTGTTGAGGTATACTCAGTGGCTACAGTTGTGTGACCGTAATGATCAGAAAAGTTTTCCCTGCTTGTTTCAACTGTCACACATTTGCAAGTTCGAAGGCGCCTGAATTTAATTTAAACTCAAGCCCGGCAAGGGCCGTTTTTTTCCTGGAGCCGATTTCACACATCTGATGGGTGTGGACGAGAACTCCCTGGTATACTTTGTGTTTTACTCCTTTGCCTTTGAGAAAGATGATTTTCCGAAGCATCTTAATCCAGTTTGCCCTGGTTTCATGGAGGTGCTTCGTTAATGCTAAGACTGAGCAAAGGCAGGGTTAGTTCAGCAACCTGAGTCCTTGTAAACCTATCAAAAGTAGCCTTCCTGCAGGATCGCCAGGTGGCCGGAGGCAGGCGCTTCAGAGCCTTGTTCTTGAACATGGCCGCTGCCGACGCCATGCCCCCGAGCGCTTGACAGCCAGGGGCTCCTTGGTGGGTAAGCCAGGCCCCAGGACACCACTCCCTGTTGGTCCCACACCTGTTCTGCTGAAGTGGCTGGCCACCAGGTTCGCCCAGGATCTTCTGAGTGCTCCAGACCCCAGTCACGGGCCTTCCCCCAGCAGGATCCACAGGAAGGGCCTGCATGCCATGCTCAAAAGGTTTCCGCTTGATGGCACTGTTGCTCCAGAAATGCCAACCACCCTCTGGAGCTGGGCCTCTCCCTCCGCCCTTTGCGTGTTAAAAAAGGCCCACGGTAGCCAAAAAAACCTTCCAAACCCTCCCAGCTCCGTTGTCTCCACTGGAGTGTTGGGGGAAGAGTGTCTCCTCTCCGGGGGGCTCTCCTGGGCAGTAAGTCCATAGAGAGAAGGACATCGAGAGGAGCCGTCCAGCTCTGGTCCATATCGACAGCAGTCTGAGACTCTTGAGACAGCAGTCCGAGACTCTGAGCCCTGTGTCCTGGCCACTGCTTCCTGGGGAGACAGGGATGTGATGGATTCTGTCACTTTGTTGTTACTGATCAGGGTTAGGACCAGAATTAACTTGATGATTCACGTATTAGGGTTGGGTTGAAAACCCTTGGCAGTTGGAAAAAATCCAGGTTCTAGCCATGCATCATAGTGTGCGCTCCTGGAATTATGGATGCTTTTGGAGCAGGTGTAGAGATTGGTCCCCACAGAGCATTCTTAGTTATGGGGCTCTGTCCACCTTGATCACTGGTTTCCAGCTACGTGACTGAGCGTGCTGTAGACACCCTAGACTTATGTCACGTGGCCCTTGTGCCAGGATACCCATCCATCCCTCACGGGAATCAATAAGTGGTAAGCGTGAGAACGGTTGTGTATCCGTGGATGCAGGGCTAACAGGTTATTCATTTCGCAAACCTCAGGGCTACTAGTTTAGGTAAGCAGGTAAGGTCATCAGTATGTGGAACTGCAACCTCAGTGCCAGGAAGTGACTCTACGGGCGACTAAATGGTCACAGTGAGTTACATCACAGTGGGTTTCCAGAATAAAGTCCAGACCATCTGGAAATTTAGGCTGACTGCTGCTGGAGAAGGAAATGGCAACCCACTCCAGTATTTTTGCCTGGAATATCCTATGGACGGAGGACCCTACTAGGCTCCAGTCCGTGGGTTTGCAAATAGTTGGACTTGACTGAGGGCCTTCACTTTCACTTTTACTCCTCAGGGTAGGTAGTGTGGTTCGATCGGGTTTCTTTGTTTGGTTTCTGTTAATGGAACTAGGAGGTGACTGGTGCGTTTTTTGTTTTGCTTCTTATATTTTTCAAGCTAAATTCTTAGTGAAGGATGTTGATCTGCATATGTGGCAAAGGTGCAAAATGGTGTTTTCTTTCCTTTCCAGGTGGCGGCTCGCTAAAGTAAGAAAAGAGCGTGATCGCCGGCTCCTTCGTTGCCTTGGTGTGGAGCCAGCGTTGAGGCATAGACCGAGACCAGACACTGATTTCACACTTCTCGTAGGTGCGGAATACAGCCCTCAGCCGTGCTTTGGTTCTGTTACCCGCTTAGTACAGTAGGCCACCCCTCTCAGGGCAGGTCTCTCAGCGAATTTCTCGGGTTACTGTCTGGTTAGTAGCGTGTTCAGCTATCCTTAGTGGCTACAGTTTTCCCTGCTTGATTCAACTATCAACCATTCTCAAGTTCAAGGGCGCCTGAATTCCATTTTAACTTGAGCCTGGCAAGGGCCATTATGTTCCTGGAGCCGATTTCACCTGTCTGATGGGTGTGGAAGAGAACTCACCGGTGTACTGTTTGGTTTACTCCTTTGCCTTTGAGAAAGATGATTTTCCGAAGTATCTTAATCCAGTTTGCCCTATTTCCATGGGGGTGCTTCGTTAATGCTAAGACTGAGCAAAGGCAGCGTTAGTTCAGCAACCTGAGTCCTTGTAAACCTATCAAAAGTAGCCTTCCTGCAGGATCGCCAGGTGGCCGGGGGCAGGCGCTTCAGAGCCTTGTTCTTGAACATGGCCGCTGCCGACGCCATGCCCCCGAGCGCTTGACAACCAAGGGCTCCTTGCTTGGTATGCCAGGCCCCCGAATTCCACTGCCTGTTGTTCCCACACCTGTTCTGGTGAAGAGACAGGCCACGAGTTTCGCCCAGGGTCTTCCGAGATCTCCAGACCCTCACTTCCTCCAGTCACAGGCCTTCCCCCAGCAGGATATACAGGAAAGGCCTGCATGACATTCTCAAAAGGTTTCCGCTTGATTGCACTGTTTCTCTAGAAATGCCAACCACCCTCTGATCTGTGCCTCTCCGTCCATCCTTTGCATGTTAAAAAAGGCCCTTGGTAGCACAATATTCTTCCAAACCCTTCCAGCTGTGTTGGCTCCACTGGACTCTTGAAGAAAGAGGTGTCTCCTTTAGGTGTCTTTTCCTTGGCAATAAGGTCATATCTTTGAGGATATCCAAAGTATCCTTTCCACCTGTAGTCCAGGTTCACAGCAGTCTAGCAAATTCTGAGTCCACATGTCCTGGACGGTACGTTTTCTGGCGATCAGTATGTGATATAATCTCTCAGTTGGTTATTGGTCAAGTTTGAGGGCAGAATTCCCTTGATGATGTAATAATTATGCTTTCGTTGAAGGGCTTTGCCACTTGGAAGAAATCTAGGTTGTAACCTCGCATACAAAATGTGTGTTCGTTTTATATGGATCCTTTCGGAATAGGAGTAGAGATTCTGTAATCATCATCACTATAAATGTCTAGGTAGTTTTAGGAAAGCTTTAAATATACTATATATTCAATAAATCCCCATTTTTACCTCCTGCAGTTTCTGACAGTCTTTATTTCAAAGAGTTGTTCGTTATTTTTATGAAAGTACCCCTGTGGAGTTGTGGGTGGAGGACTTGGTGGTAGTCATAGCAAGGTGAAATATGCCCCTGACTTCATGGAAAAAGTGACATCAACCCCAATTTTAGTCAAGTTGTTAATCAAGATGAACTCATTCATTGCCAACAGGAGTACAAAATATTCTAACCACTCTATGTAATAAATGAAAAGTTAATGTGGTCCATTTTGAAGCATAGCTATCTTTGAGGAAGAAAGAAAATTTACTAGCACGCAAACAAAGGGAAAGTGGGATGCTCAGGGTTTCGCCCTGGCTTCTTTTGTTGGTGAATTCAAAACATAAGAACAGTAATAAATGAGAGCTAAAGTGGAAACAAGAGAAAGGGCCAGGCCATAAAGAAGGAAATATACTTGGGCATCCTCTGGAAAGATTATTTATCTACCCCATAGTACTCAGCCAATGAGGAACTGGGGAAGGGACTTATGTGCTAGAAAATAAATTGCTTGTTTTAACTGCCCTGGGTGTGCCTGCCCTCTAGACACTTCATCTTGTAAGACCAGCATTAAAGCCTCCTTCCCATTGCACCTCGTGTCTTCAAGTCCATTCTTTGGCTTTGGACCAGTGGGCTTTATTTCCCACAGTTTTGGGGCCTTGTTTGGGATCTCTATGCCTGCATGGAGGTGGGACTCCAGTAGAATGGGGAGACATGTCTCACCCCACTTTGGGTCGCCTGCTCTCCATGTGCCTCGTTCTCTACAGAAGCCATAGACAGACCTGAGACCGTTATTTGGAGGACACTGGAGATGACACGGGAAAAGAGAAAGCAGGCACCACGGCAACCTCGTGAACAAGCTAAGGTAGAAAAATTGGACTACTAAGTAGTGCCTTGGTGGTTGGGAATTCTCAGAGGTCAAGTGTATGTAACTGAGAAGTATCCTAGACATGAAACAAGTGAGGGTTCCCAATCCACTGTTCCGTCATCCCGAGAGGCAAATGACCGAGATGGACGAAGTGAATCTGGGAGTGTGTGTAAGAAACCTTCAGTGTTGGGAGGTTGAGTGCATAGGAAAAACAACACAGAGACTAACAGAATGGGAAATAAGTTTCTAGGCCTAAGGAACAAGAAAAGGGGAGATAGGGATTCTCCTCTGATATTCCCCAGATAGTTCACTGGGGAGAATGTTGAGGGTTCAGGGTAAAAAAATGAAAAAAACGGACCCAAGGGTTACTCAGTTATAAAAGACTGGGTGGTTTTGGCTGAGTGGTTAGGTAAGAGGCAGATCTGATACTTTTCCTCAATTTGCCTGACTGTTGGACGCCGGTGGGAGTGAGCAGCACAGGCAGCAAGTGAGATGCAGCTCCGAGGCTTCCTCCTGGCCCTCCTTTCCCTGCTGTTGCTCACCTCCGCGATGCCCCAAAAGAAAGACAATGTGAACAAGGGAGGCCTGGGGAGCGAGTACCTGAAGTGGACCTGGCAGCCCTGCAACTCTAGCAGCAAGGACTGTGGTGTGGGTTTCTGCGAGGGCATCTGCAAGGCCCAGACGCAGTGTATCTGGTGCCAGGTACCCTGTAACTGAAAGAAGGAGTTTGGAGCCGACAGAAAGTGTAGGATTTGTCAGGATAAAAGTGAGGAGAGTGTATGAGAACTTTGCTCTGAAGAAATTGGGCAAGACTCCTCTTGGCCGGTTACAGTTTTCTCAGGTGACTGAGAAATTTACGGACGTGGTGGAGGCCTAGTCCTCATACTGTGCAGTGGTCCCATAGGGAAACTCACTCATTAATTAAAACGCTTGCTAGTCCGGGGGGTCACAATAAGAATTGGCCATTCAAAAAAAAAAAAAGAATTGGCCATTCAGCGACCTGAGCAGCCACGGTGGTCTTAAGATTGCCATAGGGAGAATCTGAGCTGAAATGACTCTGGGTAATTCCTGGAAGAGTTATGCTCACAAACAGCACACAGACCCACCACACAATTTCACTATGAAATTTTTTTCTATTAATATTTCTCATTTTTATTATATTTTTCATACTTTTATAATGATCATCAGTTTTATCTTAATTTACACTATTTTGACAATGAAATTATTTTTCAAGCTGAGCAACTAACTATGAATTTTTATCCCTGACAAATTCAATTTAAAATGGAAAACAGAATCTCAAAAAAATGAGGGGGTGTCAGAAAGCTAAACTCAACATTCCAGCCAAATTCATGTATAATACATACGGAGCTCATACTTGCAATACGTAGTTATTTGCGGAAATTATATTAAAGGAGATCTCAACAAATATGTCCAAATTGGGGTTCTTTTATATTCCAAAACTGATATTTTTGCATACACAATTAGAAAAGGCCAAGCATGATTACTTTGGTATCTAAAAGCTTCTTAAAAAAGTAACTTCCTTGCAGGAAACCAACAAGAAACTGCTTGAAAGTATATCAGAACTAAAAAAAAAAAAAAAAGGAATAAAGCCTTTATAAAATTTTCTTATTCCAACTGTTGTTTATCTTCTTATTCCAACTGTTGTTTACAGCTAGTGAGTTTTATATTGTGATATCTAATTCATAACTAAGTTTGGAAAACAAAGCTATGAGATCTCTTGTGTCTATTTGGATATATGTATATCTCAGTATGTGTCTTTGTCTTTAGATAATATCGCTGAGAATGTTCTAATCTAATTGGCCTAAAGAAAAGTGCTTACAAACTGAGCAATTCTAAATACAAGAGAAATTAACCTAAATAAATATCAGGTTCACGTGAACTCGGAAATACTCAGTATTAAATACCTGGTATTAATGTTTACATGTAGATCTACCTAATGTAGACATGTCTGAGAGTCATTAAGCATAATATTTTCATTGTGCCTAGGTTTAATATGTTAAATATTATTATATATGTTACAAGTTTTTGTCAGCAAGGAAAGTAACTCAAGTGGGAAAAACTAAGGAAAAAGTGTAAATGAGATAAGAGCTTTAAGATAAACTCTATTAAGAATAATTATAAATTAAAAATAAAAAAATAAAAAAAAATAATTATAATTTAGGAATGTCTATCTAAAATAAGTAGAGTTGTGCTTAACTAAGTGATGAAAGTTTATTAAATAGGGAGGTCATTTCCAAATAAAATAAAATTTTGAAACACTGATTACTGGAAGCTAATTCCCTTTTACAGAGAAACTAAAGAGATTTTGAACTATTAATAATGTTTGGTGCCATCCTGAGATGTTTTCTATAAGAAAGCAAAAGTTTTTAGAAATTATCACTGGTATCTATGTTCACCAATCTACAGGATGCTAATACAAAGGACAGTTCTTGAGTACTTAAGGAAAATAGGATGTATATTTTCAACATAAAAAAATAACATTTTATGAAGGAAAAAGGAAGTAATTTTGATTATGAAAAAACTAAATAATGGATACAGAAAGGAATAAAAAGTTACTGTGAAAGTTGTTTAACGTATCAGAAAATAAATGAAAGGGTAATTAGGAAGCATACTATGGGAGGAGTGGATTGCCCAAGGTGGGAAGGCTGAGACATTTACTAGTAGTAGTTGATCACTTCTCTGGCTGGGTAGAAGTCTTCCCTCTTCCGACTACCACTGCTGGTAATGTAACCAAAATAATTCTAGAGAAAATTATACCTAAATTTGGCCTGGTGGAAAATATTGATTCAGACAATGGGAATGACTTTATCTTTTAAGGTATTTTGAGGGGTCATGGAATGTTTACACGTTAAATGGGACTATCACACCCCCTGGCATCCCCCTACCTCTGGGAAAGTAGAACAAATAAATGAATAAATCAGATAATTAAGTAAATAACCAAATTAATTTCAGAAAGTAAATTACCATGAACGAAATGCCTCCCAGAGGCAGGCCACTTCGCTCAGTTGGTAAAGAATCTGCCTGCAATGCAGGAAACCAGATTATATCCCTGGGTCAGGAAGATCCCCTGGAGGAGGGCACAGCAACCCACTCCAGTGTTCTTGCCTGGAGAATCCCCATGGACATAGGAGTCGGGTAGGCTACAGTCTATGGAATCGCAATGAGTTGGACACAACTGTGCGACTTTCACTTTTCAAGTGCCTCCCAATAGTGCTTCTGATCAGGATGGCTCCAAGGAGAGATGTGGGGCTGTCTCCATATGAATTGCTATATGGGTTCCCATATTTGGGAGGAGCTACAGATCTCCCAACTTTGGAAGCCAACAATCAATTTATAAGAAACTATATACTGGCCATTTCCTCTACTTTAGCATCCCTTAGATTAAAAGGGCTCCTCGCCCAGACTCCACCTTTCGAATTCCAGTCAGTTCATCATTTCCAGCCAGGTGACTTGGTGTTAATCGAAACCTGGAAGAAGACAGCCAAGCTGGGAGGGCCCTACAAGTGCTCCTGAACACTGAGACAGCTGTGTGGACCGCTGAAAAGGGTTGGACTCATTATACTCAGGCTAAAAAGCAGGTAACTGAGACTTCAGAGAAGGGGGAAGAGGAACAGTGGGAGATGCATGGGTCACTTTAAAAGCCCTTAAAGATGACCCTAAAGAAAAAGGTTTAGTAACAGAATGGGTTGGCTCTACTTCTGGAAACTAATAAATGTAGGATGGATTATTCACAAAGCAGAAGGCTAATGAGGAAATTGGAAAGGGACCCCAAGCTAGTGATTAATATAACTAAACCTCAGTACCTCAGACCATAAGATCTGATACATGCCAGAGTTTGCCTTGTGAAAACCTAGAAAACCGGAAACAACTTTCACAGGCAGACATATATCTCTGCCCTGAACCAGACACAGGCTACACTAAAGCAAATCCTTGCCCTAGTTTAGACCACATTGTATGGTGGACCACACAATTCCAGGGCTGTACAGTAAACATGGCTGGGTAACTCCAAGCTGAAGGCCCTTAAAAGCCAAAATACACCTGTCTGAGGGTATCCCACCAGAAGTCAGCCAGGACTTAAAATACAACCCTATACTTTTTTTTTTTTTTTTTAAGGCTAGTCAAGTGAAGCAGTGGGAGTGGAGAAGGAACAAAGAAATCTGTAACTGGCTGTAATCAATTAATTGTAAACACCACTGCACTCGGACCAGCCACAACCCTATACTTTTGACTGTTAATGACCCAGTTACCCTAGATCAAGAGCCAAAAGTAGCACCTCGGACTTACAGGTTGGGAGCAGATATCACCGGGAGAGATCCCCTAGGTGATTTGTTCTTAAACTCATCAAAAATAGGACCTCGAGTTTGTTGGCGATTGTCCCAACCCCAGACTCCAAAGAACACTTTAGTCCTCACAGTAATGATCCCAAGTGAAAGTGAAAGTGAAGTTGCTCAGTCGTGTCCAGACTCTTTACCACCCCATGGACTGTAGCCTGCTAGGCTCCTCCGTCCATGGGATTCTTCAGGTAAGAATACTGGAGTGGGTTGCCATTTCCTTCTCCAAATGATCCCCAAAGAGTAAAAATAATAGAAATAAAAGATCTCAGACAGACTTCAGAAATTGAGACAGGGTATGGAGATACAAATGCCTGGGTCGAATGGGTCAAATTTACGGTGCCAGCCCACAGGAAGAGTGATTGTTATGCATATGCGGTTGGACATCCACAGGCACAGGTGGTTCCATTCACCCTTGGAGGGGGTACTGATCCTGGAAGAATGCACTGCATGTTGACTGTCTACCAGGACAAGAATGTGTGGGGAAATGAGACCTGCAAGAGTCTGTCATTACTCTTTCCTGAACTGCAAAGGTTGGACCCTATGGACCCTCTTTCTCCATAGGGAATGTGAACTACTATTCTTGCCTCTCTAGGCAGGGGGGAAGAGTTCAGTAGACCCGGGGGAGAACTTGCGACTTGTACCAGCATCTTGAACATTACTGGTGAGCCCAGCAATGGTAACTACTCATTAATCCGCGTGCCCTGGGCCAATGTCTGGTGGTTTTGTGGGAAAAGAAACCTCCTTCATAGACCGCCATCAAATTGGCCAGGGACTTGTACCTTACTTCAGTTGGCCATTCCCTTCACCCTGGCATTCCACAAAGTACCCGAAAATCCACCCAGCCATCAAAATCGGAGATCAGTGGCAGGCTCTTCTAAATCTATATATTTATAAACTATACCAGAGACACCCTATAAGGAGTAGCTAGCCAACTGGATGCCCCCAGTGGGATGGTCTGGGAAAATCGCACCAGACATATTAGCAGAGAAGGGGGTGTTTGTGTTATGCTGAGAAGGAAATGCTGTACTTTATTACCAATAATACAGCTCCTGATGGAACCATCACGAAGGCATTACAAGGACTAATGACCTTAGCCAATGAGCTGGCAGAGAATACTGGAATTGATGATCCATTCAGATTGTTTAAAAGGATGGTTTAAAAAATGGAAAGGGATGCTAGCCTCAATTATCACCATTCTCATAATAGCAGCAGAAGTCTTAACAGCAATAGGGTGTTGCATTATCCTTTGCGTGAAAAGGTTAACACAAAAATTAACTGAGGCAACAATAAACGAACAGATGTCCATGACCTACCAACAAAATAATTCACTGTTATTAAAAGCCAAATTAGATTCAACCACTTGATGAGGAGAGTCAACAGATCTTAGAATGATTTAAAAATCAAAAGACTCAAAAAATGGGAATGAAAATAAGACCAAAAAAGTTACAAAGAAAAAGAGGAGGGTATTTGTAAGAAATAAAAACTTAAAATGATCCGTTTTCAAGGGTAGCTAGCTTTGAGTGAAAAAAAATAATTACCAGCAGCCAAACAAAGGGAGGGTGAGATGCTTAGGGTTTTGTGCAAGCTTATTCTATTGGTGAATTCAAAAACATAAGAACGGGAATAAGTGTGCAGGAAAAGGGGAAATAAGATGTTAGGGAGGGGTGAGCCCATAAAGAAGGAAATATACTTAGGCAACCTCTGGAAAGATTGTTCATCTACCCCATAGTACTCAGCCAATGAGAAACTGGGGAAGGGACTTGCATGCTAGAAAATAAATTGCTTGTTGTAACTGTCCTGGGTGTGCCTGCCCACCAGACACCTCATCTTGCAAGACCTTCACTAAAGCCTTGTTTCCCACTTTACCTTGTGTCTCCAAGTCCATTCTGTAGGTTTGGGCCAGTGGGCTTTATTTCCCACACTTTGGAAGTTTGGCAATCACACAGAAACATGTACACAAATGTTTATAGTTTTTTCATAATTTCCAAACCTTGTAAGCAACCAAGATGTCCTTGAGTCAGTGAATAGATAAACAAATATAGTGTGGAATAAAGAAAGGAGCTATCAAGCTGCAAACCTACTCAGAGAAATCCTAAATGCACATTGCTAAGTGTAAGAAACCAACCTGGGGGAAAAAAAACATTTACTGATAAGGTTCCACCTGTATGACATTCAAGAAAAGGCAAACACTGGGGACAGTTAAAAGATAAGTGGTTATCAAGGATTCCATGGAGGGATGGAGAGATGAATAGGTGGAACACAGGTTTTTTTTTTTTTTTTTTTTTTTTTTTTTAGGACACTACGAGTCTATATAATGTACTATAATGGTGGACACATATTTGTCAAAACCCATAGAAGTGTGACACAAATATTGAACCCCAATGTAAACTAGAGTTCATTACAAACTAGAGTTGTAACAAATGTGTAACAATGTCAGAAGCTGTTAAGAGGGAAAGCTGGAGTGAGGAGTAGGCAAACGGTCATATTCTCTGTACTTTCCACTCATTTTTCTGTAAACCTAAAACTACTAAAAATGTATTAAATTTTTAAAAAAGCTCTGACAGTTCATTTCTCAACTGTGTAACCTTGAAAAGAGGTTGCACTGTACAATAATACAAACTGGAATCTTTTTACAACCTTCACTGAGTATCCAAAATGAGATGCTCCCCAAAATCTGACTATTGAATGATGCATGCTTTATGATGATTAACTAAAACACTTGTATAGAAAGTTACGAGAGTGAAGGTGAGAAGTTAAAATGTGGGTACTAGGTAAAAGACACCCATCTGAATAGGGTCTTTTAAGAGTATGCCAACCCAAAACCTGCCTCTTTGTAATATTTTCAGGTAAAGGCCCCAACACATGAAAAGCTCCAAAAACAGCACAGGCTTTCCTTCTACAAAGGAAATTTCCATTTATAAGAGAAATTTTCATTTGTAAAATGTGTGTCTCCTTTAAAAGGAAGACGAACTCTTATTTAACTTTGACCTCTAACACTGTGTGGGTGTACAACTATGATGATCTCTATACATATATCCTGCAAACTGATTACCACAATAAGATTAGTTAATATCACCTCACATAGTTAGCTAAGATTTGTTGTTAGCAACTTTCAAGTGTACAAAAAATTCACTGTGCTGTACATTAAATCTCCAGCACTTATTCATTCATCCCTTATAAGAATAAATTTGATATCAATGTATCACAAAACCCACTGGAAAAAAAAAAAGAATAAATTTGTACTTTATGACTATTTTCACCTACTTCCCCTGTCCCTAGCAGATCCCACATATAAAGAAGTATATTATTTGTCTCTCTGACTTATTTCACATAGTATAATGCCTTCAAGATTTATCCATGTTGCTGCAAGTAGTAGAATTCCTTCTTTTCTGTGACTGAACAGTAATTCATTGTATGTGTTTGTGTGTGTGTGTGTGTGTGTGTATCACATTTTCTTTGCTATTTTGTTGGAGGGGGGCACCACACAACTTGTGGGATCTTAGTTCTCTGACCAAGGATTGAACCTGGGCCCTTGGCAGTGAAAATGCAGAGTCCTAAACACTGGACTGTTGGGGAAGTCCCTATATCACATTTTCTTTATCCATTCTTCCCTCATTAGACACCTACGTTGTTTCTGTGTTTTGGCTATTGTAAATAATGCTGCAATGAACATAGAAGTGCAGGTATCGCTTCAAGATAATGGTTTTTTTTCTTTCAGATATATAACCAGAAGTGGGATTAGGGGTTACTGATGAACACTCCCATATTTACTTGGGCAGTACCTATGTTAATAAACTTCTATTTGTTTTTCTCTTCATAATCTGTCTTTGGCCAGTCAAATTTATAGGGTTCTGGGTATAGAACCCAGAATTTTTTTCCTCTTTTAAAAGGGACATTGATCTGGTGAATCCTGTCCCAGTTTTACCTAATCACTCCTCTAAAGAGGTTCAAACAAGCCAGAATACTTATACCGAACAAAGCTTAAGTCTAGCTATGTATGGATAACACTTCCATCTTATTTGCCCCTTCTTGCAAATGTCACCTCGAGTCAGACATTTTAGAAAACTATGTATATATGCATCATTTATTTCTAAAAGTGATACACATTGCTAACTATATTTGTCTTTAGAGTCTGTGAAGTAAAAAGCATTCTTGGCTAAATATTCTTTCTCAGAGCATATTTGAACATGAGAAGTCCATTTTGAACCTAAATAAGAAAATTGCTTGAATTCTCCTTTTGTCTAACATTTTCCTAGTCTAAAATAAATAAATATAAAATAAAGACATAAATATAAATAAACATAAGTCATTAGCACAAAAAGGCAAGAAATGTACATTAAAATGATATATAATATAACCACATTTATTAAACAATGTATGCCAATATATAGGGCAAAGTTCAACAATGCAAAAGTGCATTTTTGCAATAACCTAATATTACAATTACAAATTATAACCTATTCCTCTTTCATATTACTGAGCCTACCCCATGTTATAACCAGAATAATAATACAGAACAGGCATTTGACAGAACTAGTTTTCTTCCTATAAAGAAACAACAAATGAGTTTTTGCTGGAACCTTCTCAACAGAGATTTCAATAAGGTATAAATAAAAAAATAAGGTATAAACAAAGTTTCTTAACTAGAAGGGGCTATATAACAAAGTACATTTCACATGTGAAGTTTCATATCGTTCTTCAGAGATTCCAGCATAGAAAGAAAGAAGGTTTTTCCTTCAGCAACCCAGGGGATAAACAAGATCACCTCAAAATCCTTCCTAGCTCTAGGGTTTGTAAAAATATCAGGCTATTTTGATAGATTTAAAAGATTTCAGGTTACTGAAGTAACCCTGCCTTTGCTCACTCAGTTCAGTTCAGTTCAGTCACTGTCGTGTCCAACTCTTTGTGACCCCATGAACCACAGCACGCCAGGCCTCCTTGTCCATCACACACTCCCAGAGTCCACCCAAACCCACGTCCATTGAGTCGGTGATGCTATCCAACCATCTCATCCTCTGTCGTCCCCTTCTCCTCCTGCCTTCAAGCTTTCCCAGCATCAGGGTCTTTTCAAATGAGCCAGCTCTTCGCATCAGGTGGCCAAAGTATTGGAGTTTCAGCTTCAACATCAGTCCTTCCAATGAACACCCAGGACTGATCTCCTTTAGGATGGACTGGTTGGATCTCCTTGCAGTCTAAGGGACTCTCAAGAGTCTTCTCCAACACCACAGTTCAAAAGCATCAATTCTTCGGTGCTCAGCTTTCTTTATAGCCCAACTCTCACATCCAGACATGACCACTGGAAAAACCATAGCCTTGACTAGACAGACCTTTGTTGACAAAGTAATGTCTTTGCTTTTTAATATGCTGTTTAGGCTGGTCATAACTTTCCTTCCAAGGAGTAAGCGTCTTTTAATTTCATGGCTGCAGTCACCATCTGCAGTGATTTTGGAGCCCAGAAAAATAAAGTCAGCCACTGTTTCCCCATCTATTTGCCATGAAGTGATGGGACCAGATGCCATGATCTTAGTTTTCTGAATGTTGAGCTTTAAGCCAACTTTTTCACTCTCCTCTTTCACTTTCATCAAGAGGCTCTTTAGTTCTTCTTCACTTTCTCCCATAAGGGTATGTCATCTGCATATCTGAGGTTATTGATATTTCTCCTGGCAATCTTGATTCCAGCTTGTGCTTCTTTCAGCCCAGCGTTTCTCATGATGTACTCTGCATATAAGTTAAATAAGCAGGGTGACAATATACAGCCTTGATGTTCTCCTTTTCCTATTTGGAACCAGTCTGTTGTTCCATGTCCAGTTCTAACTGTTGCTTCCTGACCTGCATACAGGTTTCTCAAGAGGCAGGTCAGGTGGTCTGGTATTCCCATCTCTTTCAGAATTTTCCAGTTTATTGTGATCCACACAGTCAAAGCCTTTGCTTACTAATAGCATTAATAACGCATCTCCATGGCACCAGTATAAATTTGTTTAAAACACTTAGGAAACTCATCTTTGTAAAAGGGAAAGGAGTAAAACACAAAGTACACACGGGAGTTCTGTTGCATACCTATCAGATGTGTGAAATCGGACCCAGTAAACTAATGGCCTTTCTGGGCTTGAGTTTTAAACTGAGTTCAGGGGTGTTGGAACTTACAAATAGGTTGATATGTGAATCGCACAAGCAGAACTCTTCTCATCACTACGATGAACAACTATAGTAACTAAGTATACCTGAAAGATTGAAAGCAGGCAGAAAATGGGACCACAGAGGATGAGATGTTAGGATGGCATCACCAACTCAATGGACATGAGTTTGAGCAAGCTCCAGGAGTTGCTGATGGCCAGGGAAGCCTGGCATGCTGCAGTCGGTGGGGTTGCAGAGAGGCAGACATGACTGACCTACTGAACAAAAACAACAAATACCTGAACACACTACTAACCAGAGAATAACCCGAGGAAATTTGGTGAGACACTTGCCTTGAGAGAGGAGCCTACTGTACAGAAGGGGGAAACAGAATCAAAGCACAACTGAGGCCTGTATTACATACTTATCAGAAGTGTGAAGTCAGTGTCTGTTCTTTTTCTGTTCTTGCACTCTGGGTCCACACCAAGGCAATGTATGAGCGGTTGATCACGACCTCTGACTTTCTTACCAAACTGTGAACTGAAAAGGAAAGAAAATACTGTTGAATACACTTGCCAGAGATGCAAATTACCTTCCCTCAGTAAGAATCAGCATGAAAAACATGGGGAAACAAAACAAAAATCATACCAGTCTTCTAGATGCAGTAAAAAAAAGCGATCCAGCCACACTAGCTACGCTTAGGAGAAATAAGTCTAAACATACAGATGGTCTGGAAGTTATACTGCACATACACTGTGATATAACCCACTGTGACCCTTTAGTCACCTCCTAGAGTATTTTGCTGGGATTGAGGCTTGTGCTCAAACACTGATGAGCCTTTCTGCTTACCTAAACTACTGTCCCAGAGATTTCTGAAATAAATAACCTGTTAGCCCTGCATCCACAAATACACATTCTCCCGCTTACCACTTACTGATTCCCATGAGGGATGAGTGTCCTGGCACAAGAGACATATGACAGTTTAGGGTTTGTTCAGCACTCTTAGTCACCTAACTAGAAACAAGTTACAAAACTGGACGGAACCACTTAAGATGCTCTGGAGGGAACAGTCTACACATACTGGATCCATATTACAGGAGCACACACTTTGTATGAATAGCTGAAACCTGGATTTATTCAAAGTGGCAAGGGTCTCCAACCAACCCCTAATATGTAAATCATCAAGGTAATTCTGCCCCTAACCCTGACCAATAATAACAAAGTGACAGGATATATCACATCCCGGTCCCCAGGAAACAGGGGCCAGGCCATATGACTGAGAATCTCCTAGAGGGCTATGGACATGGACTCAGATATGGATGGCTGCCTTTTCATGTCCTCTTATCTATGTTCTTTATGTCAAGGAGAAGCCCCCCAAAGGAGGAGACACCTTTCCCACAACACTCTGGTGGACCACTTGGAACACTCTTGGTCTCCATGGGCCTTTCTTCACCTGCAAAGGTGGAGGGAGAGGCCATGCTCCAGAGGGTGGATGTAATTTCTGGAGCATCAGTGCCATCAAGCAGGAGATTATTGAGCTAGTCCGCCAGACCCTGCCTGTGGATCCTGCTGGAGAAGGCCTGTGAGGGGAGAAAGGGAGTGTCTGAAGTGCTCAGAGGATTCTGGGCGAACCTGGCTGCCAAGTACCCCTCCAAAGTAGGTGTGGAAGGGAAGGCAGTGGTGTTCTGGGGCCTGGTTCTCACATAGAGGAGCCCAAGACTGCCAGGCCCTCGGGGGCGAGGCCTCAGAAGCCGCCATGTTCAGGAAGAGGTGCTGAAGCTCCTGACCCAGGGCCTCTGCCTAGGTGATCTTTGCCCTTCCTGCAGGAAGGCTACTTTGATAGCTTTAAAAGGTCTCAGGTTACTGAAGTAACCCTGCCTTTGTTCAGTCTTGCCATTAAGTATGCACCTCCATGGCACCAGTATAAACTGGATTAATACACTTCAGAAAATCATCTTTGTAAAAGGCAAAGGAGTAAAACACAAAGTGTACTTGGGAGTTCTATTCCATACCTATCAGATGTGTGAAATCAGCTCCAGTAAAATAATAGCCTTTTCAGGGCTTGAGTTTAAAATGAGTTCAGGGGTGCTGGAACTTACAAATAGGTTGATACTTGAATCACACAGGAGGAACTCATGACATCATTACGATGAAAAAGTATAGCAACGAAGTATACCTGAAAGACTGAAGGCAGGAGGAGAAGGGGACGACAGAGAATGAGATGGTTGAATGGCATCACAGACACAATGGACAGAAGGAGTTTGAGCAAGCTCTGAGAGATGGTGAAGGATAGGGAAGCCTGGTGGGCTGCAGTCCATGGGGTCACAAAGAGTTGGATAGGACTGAGCAGAAGTACCAGAACACACTACTATCCAGACACTGACCAGAGGAAATTCGGTGAGAGACCTGCCTTGAGAGAGGAGCCTACTGTACAGAAGGGACAACAGAATCAAAACACAACTGAGGGCTGTATTACATACCCATCAGAAGTGTGAAGTCAGTGTCTGCTCTTCGTCTCTGTTTGTGCTTTGGGAACACAAAAAGGCTAAATGAGCTGTTGATCACGCCCTTTGATTTTCTGACTACACCTAAAAAGAAAAAGATACTGTTGAATACATTTGCCACAGGTACAAATTAACTTTCTTCAGAAGGAATTCAGCAAGAAAAGCAAGAAATAAAATAACACACTAGTCTTCTAGTTCCATTAAAAAAAAAAATCAATTCAGCCACTACCTATCCTTAGGAGAAATAAGCCTAAATGTCAAGATGATCTGGACTTTATACTGCAAAGCCATTGTGATGTAACCCACTGTGATGTAACCCACAGTGACCATTTAGTCACTTCAAAGAGTGACCTCTTTCCTCCAGTAGAGCCAACCCTCTTGTAGGGCTTGGGAGGCTCTTGGGCCTCCAGGGGCCTTTTTTGACCCACAAAGGATGGAGGGAGAGAGAATGCTGGAGAGAATGGTAGCATTTCTGGAGCAATAGTGCCATCAAGTGGATGCGTTTTGAACATGGCCTCCCACCCCTGCCTGTGGTCCTGCTGGGAAAGGCCTGTGAGGGGCAGAAAGGAGGTATCAGAACACTCGTAAGATTCTGGGAAAACCTCCCTGCAGGACACGCCTCCAGAGCAGGTGTGGAAGGGACAGGTCATCCTGCCTGGGCCCAGAATGGCACACCAAGGAATCTATGACTGTCAAACCACTGGGGGCATGGCCTCGGCTGTCGCCATGTTCAAGAACAAGGAGCTGAAGCTCCAGTTCCTAGTGTTTTCAGTCCCCAATTTCTGAGACTACGTGACCTAAATGACCCAGACTTTTCAAGGAGCAAGCTGAGTTACAGAGGCAGAAGGAGCAGGAGGTTGTGTAAAATTTTAACTTTTCCTCTTAACACTACCTACCCTTAGGAGAAATAAGCCTAAATGCACAGATAGTCTTGACTTTGTACTGCAAAGCTATTGTGATGTATCCCACTGTGACCATTTAGTGACTTCATAGAGTACTTTGCTGGGATTGAGGCTTGTGGGTTAGCATAATGATCAGCCTTTCTGCTTACCTAAACTACTGGCCCTGAGGTTCCTAAAATAAATAACCTATTAGCCCTGCATCCACAGATACAGAAACTTTCTCCCAGTTACAATTTACTGAGAACTTCCAGATGTTTAGAAAAGGCAGAGGAACCAGAAATCAAATTGCCAACATCCGCTGGATCATCGAAAAAGCTAGAGGGTTCCAGAAAAACTTCTACTTTTGCTTTATTGACTACCCAAAGCTTTTGACTGTGTGGATCACAACAAACTGTGGAAAATTCTGAAAGAGATGGGAATACCAGACCACCTGACCTGCCTCCTGAGAAATCTGTATGCAGATCCAGAAGCAACAGTTAGAACTGTACATAGAATACAGACCGGTTCCAAATCAGGAAAGGAGTTCATCAAGGCTGTATATCGTCACCCTGCTTATTTAACTTATATGCAGAGTACATCATGTGAAATGCCAGGCTGGATGAAGCACAAGCTGGAGTCAAGATTGCCAGGACAAATATCAGTAACCTCAGATATGCAGATGATACCACCCTTATGGCAGAAAACAAAGAAGAACAACTAAAGAGCTTCTTGATGAAAGTGAAGGAAGAGAATGAAAAAGTTGGCTTAAAACTCAACATTTAGAAAACTAAGGTCATGGCATCCGGTCACATCATGTCATGTCAAATAGATGGGGAAACAATGGAAACAGTGACAGACTATTTATTTGGGCTCCAAAATCACTGCAGATGGTGACTGCAGACATGAAATTAAAAGACACTTGCTCCTGGGAAGAAAAGTTATGACCAACCTAGACAGCATATTAAAAAGCAAAGACATTACTTTGCCAACAAAGGTCCATCTAGTCAAAGCTATGGTTTTTCCAGTAGTCATGTAGGGATTGAGAGTTGGACTATAAAGAAAGCTGAGTGCCAAATAATTGATGCTTTTGAACTGTGGTATTGGAGAAGACTCTTGAGAGTTCCTTGGACTGCAAGGAGATCCAACCAGTCCATCATCCTAAAGGAAATCAGTCCTGAATATTCATTGGAAGGACTGATGCTGAAGCTGAAACTCCAATATTTTGGCCACCTGATGCGAAGAACAGACTCACTGGTAAAGACCCTGATGCTGGGAAAGCTTGAAGGCAGGAGGAGAAGGGACGACAGAGGATGAGATGGTTGGATAGCATCACCCACTCAATGGACGTGACTATGAGCAAGCTCCAGGAGTTGATGATGAACCGGGAAGTCTAGCGTGCTGCAGTCCATGAGGTCGCAAAGAGTCGGACACGACTGAGCAACTGAACTGAACTAACTGATGAAGGATGAGTGTCCTTGCACAAGGGACATGTGAATGGTTTGGGGTTTGTTCAGCACTCTTATTCAGTTACCTAGCTAGAAACAAGTTCCAAAACTAGATGGAGTCACTAAAGAATGCTCTCTCGGGACCAATCTTTACTCATATTCCAAAAGGATACATTATTACAGGAGCAATACTTTGTATGCATGGCTGGAACCTGGATTTATTCAAAATGGCAAGGGTCTTCAGCCAATCCCTAGTATGTGAATAATCGAGGTACTTCTGGCCCTAACCCTGGCCAATAATAACAAAGTTGACAAAATACATCACATCCTGGTTCCCAGGAAAGAGGGGCCTGGCCACATGACTCAGAAAATCTTAGAGTGCTGTGGACATGTACCCAGAGATGGAGGGCTCCCCTGAATGTCCTTTTCAGTATGTTATTACCACCAAGGAGAAGCCCCCAGAGGACACACCTCTTCCCCCAACACTCCACTGGAGCTAACATAGTTTGGAGGGTTTGGAAGGTTCTTTGGCCACCATGGGCCTTTTTTGATACACAAAGGGTGGAGGGAGAGGCCCAGCTCCAGAAGGTAGTTGACATTTCTGGCTCAAGAGTGCCATCAAGTGGAAGCTTTTGGAGCATGGCATCGGTCCCTTTCTGTGGATCCTACTGAGGAAGACCTGTGAGGAGAGGAAGCGAAGGTTTGGGTCACTCAGAGGATTCTGGGCGAACCTGGCTGCCTGGCACCCCACCAGAGTAGGTGTGGAAGCAACCGGTAGTGGTGTTCTGAGGCCTTGCTTGCCCACCAAGGAGCCCATGGCTGCCAGGCCTTCGGGGGCGTAGCCTCGACAGTGGCCATGTTCAGGAACAAGGCGCTGAAGCTCCAGACCCAGGGCCTGTGGCTAGGGGATCCTTGCCTTTCATGCAGGAAGGCTACTTTGATAGCTTTAAAAGGTCTCAGGTTACTGAAGTAACCTTGCCTTTGCTCAGTGTTAGCATTAACAACACACCTCCATGGCACCAGTATAAACTCCATTAAAAGACTTCAGAAAATCATCATTGTAAAAGGCAAAGGAGTAAAACACAAAGTACACCTGGGAGTTTTTTTCCGTACCTATCAGGTGTCTGAAATCGGCACCAGTAAAATACTGGCCTTTTCTCGGCTTTGAGTTTTAACTGAGTTCAGGGCTGTTGGAACTTAAGAACAGTTTGACAACTGAACCCCACAGGCAGAACTCCTCTGATCATTAATATGAACAACTATAGCGATTAAATGTATCTGAAAATGCAACTAACCAGACACTAACCCGAGGAAATTGGGTGAGACACTTGCCTTGAGAGAGGAGCCTACTCTACAGAAGAGGGAAACAATCAAAGCACAACTGAGGACTATATTACATACCTATCAGAAGTGTGAGGTCAGTGTCTGCTCTTCGTCTGTGCTTGCTCTCTGGGTCCACACCAAGATAATGTACAAGCTGTTGATCACATGCCTTGATTTTATTACCAAACTGGTTCCTGAAAAGCAAAGAAAATACTGTTGAATACCTTTGCCACTGATGCAGATCAATATCCTTCATGAAACATGAATATAACATGAAAAATATAAGAACCAAAACATAACAACACACCAGTCTTCTTGTTTCATTAAAAAAAAAAAAAGATCCAGCCACACTACCTACCCTTAGGAGAAGTAAGCCCAAATGTACAGACAGCCTGGACTTTATACTGTAAAGCCATTGTGATGCAACCCACTGTGATCATTTAATCATTTCCTAGAGTACTTTGCTGGGTTTGAGGCTTGTGGTTTAACACAATGAGCCTTTTTGCTAACCTGAAATAGTGGCCCTGAAGTTCCTGAAATAAATAACCTGTTAGCCCTGCATCCACAGATACACATTCTCCCACTTTTAATTTATTGATTCCCATGAGGGATGAATGTCCTAGCACAAGGGACAAATGACAGTTTGGGGTTTGTTCAGCACTCTCAGTCACGTAGCTAGAAACAAGTTAGAAAACACAACAGAGCCACTTAAGAGTCTCTGTAGGGACCAATCTCTACACATATTCCAAAAGGATCCATATTACAGGAGCACACCCTTTGTATGCATGGCTAGAACCTGGATTTATTCCAAGAAGCATAGGTCTTCAATGAACTACTAATTATGTAAATCATCAAGGGAATTCTGGCCCTAATCCTGACCAATAATAACAAAGTGACAGAATTCATCACATTCCAGTCTCCAGGAAATGGGGATCAGGCCATGTGGACTCAGAATCTCCTTGAGTGCTGTGGACATGGACCCAGAGACAGATGGTTTCCTTTGCATGTCCTTTTGTTGTAGCCGAATGCTCCAGGAAGCAAAGTCACTCAGAAGGACAACGTGGATAGCAGAGTGCAGTTTATCACAACGGCAGGTCTGAGGCAGAGTTTCCTCTTTAGCCAGGGACCCCAAACAATTTTTGTGAAAACCTTATATACCCTAAGTGTACGTGCACAAGTGCACATCCCTGAATTCCTCAATCCTACTCTGGAAAATGTCAAAGGGAGATACAATCAGGTTATAGTCATGATTCATAATCAGAAGGGTCAGTTGGTTACATATTGTAGCCTACATCAACGGGTGCCATAAAGATTACAAAGGTGACTGACTACATAGGGGATTATTACATTCCTTCTGGCGACAGGAAATCTTGGTATGGAATCTGGTGTTTATCAGTTTGGGAGGCCTGTTCGGCTGTACCTATGTTGTCTCCATGGCTGCTGCTGTTGCTGCTAAGTCGCTTCAGTTGTGTCCGACTCTGTGCGGCCCCATAGAAGGCAGCACACCAGGCTCCCCTGTCCCTGGGATTCTCCAGGCAAGAACACTGGAGTGGGTTGCCATTTCCTTCTCCAATACATGAAAGTGAAAAGTGAAAGTGAAGTCGCTCAGTCATGTCCAACTCTTAGCAACCCCACGGACTGCAGCCTACCAGACGCCTCCGTCCATGGGATTTTCCAGGCAAGAGTACTGGAGTGGGGTGCCATTGCCTTCTCCAGTCTCCATGGCTACCAGGCATATAGTTCAAAGTTCACCGAGAATGCAAGAGGGAGTTTCCTTCTCAAGATGGAGTCAGTGTGGCCTGTTCCTTTCCTCCTTCACCTTTAGCTATGTTCTTACTCTCAAGGAGCAGCCCCCAAAGGAGGAGACACCTCTTTTCACAAAATTCCTGTGGACCACTTGGAAGACTCTTGGGCCTCCATGGGCCGTTTTTTCACCTGCAAAGTGTGGAGGGAGAGGCCATTCTCCAGAGGGTGGATGGCATTTCTGCAGCAACAGTGGCATTGAAGAGGAAAGGTTAAAATTTTACATAACCTCCTATTCCTGCCTCTGTAACTCAGCTTGCTCCTTGCAAAGTCTGGATCACATAGGTCTCAGAAAGTGGGGACTCACAATACTAGGAACTGGAGCTTATCTCACTCACCCTTGTCCTGCTGTTTGCAATCGCCCAGCCCCTGCAAACCCACAAACCCACTTAATCATGCCTGTCTGTGTCTAAGAACTCTGTAACCCCTTTGTGGGGGCTCAGAGCTTGGAATGTTACCTCCCCTGGGTCCACCGGCATAATAAACCTGAGTTCTCCAACTCTCCAAGTGTGGTGCTTGGTTTCTTGAGTACTGGTTTCTGCAACACCATCAAGCGGAAGATTTTTGAGCCTGGCCTCCAGGCCCTGGCTGTGGATCCTGCTGGGGAAGGCCTGTGAGGGGAGCAAGGGTGTGTCTGGAGCACTCAGAGAATTCTGGGTGAACCTGGCTGCTGGACACCCCTCCAGAGCAGGTGTGGAAGCAACAGGCAGTGGTGTTCTGGGACCTGGCTCTCCCATGGAGGAGCCCATGGCTGCCAGGCCCTTGGTGGCTTGACCTCAGCAGCCGCCATATTCAGGAACAAGGAGCTGAGGCTCTATCCCAGGGCCTGTGGCCAGGGGATCCTTGCCCATCCTGCAGGAGGGAGGTCCACCAGTACAGTCTCTGGGGTCTCAGGGCCACTGGCGACCCAGGAACTATTGCCCAGGCAGAAGCACTGTGCCTGGCTACCATGAACAAAGTCAAAAGGGGAAGAGGTGGCCACCCTGTCAGGGACAAACATCCAGCAGACATGATGTGGAATTTTGCCTGACGAAGGCTTGGTCCCAGACTGAGACAAATGCATGTGCACTTTATGTCCGGGTTGGAGATGAGTTTTTGTATACATTGGCTTGTGCCAAAGAGTCTGGGTCCCATGCCCCACAGGATCCCGTGAAGCCCTTCCTCTGCCTTATGACAGAGGGTATCCGGACACTACTCATGGTGGGATGAAACTGGCCCCAGAGCAGTATGTTGAAGCTGAATTGGGCGAAAACGTCTGCAGACAGCAAGGCAATCCAGGTATGTTTTCCCTGGCATTCTATTTCAGGAACGGAACTGCACTGCTAGGTGAACCCCTACTCCTCGCCCCCACTGCCCCACCATGGAGGACCCAGGTCCTCTTCTTGGGGAGGACTGCTGTGATTTTTCATGAGGGGCTCCGTGTTCTGCATGTGCAGACATTGGTCCTGGGCACAGGGGCACAAGGAGACCACCTGTGCCAGCTGACCCATCAGACCCCATAGGTTGGTCAGGGCCTGGTCCTAAGGGAGGCTCTGCCCACATAACCTCACATGACAACATTTCGGGCAACTCAGTAGTGTGGAAGAAGGGGCATGGGGTGGCATTCAGCACCCTTCGAGGAGGGGTGAAAGCGAGGGGGTATGTTTGGAAGAGGTAGTGTTCCCGCATGGAAATTTCTTTCCAGTTGGAAGCCATCCCCCCTCAGCCCTGTCCCTCACCATAAAACCACCCCAACCCCCACCCCTCAGGCAGGTTAGAGCCAAGTAAAGGGCAGGCATGAGCTGCCCCAGAGCTTGCTCCAGAAGTGGCATTTTGGGTCAGCCGGGGACTAGAAGGCAGAACCCTGTGCCCGGCGGGATGCACCAGGCTCCTGGCCTTGGCAGACAAGCTGGAAGAGTGGTGGTCTTGAAAGAGAAGGAAGGAGGAGGCGTTTCTCTCGGTCCAGTAGAGGTGAGCTCCAGGCAGCTTCTTCAGACCTCTTCTTCTTGATGTCCTGCCTGGGCTGCAGATGCAAGCACAGGGTTGAGACCTGGAGAGCCAGGGCTGAATGGAAAGTAGGTCTCGTCCTCCTCTCGTCACTTGAACTGAGGCTCAGGGCCTTTTGAGGAGAAAGCTGAAGCCTGCAAAGACGTGGCCCGGGGATCCACTTGGCTGGGCTCTTCTCTGCTCTCTGGGACGCGGCTCTGGGAGACCTGGGGACAAGACTGGCCAGGGCCAGCATCCTGGAGACCCTGGAAGATGACATTGCACCCGCCAATGAGATTCTTCGGCTCAGGACAAGGGCGCCTTCTGCAGTGCCTCCTGTGTCCGGCGAGTACTGTTCCCTTTGGAGGCTGACCGGGAGCTATCCTTGGGCCTCGGGTTCCTTTGGCACTGGGTAGCCAGGATCCACATGTCATCGGCACTGGACAGAAGGTCACTAGGCCTGCCTCTGCCCCTGATGGCAGCGGAACTCCAGTTGTCCAGGGTGGTCTCTGCCTGGGCCGCAGCCCAGAGAGAGGCTTCTGGGGCTCTGGGCCCACCCAGGCCCATCCTGCTCTGGCTCCCAGTGGACCAGTGTCCACAGCCCTGCACTGGGTTCCTTCAGAGCAGCTTCCTCTAGTGCCACTCAGACATGGTGGCCACCAGGGTCCATGGAGACTCCACTTCCTGTACCCCACAGGGCAGGCACCCTGGCCATGCCCCTTGTCCTGGTGGCGTCCCTGGAGCTTCCACGACCCCACCCAGCCCTGGGACCTGCTTCTTGCACCTCCTCTGGCAGAGCTCTCCACTTTCCAGGGGCCACTGTCCCTTGCCCCTTCAATCCCTTATCAGTCCTCCCCAGGAAGGGACAGTACAGGGTTCATGTATTTGGCAGATCCCTTGTCCTGTTGATGGCAGCACTGCACCAGAAATGGCCACCTGCCCTTCCCCTTACCTCAACCTAAGATGTCTCTCTCAGCCCTTTACTGAGGAAAAAAAGAAACGCCAAGCTCTGTCCAACCTGGCCAAAGTGAGATGTCTCAACAGCATGGCCACTTCAGAGGGGCACTCCTCAAAGTCTGTCACTCCCATCTGCGGTGCCTGCTCTCCATGGCATCCTCTCAGTCTGCCCTCATCACAAAAGAGCAAAGACTCCCCATGTAGGCACCCAGCAGTGGACCCGCAACAGTGTCTTTAGCACCTACATCTGCCTAAGACTTCGGGAAACATCCTGAGTGTGGGCACACAGATCGAGTCACGCCTGTCCAGTGCTTGGAGAGGCCCAGTCATGGGTCACAGAGGGACACAAAGGATGTCGGCCCAGTGGCACCGGTCGGGGGTCAACAGTGATGTAGACTTACTGTGGTGTGATGATGGGTGGCCACCAAGGACCTGGCTCATCTACAAGGGCCCTGGGGTATTCAGGTGTGGATGGTGGCACACACGGGTCAGTCCAGAGTGGCCATGGGTGCTGCCCCAGAGACCCCAGAGCAAGTCAGTCTTTTGACAACACCCAGGGTAAGGCCAGGGATGGGAGCCATCCAAGGAAGGGTATGTGTGGTTATGGTTGGTAGGTCCCTGGCAACTCAGTGTGATTTACACATGGATGTGTGTGTTGTGTGTGTGTGTGTGTGTGTGTATGCTTGTGGTCAGTAGGCTCCTGCCAACTCAGTGTGGTTTACACTTCAGGCGGCTAGGAGCCACTGGGGATGCACCTTGGTTTCTCTCTGGTGTACTGGGGTGTGTAGGGTAGGCACAAGCTCCTGCCCTTACGTGCCCTCTCAGCACCTGCCCAATTGGGTACAGGGCAGGGGATGCCATTGGAGGTACTGCCGCCACCCCCTGTATCCACCCACATTGGCTGAAGGAACACACTCTGGATGCCAAGTGCTCCGGCTGGGAGGCTGTGGAAAGAGACTGGAGCTCTGATCCACCACCAGAAGCTCTGGTCCACCGCCTCCAGAAGCACCTTGCATCCTCCAGAAGCCTTGCATACTCCCGTTGGATCGAACCAGCATGACATGACGTGATGTGACATGACATGAGCAGGTTCTGTCCTTTTCCCTCGATTTTCTCTGAGCACGTCTTCCTCTCTGTAACTCTGAATGTCCTGTGCTTCTGGGCATTGGCCAAACTCTCAAGCTGAGAGGAAAGCTCAAAAGAGCCCCATCATGTTGGGTAGAGGTGTTCCACAACAAAGGTGAGCCTGGCTCAGGGGTGTTCTCTCTATTCCCACTGCAACCTGTGCAGACGCAGACATGCAGCTGTCTGCCTGCAGCCTTTATTGCACACAGATGGGATCCACGCCGCATAGGACAGGCAGCTTCACGTCTTGAGAGGCCTTTTCCTTTCCGGCACATGCGACTGGATAGGAGTTGTACAGCGACCCAGACCTGAGGGGTCCAGTGCCTCCTGGTCCCCAGAGCAGAGCGCAGGGAGCATTTGTATTCCGTCCCTGTCCCTGGGTTGCCCTACAGGAGAGCCAAGTGGGGCAGGGCGCAGGGGAGGGAAGGGAGAGTCGGTGGTCACAGCCGAAGGCTCCTTTTGCAGGTGACATGGCTGCTTCTTTCCTCCTGCCTAGAGACTAGAACCCAGACCAAAGACTTGACTCAATGCCCAGATCTTCCCATGAAGGGCTCTTGGAATGGCCAAATGGGTTCCTCTTGAAGGCAGAGGTGCCCCAGAAATGTCACTCTGCCCTTGCTGGGACCCTGCCTCTGCCCTTTCCTAACCACAAAATGTCAGCCAGGCTGCCAACCAGTGTCCAACACCTTGCTAAACCACGGTGCCACACCCTCACCAGCCCGCCTGGAGAGGCCTGCAAATACTCTGAGCCACAGCAGGAGGCATCCTCCTCATGGCAAGACTGTTTCAAGAGGAGACAAGAGGAAGAAGAAACAGAGATGGAAAGAAAACACCTCCGGTTGCTGGTGATGTGCACACACACTCAGGCCACATTTCCACGTGGCCCCCCTCAATGCTCTGGGGACCAGGAGGCATTGGACTCCTCAGGTCTGGGTAGCCGTACAACTCCTATCCAGTCACGTGTGCCGGAAAGGAAAAGGCCTCCCTTCCTGAGGAAGGGAAGTACACCTCCTGGAGGCTTCACACTTTCACGTTCCTCGCTTTGTCCAGAGGCAGACTCAGGGAGTACAAGAAGACAGACCTACAGTGGGCTGCCTCGTTGGGCACACCACCACCACCAACATCCCTCACACACTGTCCCAAACCTCCATGCCACCCAGCCGGAGTGCACCTTCTTAATAATCCTTCAAGAGCAGATTCCCAAGGCCTACCTTGCTTGGCAGAGGGCCACAGTGGAGAGACTAGGCCTAAGAGTCATCAGGAGAGGATGCAACGAATAGGTGTAAAGGGCTCCACTCATAGCAACAGAGACCCAAAGCTCAAGAGGCCCAAAGCTCAAGAGGCCTGGCTCTCCTTAAAGGATCTCCAACCCCGACCCCCATGTCGGGCTGGGCTGGGACTGCTGTTTCTTGTGAGTGAGCACAGTGAACATGTCCCAGGCAGCTGGCTTCATGGAGGCTGGAGCTCAAACCAAGTCCTGGTGCAGCTGCCAGAGGCCCAGGACCAATCCTTTTCCACTCTCCCCAGGCCCGCAGGATGCTGACTGCAACCTACCCATCACCTAGGGTAATGCTACACAGATGATCTAGATGCTCACCCATGCATCTCCTTCTTCCAGCTCCCCAATCAGGCCCTGACTCGAGAGCCTTTTCAAGTGTGGCTGAGAATTTTGGCACTGTACACCAATGTCCCCATGCCACAACCCTACCTGGAGTCCCTCCTTGAGGCTTGCTGAACTACCAGCATCACTGACTTTCTCCTATGATGAAACAGATTCTTTTGGAAGAGGGTAGGGAAGTGAACAAAGAGCACTCATTCACCCAACACCAGCACCCAGAGATGACTGACATCCCGATTTCCCTCCTCATCCTCTCCTTCACTCTGCCTCCTCTGCAACGAAAAGAGCCGAACGCCCTTCACTCAGTGTGGGACCACCCCGGTGCAGCTTATTAAGAAGGAGCCCTGCATACACCCCTGTCCGGGCAACCTTGAGAGTGTCTTTGGTTACTATTCATTCACTCATACCAGCACCCTGGGTCAACCAAAACTTCTGAATAAAGCACAAGTGTGAAAAGCCATCTCCACCCATCCTTCGGAAATTGCACAGGTCCATCCCAGGCCATGAGACAGAAGCAGTTCATACAGAAAGAAGCGTGTTGGGTGAAACCCTTGATGGTACCTTCCCCCACAGTCACTTTTCAGTGGGAACCACAGCCACGGCCATGGCATTTACAGGCGCAGAGCTTGTCTCCTCGGCTCTGCACCTGTGGGACTATGCTGGGACACTGACAGATGTCTTGCGTGAGTCCTCCACAAGTGACCAGCAGCTCCTATGAGACACAGGTATATGGGCACCAACGCATTTCCTGTCTTGCTGCACACAGATCCATCATACTGACTTTTTGGGGATAAGGGTGTGTGCTCTGGGATGTGGCCAAGTGATCATTCACCCTTGTGTTTTCCTCTGGGTAGATGCTGATGCTAGAAAATGAATCCAGTCACCCACAGTGGCACTCCGGCAACCACGACTCTGTGGCTAACCCCTTGTAGCCAGTTCTGTGGAAGACAGAAGATGGGAGGAAGGAACAAGATGGGAGCCCCCACCCACCCATCCAAAGAGAAGGGACACGTGAAATACCCCGTGCTCCTACCGCCAAGCACAGACAAGGGCACCTGACCCTGGGCAAGTGTCAGAAAAGAAATGGAGGGGACCAACCAGCACAGGACGCAGCCTCTGCAGACACATGCCCAGGCCGGGGGAACTTATAATGCTGTGAGAGCAGCCATACACAAGAGAGTACACATCACTACATGAGCCTGCTGCAGCCTGGGAGCAGACAAAATGCACGCAGCCCTCTGCATCCCCTTGCTTTAACCTACATTCAACCCCAGAAGCACACACACAGCAGTTATGTGTGTTTCCCACTGCGGGGTGGGGTGGGATGTTTGGAAGGCAGAGGGACAACTTGGGAATGGCCATCGGGCAAAGGTGAGGGCCTTGGCTTTGACTGGCAGAAATTTCTGTCCATGGTGGCACCCCTCAGGTGGTCACCCGGAACATAGGAGAAGGGACATTATGTACATGCTATCTACGTGTACATATATATGTTTACGTATGACATACATATAACATGCTCACATGTACATGCTATCTAAGTGTACACATATGTTTATATATGACATATATATAACATACTCACATTTGGGTTCATTCATTTGTACGAATGGAGGAAGGAACAAGTGAAGGAACTGACCAACAAGTGGGGGGTTTGAAGCTAGAGTACTGACTCCCGTGGAGAGCTCCCCAAAAGGGTCTGCTGAACAACTGGCCCTCATCAAGGGCCATTTGTCTGTGTGGACGGCAGGAGCCACCAGGATCTACGCCTGTCCCATGAACTTCAATCCACCAACGCCCCTCCAACCCTGCAAAGTGACTGCCTAGAGACCCCTGGAGGTGAGCAATCTACCACAGTTCCCTGGGTCCCTATCAGTTTCTCCAGCTGTCATAGTGGTCTAGACCCTTTCTTGGGCCTACTCCTGAACGTGTAAGCCACATGAGGTAGCTGGATGAGAATAGCAGAGAGGCAATCAAGTAGCAAAGAGGACAAACTCAGGTCCTTGTGCCACCTCCAGCTCTGAATCAGTGTCCCAAGAGAGCTAGGATTCTACCCGAGATGACACAGATGGATGCACGTCCCCAAGAGTACAGAAACAAGGTCCTGGTTGCAAGGAAACAGGGTAGGGGTGTGTGTGGAAGAACATGAGGACTCAAAATCTCCTAGAGGGCTGTGGAGATGGACACACAGATGGACAGCTTCCTTTGGATGTCCTTATCAGCACATTTCTCCCGCCAAGGTGACGCTCCAAAGGAGGAGATACTGCTTCCCCCAACACACCAGGGGGGCCAACACAGCTTGGCACACTTGAAAGGCTCCTGGGCTTCCATGGGCTTTTTTGTTCCATAAGGGCGGAGGCAGAGGGCATGCTGGAGAGGGTGGTTGGCATTTTTGGAGCAACAGTGCCATCAAGCAGATGCTTCCAGGCCCTGCCTGTGGATCCCACTGGGGAAGGCCTATGAGGGGAGGAAGGGAAAGTTTGGAGCACTCAAAAGATTCTGGGCGAATCTGGCTACTGGCCACCCCTCCATAGCAGGTGTGGAAGGGACAGGCAGTGGCATTCTGGGACCGGGCTTGCCCACCAAGGAGCCCCTCGCTGCCCGGCCCTCGGGGGCATGGCTTCAGCAACTGCCATGTTCAGGAACAAGGCACTGAAGCTTCTGCCCCAGGGCCTCTGGCTAGGGGATCTTTCCCCTTCCTGCAGGGAGGCTACTTTGATAGCTTTAAAAGGTCTCAGGTTACTGAAGTAACCCTACCTTTGCTCCACCTTAGCATTAAGTATAAACTCGAGTAAAACACTTCAGAAACTCATCTTTGTATAAAGCACAGGAGTAAAACACAACACCTGAGACTTCTGTTCCATACCTATCAGATGTGTGAAATCAGCTCAAGTAAAATAATGACCTTTTCTGGACTTTGAGTTTAAACTGAGTTCAGAACTTACAAATAGGTTGATATTTGAATTGCACAGGCAGAACTCTTCTTATCATTATGATAAACAACCATAGCGACTATGTGGGAACCATGTTTTGCTGCTTTCTCAGAAATGTCACCTAGAATTTAATCTTATTTATTCCCTCTTCCTTGCTTGCTCTCCCCCTCCCCCCACCACCATCCCCAGCCTTAAGCTAGACATTCTGGGTGATACATCAGCATTAGTCAGATGCTGTTCTAGTTAGATGCTGTTCTGCATGCAGAACAAACCCCCTTATCTACCAAGTCCTTTCTTTACAACTCTCATGTGATTACCTGCAGACCTCCAGAAGGAAGCCTACTTAATCCCAGAGTTCTGGTCTGTCTTGCTTTACTGCTCTTAGTTAAGGATTACAAGATAAATTACCAATAAAATGTGCGCTCAGCCTGTTCTCTGGGAGTTGCTTTTCCATGAGCTCTCCCTGCTCTCTCATAATCCTGTGTGTTCGTGAGAATTACTCAGTGCAAAACTGCCACACAACTAAGTATATCTGAAAGGCTGAAGGGAGGAAGAGAATGGGACAACAGAGGATGAGATGGTTGGATGGCATCACCGACTCAACGGACATGAATTTGAGCAAGCTTTGGGAGATGATGAAGGACCAGGAACTCTGGTGAGCTACATTCCATGGGGTCACAAATAGTCGGACACGACTGAGTCTGGACATGATTCAGTGACTGAATAACAACAAAAAATACCTGAACCCACTACTAACCAGAGACAGACCCGAGGAAATTCGGTGACAGACCTGCCTTGAGACAGGAGTCTACTGTAGAGAAGGGGGAAACAGAATCAAAGGACAACTGAGGCCTGTATTACATACCTATCAGAAGTGTGAAGTCAGTGTCTGCTCTTCCTCTGTGCTAGCACTCTGGGTCCACACCAAGGCAATGTACGAGCTATTGATCACGCCCTTTTATTATTTTAGCAAACTGTGACCTGAAAAGGAAAGAAAATACTGTTGAATACCTTTGCCACAGATGTGAATTAAGTTCCCTCAGTAAGAATGCAGCAGGAAAAATACGGGAAACAAAACAAAACAAAAACAAACCAGTCTTCTTCTATTTCCATTTAAAAAAAAACAAAAAACAAAAACCTATCCAGCCACACTACCTACCCTTAGTAGAAATAAGGCTAAATGTACAGATGCTCTGGACCTTATACTGCAAAGCCATTGTGATGTAACCCACTGTGACCATTTAGTCACTTCATAGAGTAATTTGCTGGGATTGAGGCTTGTGGCTTAACACAATGATGAGCCTTTCTGCTTACTTAAACTACTGGCCCTGAGGTTCCTAAAACAAATAACCTGCTAGCCCGGCATCCACAGATACAGAAACGTTCTCCCACTTTTAACTTAACAGATGGACAGCATCCTTTACATGTGCTAATCTGTATATTCCTACTGTTGAGGAAAAGTCCCCAAAGAGGAGACTTTGCATCCCACAACACCCCTGTGGAGCCAACCAGGCTTGGAGGGCTTAGAAGGCTCTTGGGCCTCCAAAGGCGTTTTACAACACCCAAAGGGCGGAAGGAGAGGCTGCTCTAAAGAGGGTGGTTGGCTTTTCAGGAGCAATAGTGCCATCAAGCGGATGCATTTAGAGCACGGTCTCCAGGCTTTGCCTGTGAATCCCTCCGTGGAAGTCCTGTGAGACTAGGAAGGGAGGGTTGGCACACTCAGAGGATTCTGGGTGAATCTGGATGCTGGGCAGGCCTCCAAGATAGGTGTGGAAGCAATAGGTGGTGGTGTTCTGGGACCAGCTTGCCAACCCAGGAGCCCCTGCAAGCCAAGACTAACGGGGCGTGGCCACGGCAGTGGCCATGTTCAGGAACAAGGAGTTGAGGCTCCTCCTCCAGGGCCTCTGGCTAGGGGATCCTTAGCTCTTCCTGCAGGAAGGCTACTTTTATAGCTTTAAAAGGTCTCAGGTTACTGAAGTAAACCTGTCATTGCTCCCTTTTAGCATTAAGGACGCACCTCCTAGGCACCAGTATAAACTCGATTAAAACACTTCAGAAAATCATCTTTGTAAAGCACTGGAGTAAGACACAAAGTACACCTGAGAGTTCTCTTCCATACCTATCAGATGTGTGAAATTGGTTCTTTTCTGGGCTTTGAGTTTAAACTGAGTTCACGGCTGTTGGAACTTATAAACAGGTTGATATTTGAATCACACAGGCAGAAATCTTCTCATCATTACGATGAACAATTATGAGCGACTAAGTACACCTGAACACAGTACTAACCAGACACTAACCTGAGGAAATTTGGTGAGAGACCTGCCTTGAGAGAGGAGCCTACTGTACAGAAGGGGGTAACACAGTCAAAGTACAACTGAGGGCTGTATTACATACCTGTCAGAAGTGTGAAGTCAGTGTCTGCTCTTCATCTGTGCTTGTACTCTGGGCCCACATGAAGGCAATGCATGAGCTGTTGATGATGTGCTTTTATTATTTCTGCAAACTGAGACCTGAAAAGGAAAGAAAATACTGTTGAATACCGTTTCCACAGATGCAGATCAATATCCTTCAGTAAGAACTCAGCTTGAAAAACATAAGAAACAAAACAAAAAACACAGCAGTCTTCTAGTTCCATTAAAAAAAAAAAAAACCAGAATCCAGCCACACTACCTACCCTTAGGAGCAATAAGCCTAAATTTACAGATGGTCTGAACTTTATATTGCAAACTCATTGTGATGTAACCCACTGTGACCATTTAGTCACTTCAGAGAGTGCTTTGTTGGGATTGTTGCTTGTCCTTTAACACAATGAGGAGCCTTTCTGCTTATCTGAACTACTACTCCTGAGGTTCCTGAAATAAATAACCTGTTAGCCCTGCATCCACAGATACAGAAACGTTCTCCCGCTTAAAACTTATTGATTCCCACGAGGGATGAGTGTCCTGGCACAAGGGACAAATGGCAGTTTGGGGTTTGTTCAGCACTCTCAGTCACGTAGCTAGAAACAACTTAGAAAACTCGATGGAGCCACTTAAGTAAGAATGCTCTGTAGGGACCAATCTCGACACATAATCCAAAATGATCCATTATTACAGGAGCACAAACTTTGTATGCGTGGCTAGAACCTGGATTTAATCAAAGTGGCAAGGGTCTTCAACCAAACCCTAATATGTGAATCATCAAGGTAATTCTGGCCCTTACCCTGACCAATCATTACAAAGTGACAGAATACATCACATCCTGGTCCCCCGTGAGAGGGTAATAGGTAGGAAGCCTTGGGGCCCCCAAAGGGAGGAATTAGGTTGCAAGTGTCAAGACACTTTTTATCTCTCTCTTAAGCAGCAGGAGGAAACAAACTACAAGTGTCAGGTTTTTTTTCTCTTCTCTACACAAAATAAAAGGTTTCCTTTAAAATTCAGTGTTACCATGACAACATCTGGTTCCACCTGAGCTTAACTTTTCTCAAACCTTGAACTAACCAATGCATTTTTCTTATGGAAATGTTTTTCTTAAGCTTTGCTAATGAACTATGTATTTACCTTAGATAGTCTTTCTTCAAGTCTGTTCTGCCTAAGACTCAGAAATGACTTGACAAACCAGCATGTTTTACTCAACAAACAGTAAGTTTTACTCATGCAAATGTTCTCTTAAGGTATGTTAATGAGACTAGGTATTTGCTTGGAAACCTGCCTTTCTTCAAGATTCAAGTCAATTGCTTTATGGCCTGGGATGACTCACCTTGTGCCAATTTTATCTCAAAATGCATGTTGTGGGTGAGGGGCCTGGTACCACTCTCTGAGTTTTGAGACATTTCCTTTCTCTAATTAGCAGCCTGCTAGTAGATATACAACCTACTGCTAAAGACTCTTTCTGCCCCTCTCTGATGTCTATGTCAGAAGGTTTCACTATCTCTTTTATACTTTAATAAAACTTTATTACAAAGCTCTGACTGATCAAGACTCGTCACTGGCCCCAGATTGAATTTCTTGCCTCTGGAGGCCAAGAATTTCAGCATCTTTCACGGTTCAGCAACAACCTTTCACCAGAAAGCAGTGGCCAGGCCAAATGGCTCAGAATCTCCTAGAGTGCTGTGGCTATGGACCCAGAGATGGACGGCTCCTTTGGATGTCCTTTTCAGTCCGTTCATACTGCCAAGGAAAAGCCCCCAAAGGAGGAGACACCTCTTCCCCAGTACTCCAGTGGAGCCAACACAACTTGGAGGGTTTGGAAGGTTCTTGGGCCATCATGGGCCTGTTTTGACATGCACAGGAGGAAGAGGCCCAGCTTCAGAGGGTGGTTGGCATTTCTGGAGCAACAGTGCCATCAAGCGGCAGTTTTTTGAGCACAGTGTCCAGACCCTTCATGTGGAATCTGCTGAGGAAGACCTGTGAGGGAGGAAGGGAGGGTTTGGAGAACTCAGAGGATTCAGGGCTAAACTGGCCCCCTGGCACTCCACCAGAGCAAGTGTGGAAGGGACAGGCAACAGTGTTCTGGGGCCTGGCTTGCCCACCAAGGAGCCTCTGGCTGCCAGGCCATCGGGGGTGTGGCCTCGGCAGCAGCCATGTTCAGAAACAAGGAACTGAAGTTCCTTTAAAAGGTTTCAGGTTACTGAAGTAACCCTGCATTTGCTCAGTGTTACCATTAATGATATACCTCCATGGAATCAGTATAAACTGGATTAAAATACTTCAGTCATCTTTGTAAAAAGCACTGGAGTAAAACACAAAGTACACCTGGGAGTTCTGTTCCATACCTATCAGATGTGTGAAATTGGCTCCGGTAAAATAATGGCCTTTTCAAGGCTCTGAGTTTTAACTGAGTTCAGGGCTGTTGGAACTTACAAATAGGTTGATATATGAATCGCACAGGCAGAAATCTTCTCATCATTATGATGAACAACTATGAGCAACTAAGTACACCTGCACACAGTACTAACCAGACACTAACCCAAGGAATTTTGGTGAGAGACTTGCCTTGAGAGATGAGCCTACTGTACAGAAGAGGGAAACAGAATCAAAGCATATGTGAGGGCTGTGTTACATATCTATCTATCAGAAGTGTGAAGTCAGTGTCTGCTCTTCATCTGTGCTTGAACTCTGGGTCCACACCAAGACACTGTATGTATGAGCTGTTGATCACACCCTTTGATTTTCTTACCAAACTGACCTGAAAAGAAAATACTGTTGAATACCTTTTCCACAGATGCAGATCAATATCCATCAGTAAAAATTCAGCATGAAAAACATAAGAAACAAAACAACAACACATGTCGTCTTCTAGTTCCATTAAAAAGAAAAAAATATCCAGCCAGCCACTACCTACTCTTAAAAGAAATAAGCCTAAATATATTGATAGACTGGAGTTTATACTGCAAACCATCTGTGATGTAACCCACTGTGAGCATTTAGTATCATACAGTAATTTGCTAGGATTGAACACAATGATGAGCTTTTCTGCTTACCTAAACTACTGGCCCTGAGGTTCCCGAAATAAATAACCTGTTAGCCCTGCATCCACAGATACAGAAATGTTCTCCCACTTACAACTTATTGATTCCCATGAGGGATGAGTGTCCTGGCACAAGGGACAAATAACAGTTTGGGGTTTCTTCAGCATTCTCTGTCACCTAGTTAGAAACAAGTTACAAAAACTGGACGGAGACACTAAGTAAGAATATTCTGTAGGGACCAATCTTGACGCATATTCCAAAAGGATCCATATTACAGGAGCACACTTTGTATGCATGGCTAGAACCTGGATTTATCCCAAGTAGCACAGGTCTTCAACCAATCATTAGTTATGTAAAACATCAAGGTAATTCTATCGTAATCCTGACCAATAAAAACAAAGTGACAAAATAAAACACGTCTGGGTCTCCAGGAAATGGGGATCAGGCCATGCGGACCCAGAATCTCTTAGAGTGTTATGGACATGCACCCAGAAATGGATGGCTTCCTTTGCTTGTCCTTATCTGCACATTCTTACTGCAGAGCAGAAGCTCCCAATGGAGGAAACACCTCTTCCCATGACACTCCAGTGGATGGCTTGGAAGACTCTTGGGCCTCCATGGGCCTTTTCTGACCTGCAAAGGGTGGAGGGTGAGGCCAGGCTCCAGAGGGTGGATGGCATTTCTGGAGCAACAGTGCCATCAAGCGCAAGCTTTTTTGAGCTTCGTCTCCAGGTCCTGCCTCTGGACATGCTGAGGAAGGCTTTTGAGGGGAGGAAGGGAGGGTTTGGAGCACACAGAGGATTCTGGGAGAACCTGGCCACCGGGCACACCTCCAGAGCTGGTGTGGAAGCAACAGTAGTGTTCTGGGTCAGGGCTCGCCCACTGAGGAGCCCATGGCTGCCAGGGCCTCCGGGGCATGGCCTCAGCATCAGCTATTTTTAGGAACAAGGAGCTGAAGCTCTAGCCCCAGGGCCTCTGGCCAGGATATCCTCACCAGTCCTGCAGGAGCAAGGACCGCCAGTGAGGTACCTCAGGTCTCCGGGCCACTGGGGACCCAGGAACTGTTGCCCTGGTGGAGTCACTGTTCTTGGTGACATGGAGGAAGCCAAAAGGAGAAGAGGTGGCCACCCTGTCAGGGGTGAACATCCAGCAGACAGGATGTGGAATTTTGCCTGATGAAGGCTTGGTCACAGACCCAGACAAATATATGTGTACTTTATGTCCTGGTGGAAGTTCAGTTTTTGTTTACTTTTGTTACTGCCAAAGAGAGTCTGGGTCCCACGTCAAATGGGGTCCCATGAGGCCCTTTCCGTGCCCTTAGACAAAGGGTATACAGCCAGTGGGATGAAACTGGCCCCAGACTGGTACGCTGAGTTGGGTGTCACCATCTGCAGCCAGCGAGGGGATAAAGATCTGTTTTCCTTGGCATTCTATTTCAGGAATGGAACTGTGAAACCAGGGGAGCCCCTATTCCTCAGCCCTCCTCCCTGTGGAGGACCCAGGTCCTCTTCTTGGGGAGGACTGCTGTGGTTTTTCATGAGGGGCTCCGTGTTCTGCATGTGCAGACATTGGTCCTGGGCACAGGGGCACAAGGAGACCACCTGTGCCAGCTGACCCATCAGACCCCATAGGTTGGTCAGGGCCTGGTCCTAAGGGAGGCTCTGCCCACATAACCTCACATGACAACATTTCGGGCAACTCAGTAGTGTGAAAGAAGGGGCATGGGGTGGCATTCAGCACCCTTCGAGGAGGGGTGAAAGTGAGGGGGTATGTTTGGAAGAGGTAGTGTTCCCGCATGGAAATTTCTTTCCAGTTGGAAGCCATCCCCCCTCAGCCCTGTTGCTCACCACAAAACCACCCCAACCCCCACCCCTCAGGCAGGTTAGAGCCAAGTAAAGGGCAGGCATGAGCTGCCCCAGAGCTTGCTCCAGAAGTGGCATTTTGGGTCAGCCGGGGACTAGAAGGCAGAACCCTGTGCCCGGCGGGATGCACCAGGCTCCTGGCCTTGGCAGACAAGCTGGAAGAGTGGTGGTCTTGAAAGAGAAGGAAGCAGGAGGCGTTTCTCTCGGTCCAGTAGAGGTGAGCTCCAGGCAGTTTCTTTAGACCTCTTCTTCTTGATGTCCTGCCTGGGCTGCGGATGCAAGCACAGGGTTGAGACCTGGAGAGCCAGGGCTGAATGGAAAGTAGGGCCCGTCCTCCTCTCGTCGCTGAACTGAGGCTCAGGGCCTTTTGAGGAGAAAGCTGAAGCCTGCAAAGACGTGGCCCGGGGATCCACTTGGCTGGGCTCTTCTCTGCTCTCTGGGACGTGGCTCTGGGAGACCTGGGGACAAGACTGGCCAGGGCCAGCATCCTGGAGACCCTGGAAGATGACATTGCACCCGCCAATGAGATTCTTTGGCTCAGGACAAGGGCGCCTTCTGCAGTGCCTCCTGTGTCGGGCGAGTACTGTTCCCTTTGGAGGCTGACCGGGAGCTATCCTTGGGCCTCGGGTTCCTTTGGCACTGGGTAGCCAGGATCCACATGTCATCGGCACTGGACAGAAGGTCACTAGGCCTGCCTCCGCCCCTGATGGCAGCGGAACTCCAGTTGTCCAGGGTGGTCTCTGCCTGGGCTGTAGCCCAGAGAGAGGCTTCTGGGGCTCTGGGCCCACCCAGGCCCATCCTGCTCTGGCTCCCAGGGGAAGGGGCCAGTGGGTTAATGTCCTCAGCCCCGCACTGGGTTCCTTCAGAGCAGCTTCCTCTAGTGCCACTCAGACATGGTGGCCACCAGGGTCCATGGAGACTCCACTTCCTGTACCCCACAGGGCAGGCACCCTGGCCATGCCCCTTGTCCTGGTGGCGTCCCTGGAGCTTCCACAACCCCACCCAACCCTGGGGCCTGCTTCTCGCACCTCCCTGGCAGAGCTTTGCACTTCCTGGAGGCCACTGTCCCTTGTCTTTTCAATCCCTTAAAACTCCTACCCAGGAAGGGACAGTACAGGGTTCACAGATTTGGTGGACCCGTTGTCCTGTTGATGGCAACACTGCACCAGAAATGGCCACCTGCCCTTCCCCTTCCCTCACCCTAAGATGTTTCCCTCTGCCATTTGCTGAGGTAAAAAAGAAACATCAAGCTCTGTCCAACCTGGCCAAAGAGAGATGGCTCAACAGCCTGGCCACTATAGAGGGGTGTGCCTCTGGCACTCCAGTCTGCAGGGCCAGGTCTCCGTGGCATCCTCTCAGTCTGCCCTCTTCACAAAAGAGTGAAGATTCCCCATGCAGGCACCCAGCAGTGGACCTGCAGCAGTGTCTTTAGCACCTACATCTGCCTAAGACCTCGGGAAACATCCTGAATGCGGGCACACAGATAGAATAACACCTGGCCAGTGGCTGGAGAGCCCCATTCTCATGGGTCACAGAGGGACACAAAGGATGGCGGCCCAGAGGCACTGGACGGGTGTCAACAGTTGACGTCAACTTTCTTTGGTCAGACGATGGATGGATGGCCACCGAGGACCTGGCTCTTCTCCTACAGGGGCCCAGGGGGATTCAGGTGTGGACGGTGGCACACACGGGTCAGTACAGAGCAGCACTGGGCATTGCAAAACAGCAGCTTCCACTAGTCCTGCCCAGACAAGGTGGCCACCAGGGCCCAATTACTTTATCTCTGGGCTATGTGTTATGCGGTAGCACATTCCTGGAGCCTGGAATTTTCCCAGTTTCGGCTGCTCTTGGCCTAAACTTCACCAGGCCGGGCCAAGCTTGGACCCTGGGGGTGTGGAGGCAGAGCTGGTCCCCTGTCCTGCCTGGGACTCTGACTTCATTCTGCATAGTTTCTAAAAGACAGTACAGTGGGATGTGATGAGGAGTTCCTCACGATGGCAGCAGTGCACAAAAAAATGCCATTCTGCTCTTCTCCACCCCACCCCCCAATCCCCAAGACCTGTCCCTTTGCCCTATGCGAGGGGGAAAAAACCTGTCCAACCCCTGTCCAAATTGACTCCAACATGGCAGCTTACTGTCTTGGCCACATTTGGGGAGCCTTTCCACATGTCGATGAGTGGAGCCTCATCCCTGTTGGGTCCTCAGCCTGCCTTGCTGACCAGAAGAGGAAAGGATCCTCATCCAGGAAGGTAGCAGTAGATCTGAACCTATCCCCTTTCCGTTACTGTGCCTTTAGCACTGGGGCAGCACAAGAGACCTCAGGAGATGCATCATGCATGGTCCTACCCCGTTGACTAGTGCAGCTGAGGTACTGTCTCTAGAGCCACAGAGAGGCCAGCCTGACGGTTGTACACACGGTCTGTCCAGACAAGGTACGTTCATATCAGAGACAGCAAAGGAACCAGAGTTGCTGCAGGGTCACCCTGTTTACCACTGTTTAACACAGTGCCGGAAATTAAATATAAATTCCTCTAAAGGAGTGTCAAAAGCCCCATCCTTAGGTAATGCAAGGTTCTAGCATTTCCTGTTTGAAAACACTTTATGTTTCCCCCCTCTATCCACCCCTAATCACTAATGTAGAGTCTATGTATCATAAAAGAACAGATAATATTAATGGAAGTCTTTTAAGAAGAAAATCATCAGTATTTGGTAATTTGTTTCAATAGAGAAGATTTTTACCCCTTTTTCTCAGCAATGCAAAGGAAGGGTAATGCAAATATATCAAGGTTATTTTGTTTGGACCTTTTTAATGTCTGGGTCTTAGTCTCCAGACTTTCTTAGCCCATTTTGTGATGTATTGGGTAGGATGTCTCTATGCTTTCATTATACATTTATTGAGATATTCATCCTCTTCTGGAATCACTGGATCAAAGTCTATTACCAATATTTCTTGTCCATAATAATCAACTGAGTGCCTAATTCCTTGTTTCCGACTTATTTCAAGATCCTCCTGTTTGGAAAGACATCTGGGACCTCAAGCAGATGGTCTATCTGGTGTATTTTTATATGCCCAGGCATTAACTTTGGTCAAAAAGGCACACCTTGTTCACAGCCTTGGGTAGGAAGTTTATGTGGCTCCAGACTTCTTTCAAAGCATTGATTAGAACATGATAATATACCATTCAGTAAAGCTGAGAAAATTAATAAAATTGCTAGTAATTAAGTGTCTTATAGATGGTTTTTATAAGCCAATTTCATAAATAAATATCCAGTTAGTAATGTTTACAGGGTTCTAAGTGACCAATGACGAAAGAGTATATGCTTAGGATAATGTAAAAACACAATATGAAAATTTACAGGAAGAAAACTTTAAAATTCCTATAAGACAGAAAAGTAGACTCAAAAAGAATAAAGGTGTACTATATTATCAAATAAAGACACTTAGGCTCAAGAACATATCGATTCATCAGTAAATCAAGCAATGCATTCGAATCTCAAAGAAAATCTAAAGGCTTTTCAACACTTAGTTATTTTCTATTGTTCATAAGGCAAAATAAATAGGCAGGGATACCCAAGAGAGTTATGACAATGAATAGCCATGTTGTGCAAGAACTACTCATACCATACGTGAAAATATATAGTAGAACACAAAGTTCAAGAACAGACCTGAAAACATACCAGAATTGAGTATACAACGAGGCAGCCTCCCAAATCAATGAGAGCATAGTCAGCTGTGGGACAAAGTGATACCCATTTAGAACAGGCTCATAGCGCCACACCTCTCACAATAAACCAGGATAAGCTGTACAGGGATCCAAGAATTAAATGGACAATACACAGAACCACACATCTATTTGCAGAAATAATGGGCAACATTCCTTTACAGCTGTGGAGCAAGAAAAGTCTATTGTACATGACACAAAAATCCGTTTAAAAAAAGATAAATGTGAACACATAAAATTTACCATGCTAACAACAACAAAAGCATACTCTAAGTTAGAAAAGCACTGAAAAATGGGAAAAAAATTTAATTCACTTCAGTAGTCTTCCTAACATATAGAGAACTAGCTTCTAGATATCCGTTTAGAAACAGTAACAACCAAGAGAAAAAGAATTAATAGTTCACAAAAAAAGAGCCACAAAAGGCTCTTAAATATACAAAAATATTCCCCAGACACATATATGAATATATATTATATAACATGCTAGTATAAAGAAAATACAAACAAAAACTACACTATGGTATAATTTCATACAAAGTATGAATTCCCAACCAAGACCTGCCCTTTCGGACGGGCCCGTATTACCTGACAATCCCTTACCTCTATAACTGTCTCAAGTGGCCCCAAAACCCCTTTACCCATGAAATGCTTATAATCCCACTGTAAACAATGTACGGTCCTTTACATGAAAATCCGTAACCCTTTTATTTCGATTGCCCTCGCTTCCCTAGTGGCTCAGTAGGTAAAGAATCTGCCTGCAATGCGGGAGACCCCGGTTCGATCTCTGGGTTGGGAAGATCCCCTGGAGGAGGGCATGACAACCCACTGCAGTATTCTCGCCTGTAGAATCCCATGGACAGAGGAGCCTGGCGGGCACAGTCCACGGGGTCGCAAAGAGTCGGACACGACTGAGCGACTAAGCACAGCACATTCTTCCACGTGGTTCAATGCATACCTGAGAATGGAGCTACATTTTTTTTTTTTTTTTTTTTAGGTCAAAAACCCATGAAAGGAAATGTTACTTCTCTAGGGATGCATTCCCAGATGCCCAGTCCCCGTGGGCAGCACGTCAATCTCACCCGACCAAGCGGACTCCAGGGCGGCCACATAAATGGGGAGGAAGGGAAAAGCAGCTGGCGAGCCTCCCACACTCCTCCGGCCCGCCCCGCCCTCTGCCCACTGGGAACCGCTTCCAGGCCCACCGACCGGGAGGCCCAGGAGGCTCTACTTGGACCCTCTCCCTACTGGCGCGAGGGCACAGAACACACACGGCAGTACAATCCCGGTGCCCACGCTCACCCAGCCCAGCCTAAACGCCGAACCACGGCCTGGCCCACGCGGCGCCCCGCTGCCCGTCTCCGCCTCCCCCAGGCCGGCCGGGCTGCAGCCAACACAGGCCTACATTGCACGCAGGGTACAGGCTGCTCAGACGTTAGAGGATGGGGAGGGTCCCTGGGACCAGAAAGGCTGCCGGTCCCGGCCCGCGTCGCCTCGCGTTGCCCCAGGGAAAGGACACGAAGGAGCCTGAGGGGACCAACGTGGCTGAGGCCACGCTCCGGCGAGAAAGAGTCGGTCCCCTCAGAGTTTCGCGCGGGAGCCAGCGAGACTCGACTGCGACCCCGCTCACCCCTGCCGTAAAGCGTCGCCTACGTTGTCCCGAGAATACGACCCCCGCCCCGCGTTGTGGGCCTCTCCTCTGGAGGTAGGGCGCTTAAGTGGGAGGGCTTGGGAATCTGGATTCCTCGCTGTTGGCCCCGCCCAGGGGAGGGCTGAGACAACCTCTAGCAGGAATCGCGAGTGCGAGAGGTGAGATTGGGAAAGTGACAGGACACCTCGCGAGAGCCACCTTGTCCCCCTTGTAGGGTCCCTGCCTCCAACAACAGAAGTGAATGAACGGTAAAACGGAAATTTTACTGTTCAATAGTCTCAAAACTATTTAGAGAAACAGTTTATATAAGTATACTTGCAGATGATTTTACAAGTTTGTATCCTTCATCAGTCGCTCAGTCGTTCATTCATCAGTCGCTCAGTCGTTCATTCATCAGTCGCTCAGTCGTTCAGTCCCTTCCACTCTGCGATCCATGGACAGCAGCATGCCAGGCTTGCCTGTCCTTCACCATCTCCCAGAGTTTGCTCAAGCTTGAGTCCATTGAGTCGGTGTTGCCATCCAACCATCTCATTCTCTGTGGTCCCTTTCTCTTCCCGCCTTCAATCTTTCCCAGCATGAGGGTCTTTTCCAGTGAGTCACCTCGTCGCATCAGGTGACCAAAGTATCAGAGCTTCAGCTTCAGCATCATTCCTTCCAATGAACATTCAGGACTGATTTCCTTTAGGATTGACTGGTTTGATCTCCTTGCAGTCCTAAGAACTCTCAAGAGTCTTCTCCAACACCGTAGTTCAAAAGTATCTATTCTTCTCTGGTCAGCTTTCTTTATGGTCCAACTCTCACATCCCTACATGACTACTGGAAAAACCATAGCTTTGACTAGACGGACCTTTGTCGACAAACTAATGTCTCTGCTTTTTTTTTTTTTTTTACTGTTTTTTCTTTTTTATTGTGGGGTAATTGTCTCTGCTTTTTAATATGCTGTCTAGGTAGGTCATAACTTTTCTTCCAAGGAGCACGCTTCTTTTCATTTCATGGCTGCAGTCACCGTCCACAGTGATTTTGGAGCCCAAGAAAATAAAGTTTGTCACTGCTTCCATTTTTTCCCCATCTACTTGCCATGAAATGATGGGACCAGATGCCATGATCTTTGTTTTTTCAATGTGGAATTTTAAGCCAGTTTTTTCACTCTCCTCTTTCACCTTCATCAAGAGGCTCTTTAGTTCCTCTTCGCTTTCTGTCGTAAGGATGGTGTCATCTGCATATCTGGGGTTATTGATATTTCTCCTGGCAATCTTGATTCCCACTTGGGATTCATCCCAAGTACAGGTATTTCACATGATGTACTCTGTATATAAGTTAAATAAGCGGGGTGACAATATACAGCCTTGACATACTCCTTTCCCAATTTGGAACCAGTTTATTGTTCCACATCTGGTTCTATTGCTTATTGACCTGCATACAGATTTCTCAGGGGCAGGTAAGGTGGTCTGGTATTCCCATCTCTTTAAGAATTTTCCACAGTTTGTTGTGATCCACACAGTCAAAGGTTTTAGCAAAGTCAGTGAAACAGAAGTAGATGTTTTTCTTGAATTCTCTTACTTTTTCTATGATCCAACGGACGTTGACAATTTGATCTCTGGTTCCTCTACCTTTTTCTAAATCCATCTTGAACATCTGAAGTTTTTGGTTCACGTACTGTTGAAGCCTAGCATGGTGGATTTTGAGCATCAATTTGCTCGCGTGTGAGATGAGTATAATTGTGCAGTAGTTTGAACATTCTTTGGCATTGCCCTTCATTAGGAATGGAATGAAAACTGACCTTTTCCAGTCCTGTGGCCACTTCTGAGTTTTCCAAATTTGCTGGCCTATTGAGTGCAGCACTTTCACAGCATCATCTTTTAGGATTTGAAATAGCCCAGCTGGAATTCCATCACCTTCATTAGTTTTGTTCATAGTGATGCTTCCTAAGGCCCACGTGACGTCACACTCCAGAATGTCTGACCTTAGGTGAGTGATCACATTATTGTTGTTATCCAGGTCATTAAAATCTTTTTTGTATCATTCTACTGTGTATTCTTCCCACCTCTTCTGCTTTTGTTAGATCCATACCATTGCTGTCCTTTATTGTGTCTCTCTTTGTCTATTATCGTATCCTTCATATAATTGAGGTCATTATTACTTGAATTACTCTGACCTTAGGTGAGAGGCAGTGTCCCAAGAGCAGAAACTCCTTGGCCTCTGTCACCTCCCACTCTTTGTCATGGGCCTGCTAGGGAGCCACCGCCTCTTAAGCGGGTTTTCCTGGCGTTTTCTCAGGTGGTGTCCACACCGCCTTGGTTGGGGGGATGTCCTGGGTCCTAAAGAGTCACAGTGACAAACATCTTTCTCCTGCCTGACGGGTGCCTTGTCTAATTTTTTCCTGTGAAGGAAAAGAACATTCTCCTCTAGTGAAATAACATTCAAATAAAGGAGACATGGGCTTCCCTGTGGCTCAGCAGTAAAGAATCCAGTTGCAAATCAGGAGATGGGGGTTCCATCCCTGGGTATGGAAGATCCCCTGGAGAAGGAAATGGCAACCCACTCCAGTATTCTTGCCTGAAGAATCCCATGGACAGAGGAGCCTAGCGGGCTACAGTCCATGGTGTCACAAAGAGTCAGATACAACTGAAGTGACTTGGCAGGCAGAGGAGACACGTGTAGCACAGACGAGAAAGGAAGATAACAGATAATGCCTCCACTCAGAGATGGCAGATGTTAAATCGGGCCTTGTGTCCAGCGGATACCTCTATGTCCACCTCTGTTCCTTACAGAGGTGTTAGTGGAGCTTAGAAAGCAGGAGATTGATACAAATAAAGATTGTCTCTAGGAACACGAGTAACCTGCAGCATTTTGGTGGTTAAAATGATCAAGACTGTGAAGATGTTTTTATTAACTGATTATTTCCATTGACAAATGTAATTCAAGCTTGATTACTTTTTAAGCAAAAACATCATCACAAATGCAGAAGTTTTTCAAGGGAGAACTGAAGTCACCCCTACCCAGATCTATTCCCCAGTGTAACCAGCCTTCAAAGAAACAATTGAAGTAAACCCATGAGCTCTGCACCCACTGCAGGGCAGCACAACTGGCCTGCTGCCTACCCCTAATGCCTCAGGATTTCCTGTCCCCATTCTGCTCCCCACACAGGACCTGCACAGGCTCAGGGCCCCCAAGACCAACCTGCTGTCTGGCTAATCCCAATCTTGACTTAGAACCTGACTTTCGGCCCCTTTTCTCCCCCATTCCATTTTTTTGGGCAGAGGTGGTGGGGATTTCCAGGGCAGAAAGGAGAAGGACAATGAGGACCCTCAGGTGCTTAGTTTTGCCCAGGCAGTTGCCTCCATGCATTTCAGGTCAACAAGGAAATTTCACAAAACCCTGCAGCCTTCAACTCCTAAGGAGTGAAGAGAGAGTTCATGCCCTGCTACAATTTGCCCGCCTTATTGAGGGTGGAAAGGGAAGGGAGTGTCCACGTCCTCTCCAGGTGGAATTACCTGACCAGCCTCTGGGCTCTGGATCTCAGCTGCCCCTCTGGATTCCTCCGTGAGTTTCTTTTCCTTCACTCTAGTTAGCAGTGGCTGTTTCTCCACACAGAGATCCAAGTCAAAGTCTTTTTTTAATGTGTCCCTTCCCTGCATGAACACAGATTCAATAACTACTCATTGTGCCTGGAAATCGAGGTCCAAAGAGGCTACATGGTTTTGTCACCTGGTTCACACACAGGGGGCTCTCATGGTGCAGATCCACTGCTCTCTCCGTGCAAATGGCCACTGAGTGCAAGAGAAGATGCTCAACATCAACAGTCACTAGAGAAATCAACATGAAAATCCCAAGAGATACCACTTTACATCTACCAGGGCAGCTCTAATTTAAAAAATGAAAATAAGAAGTGTAATAAGGATATTCAGAAATTGAACTCCTCATACACTGCTGGTGAGAATGTAGAATGATGGGGACACTCTAGAAAGTAGTTTGGCACTTCCACCAAAATTTCAACCTAGCGTAACCACATGAGCAGCACTTCCACTCCTAGAGGTATATCCCAGAGAATTGAAATCAAATATTCAAAAAAAGTTGTTCATGAGTGTTTATGGAAGCATTATTCAAAGCCAAAAGGGAGGAAACAACCCAGATGTCCATTGACTTTTGAGGTTTTATGCAAATTATGCTATACCCCTACCATATAACCATAATATGAAACAAAGCAGTGATACATGCTGAAATATGGATTAATCTTGGAAGTCTGATACATGAGAAAAGCTAGATACCGAAGAACACACATTGTAAGATCTCATTCACTTAAACTATCCAGAACAGGGAAATCTAGAGAGATAAAACATCAACTCATGGTTGTCAGAGGCTGGTGAGAAGGGAACATTGGGAAGAAACAATTTTCTCTACCATTTTAGGTTCAACTGGCTAGAGGCCTGAAAATTAATTAACAGTAAATTAATAAGAGAAAGGTTTATTAACTATGTAGGAACTTTCAGATGAAAGAGGCTCCCTTAAGGGCTAGAGATAGGGGTTTATATACCAACTTTTCAAGGGGCTTGGTGGATTAGAACTTCAATGGATGAAAGCATCTGATGAGGCTTATTTATGCAGTCTTTTGAAATGTTCCCTGGTGGCTCAGTTGGTAAAGACTCCACCTGCAGTGCAAGAACTGAGTCTGAAAATCCCCTGGAGAAGGAGATGGCAACCCACTCCAGCATTCTTGCCTACAGAATCCAATGGGCAGAGGAGCCTGGCAGGCTACAGTCTATGGAGTCACAAATAATTGGAAGGACTTAGCAACTAAACTACTAAACCAATGTCCAAGTTCAGGCCTCCCTGATCAGATACATACATCCCACCCCCACCCCCACCTCCTGGCAGTGTGGGTGAGGATGTAACAGCTGTCTCTTACAAAGTTTAGCTTTAGTCAGATAAAGGCAAGTTCAGAAATGATTTATTTCTGCCTCTTTTGTAGCTCAGATGTTTTCAACTTGAACTTATCTTTGTACCATTCAGGTGGGTTATCAGTCCCATCAGGAGAATAGGCAGTCATTGATAATAAGTATAGACTTTCTTTGGGGGTGTTGAAAATGTCCTAAAATGTATTGTGGTCATGGATCCACAATTTTCTGAATATACTAAAAATCAGTAACCAGTACATTTTAATATTGTGAATTATATGGTATGTGAAGAGCATATCAAAAGTTTAAATAGTAAGCCAGCACATACATTTAATAAAATTTCAGTAAAAGGTTGATGGAAAATTTTATAATGTGGGTGAATTAAGGTTAGAATACTACAACTCACTAATCAGCCTTTACATTAAAGTGTGGGTTACAATGTGGGTATTCAGATATGATACAATAGGGGTACGAAGCATCACATCCGAAATGTTCTGGCTAGAATAACTGAGCCTGCATCTAACCAAGTTCATAGATCTCACTAGGGAATGTTCTGTTTCTAATGGAGCCTGTTCAGGACAGGATGCATATAGATAAATACAGAATGTGAGTAATTCTACGGGACAAATAATCCAGTCTTTTCATCAAAAGAATAGCAAAAAAAAAAAAAAAGAGGAGCAGGGGCTGTTATAGGTGAAAAGAGGACCAAGTCCTATTTCAGTTAATGCTATGTAAGTTATCTGTTCAGATCCTAATAAAAGCAAGTCTAATTTAAGAGAGATATTTATTTTTCCATTTATTTTTATTAGTTGGAGGCTAATTACTTTACCATATTGTAGTGGTTTTTGCCATACATTGACATGAATCAGCCATGGATTTACATGTGTTCCCCATCCTGAACCCCCCTCCCACCTCCCTCCCCATCCCATCCCTCTGGGTCATCCCAGTGCACCAGCCCCGAGCACTTGTCTCATGCATCCAACCTGGACTGGTGATCTGTTTCACACATGATAATATACATGTTTTGATGCTGTTCTCTCAGATCATCCCACTCTCGCCTTCTCCCATAGAGTCCAAAAGTCTGTTCTGTACATCTGTGTCTCTTTTTCTGTCTTGCATATAGGGTTATCGTTACCATCTTTCTAAATTCCATATATATGCATTAGTATACTGTATTGGAGTTTATCTTTCTGGCTTACTTCACTAAGAGAGATATTTAGATCAAACAGGTATATTGGACATGAATGGCTTCATGTGGCATTAGGGGATAACTGTATTTTTTCTTAAATGTAGTAATAGTATTTTGGTTATATATTTTAAAGTCCTATTTGTTATAGTTTATGTTACAGTAGAGTATGTGGAGATAATAACTTCTTTAGGTTTACACATGGTATAGTAAAATATGAGGAATATGCTTTGGAATATGTTAGAAAAAAAATTGAAGACATGTTGATTGTTAAAACTGCTTAACTGACATAGAATTCTTGTTATATTGTTGTATAGGCTTTGTTTGAAATGATTCATGATAAAGAGCTAAAACTGTCCAAAAGCAACTATGCAATGAAAACTGATAAGTCATAGCATTTTGAGTATGCTATTGAGTAATATGGGTGAAAATACCAACCTGAAAGAGTTGATTCTGGTTGCATTACAAAGATGTAGTTGGTTGTATCTCCAGTTAGGACTGGAAACAGGTGATTTTTAAATAGCGTAGAATTATTCGACTGCTTAATTATAGTATAGGGTATCTATTTCTAATGATCCCTGTGTGAGAATGTAAATATGGGGAGGAAATTCTGGAAGATACACACTGTACATTTAACAGGGTCAGCTCTGAGAATGGCATGAACTGGGGCTGGTGGCCAAAGGCAACCTTCATCATTTGCTGAGCACCTACTATGGGCCAGCTACTCTTCCTCATGCTGGAAATACAGACATGAAAGAGACATAAATCCTTGCTCACATGGGGCTCACATTCTAGTGGGGGAGACTGAAAAGTAAGCTCAGTGAGATTCAGGTATATCAGTATGTTTCACCACAAACCTCAGTCCCAGCAAATTACTCTATGAAGTGACTAAATGGTCACAGTGGGTTACATCACAATGGCTTTGCAGCATAAAGTCCAGACCATCTGTCCATTTAGGCTTATTTCTCCTCAGGGTAGGTAGTGGCTGGCTGGATTTTTTTTTTTTTTTTTTTTTGGAACTAGAAGACTGGTGTGTTTTTGTTTTGTTTTTTATGTTTTTCTTCCTGAATTCCTACTGAGGGAAATTAATTTGCATCTGTGGCAAAGGTATTCAACCATATTTTCTCTCTTTTCAGGTGCAGTTAAGATAATCAAAGGGTGTGATCAATAGCTCATCCATTGCCTTGATGTGGACCCAGAGTGCAAGCACAGATGAAGAGCGGACACTGACTTCACACTTCTGATAGGTATGTAATACAGGCCTCAGTTGTGCTTTGTTTCCCCCTTCTGTACAGTAGGCTCCTCTCTCAAGGCAGGTCTCTCACCGAATTTCCTCAGGTTATTGTCTTGTTAGTAGTGTGTTCAGTCGCTATAGCTGTTCATTGTAATGGTCAGAGGAGTTCTGCCTGTGGGCTTTAAATATCGACCTATTTGTATGTTCCAACAGCACTGAACTCATTTTAAACTCAAAGTCCAGAAAAGGCCAGTATTTTACTGGAGCTACTTTGTCACATCTGATAGGTATGGAATAGAACTGCCAGGTTTACTTTGTGTGTATTTACTCCTTTGAGTTATAAAGATGAGTTTCTGAAGATTTTAATCGATTTTATACCGATTCCATGGAGGTGGGTTCTTAATGCTAAGACTGTGCAAAGGCAGGGTTATTTCAGAAACCTGAGACCTTTTAAAACTATCAAAATATCCTGATATTTTCACAAACCCCAGAGCTAGGAAAGAATTTGAGGTGATCATGTTTGTCCCCTCAGTTGCTGAAGGAAGGACCTTTTTTCATTCTGTGCTGGAATCCCTGAAGACTATGTGTAACTTCCCAAGTTATACTATGTGTAACTTTCCCATAGCAAACATACTTTGCTATAGGGCCTCCTAGTTTAGAAGCTTTGTTCCTTTGTTGAAATCTCTATTGGGAAGGATCCAGCAGAAACTCATTTGTCATTTCATTACAGGAAGAAAACTAGAGCTGTCAAATGCCTGTTCTATCTTATTCCTCTGGTTTATAGCTTAGGGCATGCACGGTAATATTGAAAGAGTAATAGGTTATTATTTATGATGTCCTCTTTGTGATTTTAATAGTAACACATACAGGTGATTTAGAAATTTATACTAGTTTGATGGGGGAGTCACAAGGGACTGTTTTCTAGTAGTTTTACTGGCCAGTCACCTCTTCTGGACCATATCATTGGCACACTCTCCTGTTGATGTGGGCGAGTGGATGAGAGTTCAGCAGACATTGACTTTGTGTGCTGTATTGTAGCTTTCTATGACATCTATGTTCTCTCACTCAGCAGTTGGGGCAGGGAGAGATGAGGGGAGAAGAGAGAGGGTGGTCAGTGTCATAAACCCCTTATGACCTCATCAACCTCTGACCTCAGACTTTTTTTTAAATTTTTAATTTTTAAATTTTTTTTATTAGTTGGAGGCTAATTACTTCACAACATTTCAGTGGGCTTTGTCATACATTGACATGAATCAGCCATGGAGTTACATGTATTCCCCATCCCGATCCCCCCTCCCACCTCCCTCTCCACCTGATTCCTCTGGGTCTTCCCAGTGCACCAGGCCCGAGCACTTGTCTCATGCATCCCACCTGGGCTGGTGATCTGTTTCACTATAGATAATATACATGCTGTTCTTTCGAAACATCCCACCCTCACCTTCTCCCACAGAGTTCAAAAGTCTGTTCTGTACTTCTGTGTCTCTTTTTCTGTTTTGCATATAGGGTTACCGTTACCATCTTTCTAAATTCCATATATATGTGTTAGTATGCTGTAATGTTCTTCATCTTTCTGGCTTACTTCACTCTGTATAAGGGGCTCCAGTTTCATCCATCTCATTAGAACTGATTCAAATGTATTCTTTTTAATGGCTGAGTAATATTCCATGGTGTATATGTACCACAGCTTCCTTATCCATTTATCTGCTGATGGGCATCTAGGTTGCTTCCATGTCCTGGTTATTATAAACAGTGCTGCAATGAACATTGGGGTGCACGTGTCTCTTTCAGATCTGGTTTCCTCACTGTGTATGCCCAGAAGTGGTATTGCTGGGTCATATGGCAGTTCTATTTCCAGTTTTTTAAGAAATCTCCACACTGTTTTCCATAGTGGCTGTACTAGTTTGCATTCTCACCAACAGTGTAAGAGGGTTCCCTTTTCTCCACACCCTCTCCAGCATTTATTGCTTGTAGACTTTTGGATAGCAGCCATCCTGACTGGTGTGAAATGGTACCTCATTGTGGTTTTGATTTGCATTTCTCTGATAATGAGTGATGTGGAGCATCTTTTCATGTGTTTGTTAGCCATCTGTATGTCTTCTTTGGAGAAATGTCTGTTTAGTTCTTTGGCCCATTTTTTGATTGGGTCATTTATTTTTCTGGAATTGAGCTTCAGGAGTTGCTTGTATATTTTTGAGATTAATCCTTTGTCTGTTTCTTCATTTGCTATTATTTTCTCCCAATCTGAGGGCTGTCTTTTCACCTTACTTATAGTTTCCTTTGTAGTGCAAAAGCTTTTAAGTTTCATTAGGTCCCATTTGTTTATTTTTGCTTTTATTTCCAATATTCTGGGAGGTGGGTCATAGAGGATCTTGCTGTGATTTATGTCGGAGAGTGTTTTGCCTATGTTCTCCTCTAGGAGTTTTATAGTTTCTGGTCTTACATTTAGATCTTTAATCCATTTTGAGTTTATTTTTGTGTATGGTGTTAGAAAGTGTTCTAGTTTCATTCTTTTACAAGTGGTTGACCAGTTTTCCCAGCACCACTTGTTAAAGAGGTTGTCTTTTTTCCATTGTATATCCTTGCCTCCTTTGTCAAAGATAAGGTGTCCACAGGTACATGGATTTATCTCTGGGCTTTCTATTCTGTTCCATTGATCTATATTTCTGTCTTTGTGCCACTACCATACTGTATTGATGACTGTGGCTTTGTAGTAGAATCTGAAGTCAGGCAGGTTGATTCCTCCAGTTCCATTCTTCTTTCTCAAGATTACTTTGGCTATTCAAGGTTTTTTGTATTTCCATACAAATTGTGAAATTATTTGTTCTAGTTCTGTGAAAAATACCGTTGGTAGCTTGATAGGGATTGCATTGAATCTATAGATTGCTTTGGGTAGAATAGCCATTTTGACAATATTGATTCTTCCAATCCATGAACACGGTATGTTTCTCCATCTATTTGTGGCCTCTTTGATTTCTTTCATCAGTGTTTTATAGTTTTCTATGTATAGGTCTTTTGTTTCTTTAGGTAGATATACTCCTAAGTATTTTATTCTTTTTGTTGCAATGGTGAATGGTATTGTTTCCTTAATTTCTCTTTCTGTTTTTTCATTGTTAGTATATAGGAATGCAAGGGATTTCTGTGTGTTAATTTTATATCCTGAAACTTTACTATATTCATTGATTAGCTCTAGTAATTTTCTGGAAGAGTCTTTAGGGTTTTCTATGTAGAGGATCATGTCATCTGCAAACAGCGAGAGTTTCACTTCTTCTTTTCCTATCTGGATTCCTTTTACTTCTTTTTCTGCTCTGATTGCTGTGGCCAAAACTTCCAACACTATGTTGAATAGTAGTGGTGAGAGTGGGCACCCTTGTCTTGTCCCTGATTTCAGGGGAAATGCTTTCAATTTTTCACCATTGAGGGTGATGCTTGCTGTGGGTTTGTCATATATAGCTTTTATTATGTTGAGGTATGTTCCTTCTATTCCTGCTTTTTGGAGAGTTTTAATCATAAATGAGTGTTGAATTTTGTCAAAGGGTTTCTCTGCATCTATTGAGATAATCATATGGTTTTTATCTTTCAATTTGTTAATGTGGTGTATTACATTGATTGATTTGTGGATATTAAAGAATCCTTGCATTCCTGGGATAAAGCCCACTTGGTCATGGTGTATGATTTTTTTAATATGTTGTTGGATTCTGTTTGCTAGAATTTTGTTAAGGATTTTTGCATCTATGTTCATCAGTGATATTGGCCTGTAGTTTTCTTTTTTTGTGGCATCTTTGTCTGGTTTTGGAATTAGGGTGATGGTGGCCTCATAGAATGAGTTTGGAAGTTTCCCTTCTTCTGCAATTTTCTGCAAGAGTTTGAGTAAGATAGGTGTTAGTTCTCTAAATTTTTGGTAGAATTCAGCTGTGAAGCCATCTGGTCCTGGGCTTTTGTTTGCTGGAAGATTTTTGATGACAGTTTCGATTTCCTTGCTTGTGATGGGTCTGTTAAGATCTTCTATTTCTTCCTGGTTCAGTTTTGGAAAGTTATACTTTTCTAAGAATTTGTCCATTTCTTCCAAGTTGTCCCTCTTATTGGCATAGAGCTGCTGGTAGTAGTCTCTTATGATCCTTTGTATTTCAGTGTTCTCTCCATTTTCATTTCTAATTTTGTTGATTTGGTTCTTCTCCCTTTGTTTCTTAATGAGTCTTGCTAATGGTTTGCCAATTTTGTTTATTTTTTCAAAAAACCAGCTTTTAGCTTTGTTGATTTTTGCTATGGTCTCTTTAGTTTCTTTTGCATTTATTTCTGCCCTAATTTTTAAGATTTCTTTCCTTCTGCTAACCCTGGGGTTCTTCATTTCTTCCTTCTCTAATTGCTTTAGGTGTAGAGTTAGGTTATTTATTTGGCTTTTTTCTTGTTTCTTGATGTAAGCCTGTAATGCTATGAACCTTCCCCTTAGCACTGCTTTTACTGTGTCCCATAGGTTTTGGCTTGTTGTGTACTCATTTTCATTCATTTCTATACATATTTTGATTTCTTTTTTGATTTCTTCTATGATTTGTTGGTTATTCAGAAGCGTGTTATTTAGCCTCCATATGTTTGCATTTTTAACAATTTTTTTCCTGTAATTGAGATCTAATCTTACTGCACTGTGGTCAGAAAAGATAACTGCAATGATTTCAATTTTTTTGAATTTTCCAAGACCAGATTTATGGCCCAGGATGTGATCTATTCTGGAGAAGGTTCCGTGTGCACTTGAGAAAAAGGTGAAGTTGATTGTTTTGGGCTGAAGTGTCCTATAGATATCAATTAGGTCTAGCTGGTCCATTGTGTCATTTGAGGTTTGTGTTTCCTTGTTAATTTTCTGTTTAGTTGATCTATGCATAGTTGTGAGTGGGGTATTAAAGTCTCCCACTATTATTGAGTTACTATTAATTTCCTCTTTCATACTCGTTAGCGTTTGCCATACATATTGCGGTGCTCCTATGTTGGGTGCATATATATTTATAATTGTTATATCTTCTTCTTGGATTGATCCTTTGATCATTATGTAGTGTCCTTCTTTGTCTCTTTTCACAGCCTTTATTTGAAAGTCTATTTTATCTGATATGAGTATTGCGAGTCCTGCTTTCTTTTGGTCTCCGTCTGCGTGAAATATTTTTTCCAGCCCTTCACTTTTAGTCTGTATGTGTCTCTTGTTTTGAGGTGGGTCTCTTGTAGACAACATATATAGGGGTCTTGTTTTTGTATCCATTCAGCCAATCTTTGTCTTTTGGTTGGGGCATTCAACCCATTTACATTTAGGGTAATTATTGATAGGTGTGGTCCCGTTGCCATTTACTTTGTTGTTTTGGGTTCACGTTTATACAACCTTTCTGCATTTCCTGTCTAGAGAAGATCCTTTAGCATTTGTTGAAGAGCTGGTTTGGTGGTGCTGAATTCTCTCAGCTTTTGCTTGTCTGTAAAGCTTTTGAATTCTCCTTCATATCTGAATGAGATCCTTGCTGGATACAGTAATCTAGGTTGTAGGTTATTCTCTTTCATTACTTTCAGTATGTCCTGCCATTCCCTTCTGGCCTGGAGGGTTTCTATTGATAGATCAGCTGTTATCCTTATGGGAATCCCTTTGTGTGTTATTTGTTGTTTCTCCCTTGCTGCTTTTAGTATTTGTTCTTTGTGTTTGATCTTTGTTAATTTGACTAATATGTGTCTTGGGGTGTTTCGCCTTGGGTTTATCCTGTTTGGGACTCTCTGGGTTTCTTGGACTTGGGTGGCTATTTCCTTCCCATTTTAGGGAAGTTTTCAGCTATTATCTCCTCGAGTATTTTCTCATGGCCTTTCTTTTTGTCTTCTTCTTCTGGGACTCCTGTGATTCGAATGTTGGGGCGTTTCACATTGTCCCAGAGGTCCCTGAGGTTGTCCTCATTTCTTTTGATCCTTTTTTCTTTTTTCCTCTCTGCTTCATTTATTTCCACCATTTTATCTTCTACCTCACTTATCCTATCTTCTGTCTCCGTTATTCTACTCTTGGTTCCCTCCAGAGTGTTTTTGATCTCATTCATTGCATTATTCATTTTTAATTGACTCTTTTTTATTTCTTCTAGGTCTTTATTAAACATTTCTTGCATCTTTTCGATCTTTGTCTCCAGGCTATTTATCTGTAACTCCATTTTGTTTTCAAGATTTTGGATCATTTTTATTATCATTATTCTAAATTATTTTCCAGGTAGATTCCCTATCTCCTCCTCTTTTGTTTGACTTGGTGGGCATTTTTCATATTCCTTTACCTGTTGGGTATTTCTCTGCCTTTTCATCTTGTTTAGATTGCTGTGTCTGGGGTGGGCTTTCTGTATTCTGGAGGTCTGTGGTTCCTTTTTATTGTGGAGGTTTTACCCAGTGGGTGGGGTTAGACGATTGGCTTGTCAAGGTTTCCTGGTTAGGGAAGCTTGCGTCGGTGTTCTGGTGCGTGGAACTTGATTTCTTCTCTTTGGAGAGCAATGGCGTGCCCAGTAATGAGTTTTGAGATGGGTCTATGTGTTAGGTGTGACCTTGGGCAGCCTGTATGTTGACGTTCAGGGCTATGTCCCTGCGTTGCTGGAGAATTTGCATGGTATGTCTTGCTCTAAAACTTATTGGCTCTTGGGTGGTGGTTGGTTTCAGTGTAGGTATGGAGGCTTTTGGACGGTCACTTATTACTTAAAGTTCCATGTAGTCAGGAGTTTTCTGGTGTTCTCAGGTTTTGGGCTTAAGTCTCCTGCCTCTGGATTTCAGTTTTATTCTTCCTGTAGTCTCAGGACTTCTCCAACTATACAGCACTGATAATAAAACTTCTAGGTTAATGGTGAAAAGATTCTCCCCCATTAGGGACACCCAGAGAGGTTCACATAGTTACATGAAGAAGAGGAGAGGGAGGAGGGAGATAGAGATGAGCAGGAGGAGAAAAAGGGGGACTCAAGAGGAGAGAGACAGATCTACGCAGCTGTCTGTTCCCAGAGTGTTCTCCGTAGCCCAGACACCCACAAAGATTCACAGAATTGGATTGGGAAGAGAAGGGGAAAGGAGGAAATAGAGGTGTTCTGATGTAGAAAACAGAGAGTCAAGATTGGGTGAGAATAATCAACACACTCTTGAATAAAAATGGGAACTGAATACTGGATTCTTAAATGTTCACAATTTATATCATATACTGAAAAACAAAAATTAAAAATCTAGAGTAGAGGTTAGACTCTTAAAAATACTATATTAAAAACAAAAACCAAAACACACACAAAAATTTTTAGAAATATATATGGAGTTCAGTTTAAAAATAAGGCTTCTCTTCTTTTTTTTTTTTTTGGTAAGGTTATAGTGTATTGACAATGAAAATTAAGGAGCAGTAGTGGAGTACTAGCTGACTTTAAAAGAAATAAGAGAAAAAGAAAAATAGAAAATAGAAGAGAAAAAGGAAGAAAAAAAGAAGAAAGAAAAAAAATTTTCCCTAATTAAAAAATTCGTAAAAATCTATGAAAATGAAAGTTAAGGAATAATGGGGGAGTAATAGGGAATTTTAAAGGAAAATAAAAGAGAAAAAATAAAAAATAAAAACTAGTATTTTTTCTTACTTAAAAAAAAAATGTAAAAATATATCCTGGAATTTCTCTGGAGCTGTTGCGGTCAGTGTGGTTTCGGCTCAGTTTCAGATAGCTCCTTGTTCCAGCTTACACTTCTCGATATCTACAGGCCCCTTCCGGTGTAGTCAGTGTTTTCTACAGGGATTTTAATCTGTTGCACCGGTCCCTTCTGAAGTGGTTCCCTTTGTTTATTTGGCTTCTGTTTGCCGGTCTCTTCAGAGCCTCATTTCCGCCCTGACACAGGCGGGTGGAGGTGGACTCTTATTCAGGTAGCTAGTTCCGTCGCGCTGCGGGGAGGGGCTGGCATTGTGGGGAGGGGCTGGCACTGCGGGGAGGGGCTGGCGCTGCCGGGAGGGGCTGACGCTGCTTTCTCCGTCTGCGCTGCTCAGGCTCCCGGCTGTTCTATATGGAGCGTGCCCTGCGCTGCGCACGGTTCCAGCCCTCGGGTGTTCCACAAAAGCGCGGAACAAAAAGCTGCGCCTGCTCTCTGTGCCTTCCCCGTCAGAGCGGTCCAGGCAGCCAGGGGCTTGACTGGCGCACTCTCCCCGGGTGCGGCGCACCCACTCCCTTCTGCGGTCCCAGTCTCAGTTTCCGCCGGCGCCAGACAGGTGCGTGCGCCTTCTGCCCTCCGCATCCCCAGCCCCTGTCCCTGCCCGCGCCGGTCGGGTGCCTGTGCCCTGTGTCTCGCCGCAACCCTCCCAGCGGATGTCAACCATCCAGGATCTCAGGAGGTCTTTGATTAGAAACTGGAGGCCTGTTTGCAGTGCAGCAGGGGATGCGGTCCTTGGGGCTGAGCCTGCCCCCTTCCCCTCCCCCCTGCCTCCTGCCTCCGGCGGGGCTGGGCCGGTCCGCAGCCTGTGAGCTCTTCTCTGGACTTTCTCGGTCCCTTTGTTCCGTGAACGGCCGGCAGTGTGTTCGGGCCGGTTAATTTTCTCTCTCTCTTTTGCTCTCCCACAGTTCAAGTTGGTAACTCACAAAAGCTCCCTCCGATTGTCCTCAGGGCACTCAGGCCCGACCCTACCCCAAGCAATGCCGCCGGCTCCTCTCCGTTCCGCCCCCACTTGCTGGTGGCGGATGCGGGTGTCTGGGGTACTTTTCTGCTGGGAGTTGCTTTTAGGCTCATAATCTGTGGGTTTTATTTATTGTTTCCCTCCCAGTCAGGTTGCCCTCCGAGATTCAAACACTTCCCCCAGGCCCGCCAGTGCGAGGGTTTCCCGGTGTCTGGAAACGTCCTCTATTGAGACTCCCTTCCCGGGACGGATCTCCTCCTTAGCTCTTTTGTCTCACTTTTTATCTTTTATATTTTGTCCTACCTCCTTTCGAAGACAATGGGCTGCTTTTCTGGGCCCCTGATGACCTCAGCTAGTGATCAGAAGTTGTTTTGTGAAGTTTGCTCTGCGTTCAGTTATTCTTTTGATGAATTTGTAGGAGAGAAAGTGGTCTCCCCGTCCTACTCCTCCGCCATCTTGGCTCCTCCCCCCACCAATCAAGTATTTTTAATTAAGATATATACTTCGATTTTTAGACAATGCTATTGTACACTTAATAGTCTACAGTACAGTATAAACATAAATTTTACTTGACATGGAGAACCAAAAAAATTGTTTTTCACTTTATTGCAATATGGGCTTTCTTGCAGTGGTGTGCAACCAACTCACAATATTTCCAACATATACTTGTATCTATAATTGAGGCAAAGCTGAGTGAATTGGTAGGAAGAGTAAAGTTTAGGTTCAGAAGGCGTGGGTTCCAGGCTGGAACCAGCCAATGAGTAGGAACATGATGTGCAGCATTGTGGGCCATTAAAATAGGTCCCAAATACAGTTAAGTCACATATATTATTTTTTGCAATGAAATTCACAACTAAGTATATACTGCAATGTTATAAAATTTACATTATTTAATTTTCTGATTTCAAATTAATATTTTTCTTTTCAAAACTAATGAGGTGCAGGGATGTGTATGTGATAGAGAAAATGTTTTATGTTTTTTCAGTCAGTCTTTTTCCATAACAAGAAGTATATTCTTGATAATTTAGTTTATGTTCCACAGATATATTTCTCTGTGTACAATATTAGATAAGTAAGTGTCCATGAACAACTTTTCTTCCAAATTTTGCTCACAGTATGCATAAATACTATGTTCTATTTGCATATATGCATGATTATGTATATATGCATGTGTAAGTATATGTACACGCATATCAGTTCAGTGCAGTCACTCAGTCCTGCCCGACTCTTTGCGACCTCATGGACTGCAATATGCCGGGCTTCCCTGTCTATCACCAACTCCCAGAGCTTGCTCAAACTCATGACCATCACGTTGGTGATGCCATCCAGCCATCTCATCCTCTGTCATCCCCTTCTCTTCCTGCCTTCAATCTTTCCCAGCATTGCACACGTATATATACTTGCGTATATAATTATTTCTGTATTTGCTTGATTTTATATGCTTGTGAATCATAGTTCTCATTCAAAATTTTTAAGAGACTTTAAATGACCTTCTTTACTGATCAGATTTATTTGTATTATATAATAATAAACCTTTGATCTAAAATATGTTCTAAATATTTTGCCAATAATTTGATTTCCTTTATATGTGACATTTTGCTTTGCAAAAGACTTGGGCTTTTTTTCTAGCTTCCCTTCAATTGCTCTAATTAACTTTGTAACAGAGCTCTAAGCTTTTCTTGTGTCACATATCTAGTTTTGGTTGTCCTGGTGTCAATGCCATGTTGATAGTGTCCTCTGACAACACTCTCCCCCATGTCTTGGTCTTGAAGATGATGTAGGTGAAATCCACTCCTTGGATATAAGGCCCCAGGAATTGAAAGGTCCTGAGGGATTTGCATGGGTCTCAGGTTGAAGCAGAGGAAATTAGACTCAATGGCGGGAAGGAAATGATCCTTTATGGAGGTATATTAGGCCAGATGTACTTTACATAGTATCTTCTATAAGCAAACACATATTTAAATAATTCCCCATTATTCAGCAATGCAGATTTTGGTCTAAAGCTCTTTTCCATTTTGCTCTGAGGCGCTCAAGTCTTTGAATCTAGAATTCTCAGTAGAATTTCAGTCATACATGCTAAGTTGCTTCAGTCATGTCCAACTTTTTGCAACACTGCCAGGCTCTACTGTCCATGGAATTCTCCACACAAGAGTACTGGAGTGGGTTTCCATGCCCTCCTCCAAGGGATCTTTCCAACCAAGGGGTCGAACCTGTGTCTTATGTCTCCTGTACAGGCAAGCAGGTTCTTTACCACTTGTGCTACCTGGGATGCCCTTTTCAATCATAGATGTGTTATTTTTATATTGAAAAAATCCATGAAAATTAAAGGAATTCTTTTACTGTCAAAAGAAAAAAACTTAAAAGATTGAAAAGTTGGGAGACATCATTTCAAACAGAATTACAGATTTTCTGCTCATATGCAAGAAAAAACAGGATTTCTGATAACCAATAGAGAAAAGACAAAAAATAATCACAAGCAATTCAATTCATCTAAAAACCAAAATGCTTCTTCAGTAATCATCTGGAAAGATGCCAAACTATTAACTGAAGAAGGGAAAACCTGAAGATGTCATAATAAATGAAAAATTAATTTGCATACATTTACTTATATAACTTACATTTTTATTTTATTTATTTACTTTTGTACCTTGCTACATGTGTGATCTTAGTTACCCAACCAGGGATCAAACCAGTGTCCCATGCATTAGGGGTGCAGAGTCTTAAGCACTGGACAATCAGGGATGTCCCTGTAATTGAAAATTATAAACAACATTATATCTAGAACTACATACCTACACAAATGCTTTAACATAGGTATATGCATTGCCCAAAGAGAAAAACATCTGGAAAATATGCCCTAATCTTTTTACATTGGACATCTTGTGTATGTGTGAGTCATGATAAGGTGATCATGTAGATGGAAGGTTAGGAATAGTTTTATTTTCTAAGTATACATTTTTAATGTTTGCAATCTTGTGATTAGGATAATTTATTCAGAGGAACACTTGAAAATAACAAGTAATTGACAAAAAGTCCCTATATATTTACATGTTATAAAAATGTTCCCAAGATGTTGTTTCATAAAAAGTCAAAAATTTCAACTTTTTGTATCTGTGTATTCTTATGCATTTGCATCTTACATTTCCCTCACCTCAGATGTTCACACACTCATATGAAGTCTTTCCTCACCTCTCCCAGGCATTGGACTTCTCTCAGGTCCCAGAGAACTGGAAAGGAAAGAAGATCTTAAATGACAAAACCCACTGCAATGTTGTGAAGTAATTAGCCTCCAGCTAATAAAAATAAATGAAAAAAAAAAATGTCCAGAAGATTCTGGCTCATGAAGTAGAGCCCAGGCTTCTCCCTACTGCCATCTTCAGAAAACCTCTGATTTGAGACTTTCAGAACTTCAGTTCTGGTTCTAAGGAAGGGGGTGTTTCAGAGAGTAAAGCCAGCGATGGGGAGCTGTGGGGAGCAGCAGATGAAGCTTTCCTTGCTCACTCCTTCCTCAGCTCACTCTCTGCTGTGCAGATCGGTTCCCAATAGGAGTTGGGGAGCCCTGCACTAGGGGATACTTGACAGCTATGACAGTCAATGTAGACAGCTATTTTTTTTTAAAGGAAAGTCAACTTTTTTTTTTTTTTTTTTTTCCCTACTGTCACTGCAGTAACCCACCAAACTCTGTTTGGTATTTCCTTTATATTTTCAAGGTTTTTGTTGCTGTTGTTTTGGTATGATCTTTCTGGAGTGGGTTAAAGTTAATTGTAGACATTTGATTACTTTTAGAATAGTCAGGTACTTTGCATAAACTTCAGAAAATCCCCTACATCGCACCAAGTATTTAGTAAAGCTATGCTTGGAAAAGTCATATTCAATTCCATGGAGTTCAATTCCACTGTGTTTCTCTTAGTAGCATCTGAATGAACCTAGACAAGGGCAGTACGTCTGTAAGCCTCAGTAACCTTGGAAAGTTGATGACTCTGATATCAGAATCCCCTTGTGGCGAATACAGGAAAGAACAGATGCAACGTAGCAAGTACTGAGCATTTCCTACTGCTGACCCTCACAGTTCTCTGGGTCTGCAGAGTGAAGTAACATGGTGTAATGTAGCTGATGCAGAGTCTGGCACAGAGAGTTCTGTGTGTTTGTAGCTGCAAGTATCAAGATCTCCTAAGCCTCCTGATTCTAGTTGGCCTCCTCTGCAGGGGTGATACTGTTGGAAAGAGTCCCCTGGATGTTAGGCTGGTAGCGATCTCAGAGGGCAGTAATTACAGGAAGTTTAGTCTCCTCTAGCCCTCCTCAATGCCCTCGGGGAAAAGACTTCCTGTTAGGATGCCATCTTCCTTTTTTTGTTGTTGTTAGTCTTTTTAATTAATTTATTTTTTATTGAAGGATAATTGCTTTACGGAATTTTGCTGTTTTCTGTCAAGCCTCAACATGAATCAGCCATAGGTATACATATATCCCCTCCCTTTTGAACCTCCCTCCCATCTCCCATCCCTCCCATCCCTCTAGGTTGATACAGAGCCCCTGTTCGAGTTTCCTGAGCTGTACGATAAATTCCCATTGGCTATCTATTTTACATATGGTAATGTAAGTTTCCAAGTTACTCTTTCCACACATCTCATCCTCTCTTCTCCTCTCCCCATGTCCATAAGTCTATTCTCTATGTCTTTTTCTCCATTGTTGCCTGGTAAGTAGTCTTCAGTACCATTTTTCTAGATTTCGTATATATGTGTTAGAATACAGTATTTATCTTTCTGTTTCTGACTCACTTCACTTTGTATAATAGGTTCTAGGTTCATCCACCTCATTAGAACTGACTCAAATGTGTTCCTTTTCATGGCTGAGTAATATTCCATTGTGCATATATACCACAACTTCTTTATCCTTTCATCTATCAATGAACATCTAGGTTCCTTTCATGTTCTAGCTATTGTAAATAGTGCTGTAATGAACAATGGGATACATGTGTCTCTTTCAATTTTGGTTTCCTCAGGGTATATGCCTAGGAGTGGGATTGCTGGGTCATATAGTGGTTTTAGCCCAAGATTTTTAAGGATTCTTCATATTGTCCTCCATAGTCGCTGTATCAATTTACATTCACACCAACAATGCAAGAGTCTTTCCTTTTCTCTACACACTTTCCAGCATTTATTGTTTGTAGACTTTTTGATGAGTGACATTCTGACTGGTGTGAGGTGACATCTCATTGTAGTTTTGATTTGCATTTCTCTAATAATGAGCGATGTTGAGCATTTTTTTTTTTCATGTGTTTGTTAGCCATCTGCATGTCTTCTTTGGAGAAATGTCTGTTTAGGTCTTTTCCCCACTTTTTGACTAGTTTGGGCAGTTTGTTTTTCTGGCATTGAGTTGTATGAGATGCTTGTATATTGTGGATATTAATCCTTTGTCAGTTTTTTTCATTTGCTACTAGTTTCTCCCATTCTGATGGTTGTCTTTTCACCTTGCTTATAGTTGCTTATAGTTGATGTTGAAGCTGAAACTCCAATACTTTGGCCACCTGATGTGAAGAGCTGACTCATTTGAAAAGACCCCAATGCTGGGAAAGATTGAAGGCAGGAAGAGAAGGGGACGACAGAGGATGAGATGGTTGGATGGCATCACCGACAATGGACATGGGTTTGGGTGGACTCCGGAAGTTGGTGATGGACAGGGAGGCCTGGCATGCTGTGGTTCATGGGGTCACAAAGAGACACGACTGAACGACTGAACTGAACTGACATGTAGCTGTCCAGTTTTCCCAGCACTACTTATTGAAGAGGCTGTCTTTGTTCCATTGTATATGCTTGCCTCCTTTGTCAAAATAAGGTACCCATAGGTGTATGGGTTTAGTTCTGGGCTTTTTATCTTGTTCCACTGGTCTTTATTTCTGTTTTTGTGCCAGTACCATACTGTCTAGATGACTGTAGCTTTGTAGTATAACCTGAAGTCAGGAAGCTTGATTCCTCCAGTCCCATTCTTCTTTTTCAAGACTGCTTTGGCTATTTGGGGTCTTTTGTGTTTCCATATGAATTGTAAAATATTTTGTTCTAGTTCTGTGAAAATTGTCATTGGTAATTTGTTAGGGATTGCGTATATTGCATTTGGTAGTATAGTCACTTTCACAGTATTGCTTCTTTCAACCCAGGAACATGGAATACCTCTCCATCTGTTTATATCATCTTTGATTTTTTTCATTAGTGTCTTATAATTTTCTGTGTACAGTTCTTTTGTCTCCTTAGGTAAGTTTATTCCTAGATATTTAATTCTTTCTGTTGCAATGGTGAATGGATTTGATTCCTTAACTTCTCTTTCTGATTTTTCTTTGTTAGTGTATAGAAATGCAAGTGATTTCTATGTATTGATTTTGTATCCTGCAACTTTGCTAAATTCACTGAGTAGCTCTAGTAAATTTCTGATACTGCCATTAGGGTTTTCTATGTACAGTATCATGTCATCTGCAAACAGTGAGAGCTTTACTTCTTCTTTTCCGATCTGGATTCCTTTTATTTCTTTTTCTTCTCTGTAGCTTGGACTTCCAGAACTATATTGAGTAATAGTGGTGAAAGTGGACACCCTTGTCTTGTTCCTGATCTTATGGGGAATGCCTTCTCTTTTTCACCATTGAGAATAATATTTGCTGTAGGCTTATCATATATGGCCTTTACTATGTTGAGGTAGGTTCTTTCTCTGCTGATTTTTTGAAGAGTTTTCATCATAAATGGGTGCTGAATTCTGTCAAAGGCTTTTCCTGCATCTATTGAGATGATCATATGGTTTTTACCTTTCAATTTGTTAATATGGTGTTTCACATTGATTGATTTACTTATATTGAAGAATCCTTGCATCCCTGGATTAAACTGAACTTGATCGTGGTTCATGAGCTTTTTGATGTGTTGCTAAATTCTATTGCCTAAAATTTTGTTGAGGATTTTTGCATCTATGTTCTTCAGTGATATTGGCCTGTAGTTTTCTTTTTTGTGTGTGTTGTCTTTGTCTGGTTTTGGTATCAGGGTGATGGTGGCCTCATAGAATTAGTTTGGAAGCATTCCTTACTCTGCAATTTTTTGAAAGACTTTTAGAAGGATAGGCATAGCTCTTCTCTAAATGTTTGATACAATTCTCCTGTGAAGCCATCTGGTCCTGGGCTTTTGTCTTTTGGGAAGATTTTTTATCACAGCTTCAATTTCAGTGCTTATAATTCGGTTGTTCATAATTTCTATTTCTTCCTGGTTCAGTCTTGGAAGATTGAACTTTTCTAAGAATCTGTCCATTTCTTTCAGGTTGCCTATTTTATTGCAATATAACTTTTATAACAGTCTCTTATAATCCTTTGTATTTCTGCATTGTCTGTTGTAACCTCTTCTTTTTCAGTCCTAATTTTGTTGATTTGATTCTTCTCTCTTTTTTTTCTTGATGAGTCTGGTTAAGGGTTTGCTAATTTTGTTTATCTTCTCAAAGAACCAGCTTTTAGTTTATTAGTCTTTACTATTGTTTCTTTCATTTCTTTTTCAGTTATTTCTCCTCAGATCTTTATGATTTCTTCCCTTCTACTAATTTTAGTTTTTTTCTTCTTCTTCTTTTTCCAGTAGCTTTAGGTGTAAAGTTAGGTTGTCTATTCAATGTTTTTCTTGTTTCTTGAGGTAGGATTGTATTGCTATAAACTTCCCTCTTAGAACTGTTTTGCTGCATCCCATAGATTTTGAGTTGTCATGTTTTCATTGTCATTTGTTTTTAGATTTTTTTTCTCTTTTCATTTCTTCAGTAACCTGTTGGTTATTTAGAAATGTGTTGCCTAATCTCCATGAGTTTGTGTTTCTTACAGTGTTTTTCTTGTAATTGCTATCTAGTCTCATAGCATTCTGGTCAGAGAAGAAGCTTGATACGATTTCAATTTTCTTAAATTTACTGAGGTTTGATTTGTGACCCAAGATGTGGTCTATCATGGAGGATGTTCCATGTGCACTTGAGAAAAAGGTGTATTTTTCTGCATTTTGATGGAATGCAGGATGCCATCTTCTTTGTGTGGCTATGACAATGTGGTCTGGGGCTTGCGCTCTCCTTCCTCAGCAGCCTTCCTTGATATTCTACAAACTTCCAGCTTCAGACCCACAGGCTCTCTTCTAGGGCAGCCTGTGAGGACGGTGGTGACAGATCTCTGCCTTCAAGCCACCCTATGGATGAATGGTATGCATGAGACCTTCTCTTCAGAACTCCTGAAAGCAGGAAGGTTTCAGGGTTCCCTCCCCTCCCCAAACCACAGGACCCACCTACCAGTTGACGTCCTTTAGGGAAAGTGGGGAGAGGGCCCAGACTGATTATTTTCTAGTCTCTTGAGGAAATGGACCAAGGGGGCTCTGACACACCCATCCTGATTCCATGTGGTAAACCTTCCCTCTAGTGAAAATGGCCAAGGCTGACATGAATATCTTTCCCTGGCTAAGGAATAGGTATGAGACAAGAGATCTTCTCAGGTGTAAGGTTTGGGCACTGGCGAGGGTCACCTAGGTGGAGGGTAGGATTATGTAAACTAATATTCTCTGGATTTATAGTAGAGGTGGGGAAGGGCAGAAAACTCACCATTACTACTGAATATTACACTAATTAGTCAGGGTAAATTGTATTAGTCCGTAGAAACTTTTTGAGGCTTTATTGCCTGGCATGTGATTTATTCTGGAATGTTCGATGAGTATTTATGTGCATTGTTCTATGTCAATTCAATAAATTTGTTAAAGTCATATTTTAAAATCTTCTCCCTCTAGCCAAGATTTTGTCACTCAGTGAGATGTTTTAAAATTTCCCACTGTGACTGTGGATTTGTCCATTATTTATTTCTGTCAGTTTTTGCTTTCTGTGTTGGCTTTAAGATGCACACAAATTTAGAATCTGCATTATTATCTTCTTATTGCACCGAACTTGTTATCATAAAGAAATTTCCCTTTAAAGTGTACCTTTTACTGAAATGGTTATACCAGTTTTCTGAGGTTAATGTGGAAAAGGTGTACATTTTGCCATTTTTTATGTTCTAATTTTCTTGATGATTAAATTTTGCATGTGTTTCTTTCAGGAGTATTTGATGAAAGGTTTCTTGTCCAGTCTGGTAAAATGCCTTTCTATTTGGAGTATTTAGCCTGAATCTTTTAATATAAATGGATATAATTTGTTTTTGTATATAATATTATTGTATATTTATTTTTGCCTCTTCTAAGTTTCTTTCCCTTTCCTTTCCTTTTATATGGTTAATGTTTTGTAGGTATTAAATCGTTTGCTCACATGGCTATCTAGGTAAACATTCTTTTGCTATTCTTGTAGTGTTCACCCCTCAGATTACAATGGACGTTTTTGCATTTTCACAATCTAATACTAGTTAATTATCTTTTTAAAACTGCTCAGATAAAAAAAAAAAAAGAAAAAAGAAAAACTGCTCAGACAGTTATGGGACCATGAGACACTTTGATTCCCTAAACTGTCTCCATATTTTTTGTCACACATTATCATTGTCTACATATTTAAATCCCCAGAGGAAATTTCAATCATGTTCTATAGACAATACTCATTTAAATTTGCCTATATATTCACAATGTAATTTTTTAATAGTCTTTGTGTGCCTCTACTAGGGATGATATTTCTTCTGCCCCAGAAAGAGTCTATAGTATTTATTTTAGATTGATTGAAACCTTTAGTCCCAAATTTCCAAGTTTTGGCTACATGATTATGAAATGAATGTATATTCTTTTAAGAATATTTCTCCTCCACTATACTTTTTCTCTTATTAATATTCTTATACTGAGTTGATGTCTTGTTACTTTTGAAAAGTTCTCAACCAAGTTCTCTTCAAATAACTATTCTCCACTATTCCCTCTCCTCTCTGGGACTCACATTAGCCATGTGTTAGGTATATTCCTTGCATCACCTGTAATTCTCTATACTTTTCTTTTGTAATCTCCATATTGTATCTCTCCAGACTCCATTCTGGATCTTTTCATCAGACTTATCTTTAATTTCTCTAATTCTTCCTTCAGGGAGCTAGATCACTTTGACTCTTGAACTATCACACTGTGGTAGATTTAAGGGTATGTTTTATTGTCCTCCTAGAACAGAGCAGAGAAATGAGACATGGGGGTGAAAAGCCACTTATCCCAGGTCACCTAGCCTGAACCAAGTAGAGCAGGGTCTAACATCACAGACTACACTCTAGATCCAGACCCTTTTCCCAGTGCCTGTTTTCTAATTGGCTGTGATTTCTCCCTACCTCTCATTTCCTGAAAAATGGAGCCACAGTGAGGTCTCTCAGCCTTTATTTTTAGCACTGTGATACATTTCTGTTCAGATTCTAAAGTCAATGATATTTCTTCAGTAGCCATGATATTTTCCGAGGACTTCTGGTACTGAGATCACTGATCTGTTGTTGTCAATTTTATAGCACACTGATAAAGTGAACCTTTTACAAAGAAGAGCATGAAGCTGGGGTATTTACCAAAGGCAATACAAATATTGGTCTGGATAGGTTACTTCCAGGCAGCAGCAAGATAGACATTCAGAAGCAGGTGATGCCCATATGGACAACCAAGCAAGATAGTAAGTGACCAGTCAGCTGGGGTGACATGTACCAATCAGTGAAAATCAAAACCTTACAGTTAAACATGTCATTCTTCTTTCCAACCGGGCATAATGAAAAATGATGGGATGAGCTTAGTGTTTGTGCACTCTTCATTGTAGCTCTGGAATAATTTGGGAATATGTAGAGAAGACTTTCCAAGCCTATATGGACCACTTTCTTCTCTCAACTTCCCCACAGTGCTCCATATGCCATTCTGCCCCATCCTCAGAGAAGTAGTTTTCGGAAACAAGACTAAATGCATATTAACATAGAGACAAAGCAAAAGCCTCCAGAGAGAAGAATGGAGAGAAACAGATAGGATAAGATCTTTGGGAGCTGGTTCAAGTTCATAGTGAGTGTACTGGCTAAATGGACCTAATGTGTAGAAGATGACATGAGAGAGTCATGTTGGATTTGTTTAGAGATGCTGGGAACTTTTCTGAGACATTAGATTTGGTAATCCCTCTTGTTATTACTAGGGGGTATCTTCTTAGTTCTTCTAAGGGTGAGTTCAGAAAAGCAATAGAAAGGAAACAGACTGCCTGTAAGGAGGAACATGGGCGAGCTTGTTTAAAAGCAAAGGAGGAAACTACTGCCAGGGAGATGGAGCACTTCACACCAGATCACGTGTTTGGCTCTAGATGGGTGTGGGAGGCGGTTGAGTCTCTGGGGTCCATGTCCGAGGAGCAGGCAGAGGTGTACCTGATGTGGAACTTTATTAAAGGAAGCACCTGTGAAACCTACTAACTTGATTTTTTCAGAGAAAGTAGTTGAATGAAAAAAAAAAGTTACCCAGAAAATCCATGTCTGGTGCCAAAGTTAATGATAAGAGATATTGTCCTACCTTCAAAAATGATTTAAAGCCTGATAAAAGGTCTTATTGAAAGACAGAGTCAGGTCTTACATTAACCTTTTATTCTATTGTATCAGTTTTGTTTCCCATTTGTTCTTTGGCTCCCAGATTTCCTTTGGTATAAAATATGATGAGAAGTGGCTGCTTAATTTGATTCAGAAACAATGCGGTGTGCCCTTCATTACAATTGAAGTAAGAGAGGACGTGGAGGCAATGAGAGGAAATGGGGTAGGTGGCAGGCACAGAGGATTGGATCTAGTCTCATATTCTGTTTCTCTTGTCACTCTCCCTATAGTTTCACTATGAGAAAATGCAAGCCCAATTCTTTGTAGAGAATGCCAACATTGCCTGTGCATTGAAGAATGACATTGGCAAGATTTTCAGTGAGGATGAAAAGGGCAGGGGAGGGGCATGGTTTTGCTTGATCCTGTGTACATATTTCCTGATGCTTACCCAGCCCCTCTTGTGTTCTCTGTAGATATCTATCTCTGTTGAGCCCTGTGACACATCCCAATCTGTGCAGAGGGCACTTAAGTCTGAAAAGGTGGAGCAGATAAAGGGAATGTAGACTCAACACAAGCTGTACACTCATACTCAGACACTCCTCTTCCCCCCCCGCCCCACCCTCAGACTCAAAGCCACTGATCCCCGTCCCTAACTCTGCACTGACCATGAACAAATGATACGATGCCTGCCATTAATCTCTTGATATCCAGAGACTCCACCTTGGCCCTGGTGTGGCTACAGCAGTAATTGTAGGGCAGGTGATGGTAAAGGGTCTGTCTGGGTAGAGCACTCAGAGATAAAATCATGGGGAGGAGTTTGTGCTGAAAGTGCACCAGCTGGGACCCTCTCAGCCTCTGCCTCCCTCGTTCTGGCTTTCTGGAGTCTTGATGACCTGTAATATTGGAATGACATGGAACTATAGAAATGGCATGGCTGCTCACTGCACATCCATCCAGGGATCATGCCCAACTTGAGGACCTAGGCCCAGTGTTGGACCTGATGGTGAGGGTGGTCAGATAGATCAGGTAGAAAAAGCAGATTGGTTTCAGTTACTCCCTTTGGGATCCTTACTCTCTTTACTCATCATAGCTTTTCTCCTTGGATCTGAGCAACGAGAAGCACTACCTGGTGCATGGCCTATCCACCATTATGGAGAATGCTTCCACCACCAAGAATGTGAACCTCTCCAACACTGAGGTGAGGTGGGGCACCCAGATAGATCCTCCTTTGAAAGGAACGTGGGAGGGCTCATGGGGTGGTGACAGAGGAGCAGAAGTGGGTTTGTAGGGAAAGGAAGGGTGTGGGTGCAGAGCCATCTGGTCCATGTGAGTGTTCCCCATAATTCCAGGTGAAGGCTGCAGGGGAGATGGACGAGGGTCAGCAGCTGGAACCAGAAGGGATGTGTGCAGACAGAAACAATGTGTGCACCACTTTCCCTGATATGTCAACCACCCTAAGGTCTTCTGCCTTGTGTCTACACCCCTATGTCTCTCTCACCTCTCCACTTCTCTGTCCACTCCCTGTCTTCATCCCCCTCCACCTCCCTCCCTACCTCCTGAGCCCCACCTCATTCACCTCTCTGCCACAGCATACTGGGCCATCCCTGAGGTATGTCCTGACTTGAAAGAATGCAGAACCCCCAGTGAGGTAGCAAAGCACTGGGCTATCCCCCCAATCCCCCCCATATCATCTTCTCTTCACAGCCTTCACTGGGCCCTGGAGGAAGGAAGAAGGGAGGGAGTGGAAGAAAGGCCAGCAGACTGGATTTTAAGTGCTGGCCCTTGTCGTACTGAAGAAGGGAGTCAGAACAGTCTGGCTGGGAGCTACCCAGGGGAAAGGAGATGAAGGAGGGCATGGTAGGAAGGAATGGAAGGAACAGTCTCCCTCTGGGTCAATCCATGGATTTGTGACCTGGATGAGGTGACCTTTGGGTGCTGGAATGCTAGGATACTTTGCTCTGTGGAGGGCACACAGGGCTGTGATTGCTGTAAGTGACTTGCTCCCATAAGGAGGATCACCTCCACAGATTCACTGACCTTTCTCTTTTGTCTTGATTTTGACAGCACCATCCTTAGAATTGTTTCCAAGGTTACTAAGCTTGGTAAGTGCATTCCTTGATCACAGTCTCCTCTAAATAGCATTGACAGTGCCTACAAACTACTCTGAAACCCATTAGGACCTATTCAAGTTCCATTTTTGAACCTGACCCTTGAATGTCCTGGGGGAGGGGAGTGTACCATTCTCTGTGGGAATCTGAGTCTCTGGATATTTTTCAGCCATGTTCGCCACAGGCTTTGGGGACACCATGGAGATGATTGAAGATATAGCCCAGCCGCTGGCATTTTGAGGACCCTGTCGCCCCTGACCTCAGACCCCCACACCATCCTGGGCCCATCCTTTTGCCTGATCATCCAAAACCATAACCTGGAATACACTGCTGACTTCCTCTTCCCTCCCCCAGGGTGGCCAGGAGACACCCTCAGTGTCTAAGTGTGCTGTTGAAGCCCCCAAGTTCTTAACAACATGCAAGGTGAGCACAAAGGATCCAGCAGGGTTCTAGGTAGTACATGAGGGAATGTCAGCCTTGGTCCTGAGGACTGTTTTGATTCCAGGGAAACTTCTTTGGATCTGAAGAGTTGAAGAGTCTAATCCTGCAATTCCTGCAGCAGTAACTACTCCTGAGAATCTGAGCAAGGGGAGGGCTAGGACAAGGGAGGCCACCCAAGCTCTATACCAGAGAGATAGACTGTTTTCACTGCTCCCCCCTCAGGTATTACTTGATCCATGACTATGGGGACCGTCTCCTGGGTGCTTAGCATGAGGAGGTCTGCTTTTCCCTGCCCATTCCATTCCAACCAGAGGACACAGCCCTGTGAGTATCACAGCCCAGACTTCTCCTACAAGTCTTGTGGTTCCCCAGAAGACACAGGCTAGCTCCTGCTGACACCTATGCTGGCCAGACCACCACCCACTGTTCCTCTGTGTCTCCTTAAAGCAGCATGTGTGCATACTTCTTGGACAAAAGAAATATGAAGAATCTCAAGGACCCAGTGGGAAGACTGGGTGGAAAAAGGTGGTGAGGGAAGCAATCACAGTGTCCATGGCATGGCAGGCCTGATTTTCACTTTCTTGTCCTCTCCCACAGACCTGCATGTCCAGCTGCTTAAACACACAAAACATGACTTTATGCATGCCCTCTGTGCATTGCCCAAAACTCAGCATGACTTCAGCTTCTTTGTGGTGGACATGTGTTTCCAGGTGGTGAAAATCTTCTCCTCCCTTTTGGGGCGGGGCAGGAAGCCACATGTAGGGATGATGTTTAGGGGGTGCTGAGTAACTGGGCTCTTCTCTCTCAGGAAATGATGCTCTGCTTCTCTGTCAACGGGGTGTTCAAGGAAGGTGAGTATGTGGAGACCCCTCCCCACATATGCCCACTGCTCCCTCTCCTCGTCATGGCTCCCCCCAACAGAACCCTCCCAATTTCCCTCTGGTACACTCCTCTCCACTCGCCTTTCCTCTCTTTCCCTCCCCTCCAACTCTCTGTCTTCTCAGAGACAACCCAGGTCTGAACTGTGTCCATACTTGCCCTGTTCATTCTAGGCACTGGTGACATAGGCTGTCTAGTTTGGTGGCTCCCATCCCAGATCCTTACATTGAGAACTTGGGCCATTATAGTTTCCTCATTTGCAAAATGAAGTCATAATATCTACCTCTTGGGCAGGTGTGAAAAATGCATTCCATGAACTTGTGAAGCTGTTGTCATAGGGACATGTCATGCAGGAGACTTCCTGTAGGAGAGAAGTCTGTAACTCAGAAAAAGACACTCATCTGGCCATAGTGCTACCCTGATCTTGAATGTGAGAAAAAAAATTTTTCTGTTGTTCACAAGCACCTCCATGATTTGTATGTTGTTACAGCAGCCCAGATAGACTAAGATACATAGACACATGTACACATTAAGAATATGATAAAGGTAGAAGGGGTCATTTTACACTGGGGGAAGAAAGTTTCTTCAAAAGGTTTTGATGCATTATTCAGTAACCCTCTGGAAAAAAAATAAAAACTTGAAGAATTTCTTTTATTATACCCCATTTTTCACATACAAGTTCACTACCTGAAATGTGGTTTATCTGTCTTTGATTGGCAATGCTCACTTATGCATCAAAATTCAATTCAAGAACTGCCCTCTCCCTTCCCCTTCTCTCTCTTGCTGAGCAACTCATCATAAAGCAATTTGGTGATATCAATCAAGACCGGCATCCATGACAGGGGAACATAGAGCCATAGTGGGCCAGATGAGATGCTAGAGGTAAACTAGGGGTGAAGAAGCTGTCCATGCAGTCAGAGTAGCCTAATATGTGGAGTCAGAACTCAAATAGGGTGAAATGATAAGATCCACAAGAGCAGGGAAAGGAGGTGTGTAGTATGAGATGTTAGAATTTGAGCAGGGAAAACAGGATATCCATGCTAGGATGTGTCATGGGCAGTCAGTGCTAAAGTGGGATTAAGAGGCCTTCACAGAGCAGAGCAGCCTGCCACAAGAGTCAGTTTAGTCCAGAGGATTTAAATAGGAGGCTGGCCAGGCATGCAGAGTAAAAGCCTAAGTCCAGAGAAGAGGAAATCCACAAGGAGGAGGCAGATTTGTGCAGAAAGTCAGAGGCCAAGCAAGGTGAGGAGGGCATCCATGGATGGAGATAGGCCAGCTCTGTGTGGGCAGTTAGAGGCTGAGTGAAACAAGGACAGTATCTGCACACTGGGGTGTCCCAGTGCAGAGTATCAAATCCCAAGCAGGATAAGTGGAGTATGTATACAAAAGGGTTGTCTGGAGTTTGTGTCAGAGTCTGAATATGTTGAGAAAGGCATTCACATGGGTTGTGGACAATCCAGCACTTTGTGATATCAGAACCTGAGTTATATAGGGAGGATACACACATACACAGGCATGCACACGCACATGTACATTTCCCAGACTCTGTTCAGTGCAAGGAAATGGTAAGTAATGAGTACATATAAGGCTCAATATTGGATTCTAAATAGTATTTTCCAGTAAAAATAATTGGGACTTCCTGGAGAAATTGTTAATTCCATGGCTAGGTCAGGGAAGGTACAATATAAGCCTGGAATATCTTGTACCAAAAGCATCAAATTGTGCAAAAAAATGATGGGGAACTATCAAAAGGACATCCCGGCTTAAGGTTCCCACTGTCCAAGGCTGGAACAATATGAACATCAAAATAAATAATAATAATGACAGATCATGAATACTTTAGTAAAATAAGAGACTATTAATTAATAGGTAGCTAAATTAATAAATTAAGTTTGGTGAGAATTAAAATATTTATGTACTTTAAAATACAAAGTAATGTTTTAATTATACAATGGGAAGAGTAACTTGACAGTGGAGAAGCTTGACAGTAACATCTTTAATCAAGTGATCCAAGTGAACATCATTAATATTGGGACACAATGAAATCATGAACCACCTGATAGAATAAGATGATATGAACATAGCATCATTTCCGTCATTTTCCTGTCAAAGATGATATTCATCATTAGCAAATATTGGATAGAGCAAAATTGAGGAGAATTCTTCAAAATAACTGACCTCTAGTTTTTTCATCTGAGTAATACTGCCTCATTGAATGAACTGGGAAATGTTCCTTTCCACTTCTATGGGTACATTTAGAATGCATATGTGGAGAACTGGCATGAATGTTCATTTAAATATTTGGTAGAATTTAGCAGTGTGGCTATCTGGGTCTTGGTATGGTAGGGGGACTTTTATGAGGTAGGTTGAGCAAGAAGTTTAAAAATTACTAGTTCTATCTCTTTCCTATTCAGACTTTCATTTTCTTCTTGAGTCAATTTCAGTCATTTGTGTATTTCTAGATATTTGTCCATTTCATCTAAATTTTCTAATTAGTGCCATGTTATTCCTTTACAATTATATTTATTTCTCTAAAGTTGGTAGCAATTTGTCCTTTTTTACTTCTAATTTTAGTAATTTGGGTCTTCTTTCTCCCTTGATCAATATCACTAAAGTTGTGTCAATTTATTGACTTTCCAAAAAACCAAATTTTCATTTTTTTAGTATATATGTGTTTTTTTCTATTCTCTATTTCCTTTATTTTGCTGTACTATTTATTGTTTACTATGCTGCCTATGGAGTTTAGTTTGCTACATCCCCTCACATCAGTTCAGTTCAGTCGCTCAGTCGTGTCCGACTCTTTGCGGCCCCATGAATCGCAGCACGCCAGGCCTCCCTGTCCATCACCAACTCCCGGAGTTTACGCAAACTCATGTCCATCAAGTCGGTGATGCCATCCAGCCATCTCATCCTCTGTCGTCCCCTTCTCCTCCTGTCCCCAATCCCTCCCAGTATCAGGGTCTTTTCCAATGAGTCTTCTCTTCGCATGAGGTGGCCAAAGTCCTGGAGTTTCAGCTTCAGCATCAGCCCTTCCAATGAACACCCAGGACTGATCTCCTTTAGGATGGACTGGTTGGATCTCCTTGCAGTCCAAGGGACTCTCAAGAGTCTTCTCCAACACCACAGTTCAAAAGTATCAATTCTTCGGTGCTCAGCTTTCTTCATAGTCCAACTCTCACATCCATACCTGACCACTGGAAAAACCATAGCCTTGACCAGATGGACCTTTGTTGGCAAAGTAATGTCTCTGCTTTTTAATATGCTATCTAGGTTGGTCATAACTTTCCTTCCAAGGAGTAAGCATCTTTTAATTTCATGGCTGCAATCACCATCTGCAGTGACTTTGGAGCCCCCCAAAATTAAGTCTGACACTGTTTCCACTGTTTCTCCATCTATTTCCCATGAAGTGATGGGACCAGATGCCATGATCTTAGTTTTCTGAATGTTGAGCTTTAAGCCAACTTTTTCACTCTCCTCTTTCACTTTCATCAAGAGGCTTTTTAGTTCCTCTTCACTTTCTGCCATAAGGGTGGTGTCGTCTGCATATCTGAGGTTATTGATATTTCTCCCAGCAATCTTGATTCCAGCTTGTGCTCCTTCCAGCCCAGCATTTCTCATGATGCATATAAGTTAAATAAGCAGGGTGACAATATACAGCCTTGACATACTCCTTTTCCTATTTGGAACCAGTCTGTTGTTCCATGTCCAGTTCTAACTGTTGCTTCCTGACCTGCATATAAGTTTCTCAAGAGGCAGGTCAGGTGGTCTGGTATGCTGATCTCTTTCAGAATTTTCCACAGCTTATTGTGAACCACACAGTCAAAGGCTTTGGTATAGTCAATAAAGCAGGAATAGATGTTTTCCTGGAACTCTGTTGCTTTTTCCCCTCACATAGGTGTAGTGTATTTTTGCTTTCATTATTCTCAAAGTAAATTTAACCCTTGAACAACAGTATGAACTGTGCAGGTTCACTTATACAAAAATTTTTTTTTTCAGTAGTAAATACTACAACACTACATCATCTGCAGCTGGTTGAACCTGTAGAGGTGAAATCCCGGGTGTGGAAGAACCACGTAGTGGGCCGCCTATAAGTTATACATGGATTTTCAACTGCAGAAAAGGTTGGTGCCCTAAGCCCCACATTGTTCAAGGATCAACTGTATTTTCTGCTTTCTCTTCTGATTCTTTCTTGACGCTTTGATTATTTAGGGGTATGTTGCTTGACTTCCACATATTTGTCTGTTTCTCAAAGTGTTTTGTTTTCTAATTTCATTATATTCAAGGGACATACTCGATGTGGTTTAAACTCTTCAATATTTATTTAGGTTTGTCTTACACCCTGGCATATAGGTTATCCTGAAGAATGTTCCCTGCACTCTTAAGAATGCTTATCCTGTACTGGATAAATTGCTCTATAAACATCTGTTAGGTCTAGCTGATTTACATTATTAATCAATTTTCTATTCGTTGCTGATCCTCTACCTAGTCTTTCTATCCCTCTTTGAAATTGTTATTAGTAAAGTCTAGAAAATTATTGTTGAATTGTCTACTTCTTCAATTCTATCGTTTTTTTTCCTCCATGCATTTTTCGATTGTCTTGTTAGGTGTGTTGTGTCTTCCTAATAGAGTCCCCTGATTATCATTATAAAATGTTCTTCTTTACCCCTAGTAACAGTTTTTAATAAAAATCATTTTTGGTTGACATGAGTACAGTATATCCAATTCGTTCTTTGGTTGATGTTTACATGATACATATATTTCAGTTATTTCACTTAAAATCTATACCTTTGACTCTAAATTATGTCTCCTATAGATAGCATATAGTTGGATCTATGTTTTTTATCTAGTCTCAAAATGTTTGCTTTTTGATTAGATTGTTCAGTTTATCTATATTTTGTATCATTATTAACATGATCAAATATAGGACTGCCATTTTATTTTTTGTTTTATCTAAAATTCATATTTTTTGTCCTTTTTATGTTTTTTGCCTTCATTAGTAAATTAATGTTTTCAGTGAAGCTTGGTTTACTTTAATGATATAGTTTACATTTTATTTTCTTAGTGACTGCACTAGGACTTTCCATATCCATATTAACATATTAGCTCGACTTCAGATTTATACTCACATGACAGTGAGAATAATCATCAATATCCTGGAAAACAATTAACTAAACTGGAGGGAAGGAGTGAATTTAATTCAGATGACTATCGACTATAGTTTACAAGAATCCCATAGAGGAAATGGAGTAGCCCTCATAATCAACAAAAGATTCCTAATATGTACTACTTGGGTGCAACTTCCAAAATGGCAGAATGACTTCCGTTCTTTTCCAAGGCACGCCATTCAACATCACAGTAATTCAAGTCTATGCTCCTACCACAGATGACAAAGAAGGTGAAGCTGATCAGTCATATGAAGACCTAGAAGACCTCTAACACCAAAAACAGATGTTCTATTCATCAGTGGGGATGGGTATGCCAAAACAGGAAGTCAAGAGATATCCAGAATAATAGACAAGTTTGCCCTGGAGAACAAAATGAATCAGGGCAAAGGCTAACTGAATTCTGCCAAGACAGTGCACTCATTATAGCAAATACCCTTTCTGAACAACACAAGAGACAAGTTTACACATGGACATCAAATGGTCAATAAAAAAATCAAATTGATTACATTCTTGGTAGCCAAAAATGGAAAAGCTGTGTGCAGTCAGAAAAAATCAAGACCTAGCGCTGACTGTGTCTCTGCTTATCAGTTTTTCATAACAAAATTTAGGCTTAAACTAAAGAAAGTGGGGAAAACCACTAGGATAGCCAGGTGTGACTGAAATTCAATCCCCTATGAATATGCAATGGAGGTGACAAATAGATTCAAGGGATTAGATCTAGTAAACAGTGTGCCTGAAGAACTATGGACGGAGCTCTATAATACTGTACAGGGGGCAGTGAACAAAGCCATCCCAAAGAAAATGAAAAGCAAGAAGGCAAAGTGATTATTTAAGGAGGCTTTATAACGGCTGAAGAAAAAAGAGAAGCAAAAACCAAGGGAGAAAGGGAAAGGTGCATCCAACTAAAGGCAGCATTCTGAAGAAGAGAACCCAGAGACAAGAAGGCCTTCATCAATGAACAGTGCATAAAACTAGAAGAAAACAACAGAAGGAGAAATCTTAGAGATCTCTTCTTGAAAACTGGAAATATCAAGGGAGCATTTCGGCCATAGATGTGCACAATAAAGGACAGCAATGGTAGAGACCTAGTAGATGTTGAAGGAATCAAGAAGAGTTGGAAAGCATACGAGGAAGAACTATACAAAAAAGATCGTAATGAACCTGATTATTATGATGGTTTGGTCAGTCACCCAGAGCCAGACATTCTGTAGTGTGAAGTCAAGAGGACCTTAGGAAGCACTATTGTTAATAAAGCTAGAGGATGTGATGGAATTCCAGTGGAACTATGCAAAGCCCCAAAGAATTATGCCTTCATGGTACTGCATTCAATGAGTCAGCAAAGCTGGAAGACCCAGCAGTGTCCACTGGACTGCAAAAGGTCAATCCTCATCCCAATCCCCAAGAAGTGTAGTACTGAACAATGTGCTGACTATCTGACAATTAAGAAACTTGAATAATGAGCAAATAGTTTCTCAAAACCATGAGAAGAAAACACATAACAAAGTGAAGATTCTGAAATATATAAAATACATATATGCTTGTAAGTAAAACTTCAGGGTAAATGTACAACTGTAACTGCAACTGGTACTAGTACAGATTTGGTTAACATCTGTATGTCTAGTAAGTATATAAGAAAATCAAAGCAAATGATATTAGGCAATTTGTGTGACATCTCCTTACTTCTACTTTTGATCTGTATGATCTTAGGCAAGCTGCTTGACATTTCTGTGCTTCCGCTTATGAGCTGTGTAATCTTAGGCAAGTTGCCTGACTTCTCTGTGCTTCCACTTATGAGCTATGTGATCTTAGGTAAGTTTCCTGACGTCTCTCTGCTTCCATATCTGAGTTATGTGACCCTATGCAAGTTGCCTAAGCTCTCTGTGTTTCCCCTTCTGAGCTTTCTCATCTTAGGTAAGTTGCCTGATCTTTCTGTGCTTCCACATATGAGCTGTGTGATCTTAGAGAAGTTTGATAACCTCTCTGTGCTTCCACTTCTGTGCTCTATGACCTTAGGCAAGTTGACTGACATCTCCTTGCTTCCCCTTCTGAGCTCTGTGATCTTAGGCAAGTTACCTCACCTCTCTGTGCTTCCATATCTGTGCTGTATTCAGTTCACTTCAGTCTCTCAGTCTTGTCTGACTGTTTGAGACCCCATGGACTGCAGCAGGCCAGGCTTCCCTGTCCATCACCAACTCCCAGAGCTTGCTCAAACTCACATACATCGAATCAGTGATGCTGTCCAGCCTACTCATCCTCTGTCATTCCCTTGTCCCCCTGCCTTCAATCTTTCCCAGCATCTGGGTCTTTTCCATTTAGTTACTTCTTCGCATCAGGTGGCCAAAGTAAGGGAGCTTCAGCTTTAGTATCACTCCTTCCAATGAACATTCAGGATTGATTTCCTTTAGGATGGACAAGTTTGATCTTCTTGCAGCCCAAGGGACTCTCAAGAGTCTTCTCAAAAAAAAAAAAAAAGTCTTCTCTAACACCACAGTTCAAAAGCATCAATTCTTTGGCATTTAGTTTTCTTTTTAGTCCAGCCGTCACATCCATACATGATTATTGGAGGAATCCTAGCTTTGACTAAATGGCCTTTGTTGGCAATGTCTGCTTTTTCATACACTGTCTAGGTTTTTCATAACTTTTCTTTCAAGTAGCAAGCATCTTTTAATTTTCTGGCTGCACTCACCATCTGCAGTAATTTTGGAGCCCAAGAAAATAAAGTCTGCCACTGTTTCCCCATCTATTTGCCATGAAGTGATGGGGCCAGATGCCATGATCTTTGTTTTTTATTTATTTATTTATTTATTTTTCATTTATTTTTATTAGTTGGACGCTAATTACTTTACAATATTGTAGTGGTTTTTGCCATACATTGACATGAATCAGCCATGGATTTACATGTGTTCCCCATTCATGATCTTTGTTTTTTAAATGAGATTTAAGCCAGCATTTTCATTCTCCTCATTCACGTTCATCAAAAGGGTCTTTAGTTCCTCTTCCCTTGCTGAATAAGAGTGGTGTCACCTGCATATCTGAGGTTACTGATATTTCTCCCAGGAATCTCGATTCCACCTTGTGCTTCATCCAGCCCGGCTTTTCGGACTATGTACTCTGCATGTAAGTTAAATGAGCATGGTGACCATATACAGCCTTGTCGTACTCTTTTCCCAATTTGGAACCAGTCTGTAGTTCTATGTCCGGTTCTAACTGCTGCTTCTTGACAATCATACAGATTTCTTATGAGGCAGGTAAGGTGGTCTGGTACTCCTATCTCTTTAATAACGTTCCACAGTTTGTGGTTATCAACACAGTTGAAGGCTTTGATGTAGTCATTAAAGCAGAAGTAGATGTTTTTCTGGAACTGTCTTGCTTTTTCTATGATCCAATGGATGTTGTCAATTTGATCTCTGGTTCCTCCGCCTTTGCCAAATCCAGCTTGGACATCTGGAAGTTCTCAGTTCACATACTGATGAAGCCTAACTTGGATAATTATTATTCCTTTGCTAATGTGGGATATGAAGGCCATTGTGCGGTAACTTAAACATTCTTTGGTATTGCCTTTCTTTGGGATTGCAGTGAAAACTGACCTTTTCCAGTCCTGTGGCCACTGCTGAGTTTTCCAAATTTGCTGGCACATTGAGTGCAGCACTTTAACAACATCTTTCAGTATTTGAAATATCTCAACTGGAATCCCATCACCTCCGCTAGCTTTGTTCATTAGTTATGCTTCCTCAGTCCCACATGACATTGCATTCCAGAATGTCTGGCTCTAGGTGAGTGATCACACCATCGTGGTTATCTGGGTCATTAAGATCTTTTCTGTATAGTTCTTCTGTGTATTCTTGCCACCTCTTCTTAATATCTTCTGCTTATGTTAGGTTCATACATTATGTGTCCTTTATGGTGCCTATCTTTGCATGAAATGTTCCCTTGGTGTCTCTAAATTTCTTGAAAAGATCTCTAGTCTTTCCCATTCTACTGTTTTCCTCTATTTCTTTGCCTTGAGCACTGAAGAAGCCTTCTTATCTCTCCTTGCTATTCTTTGGATCTCTCCATTCAGATGGGTATTTTTTCCTTTTCTCCTTTGCCTTTCACTTCTATTCTTTTCTCACTTATTGTGAGGCCTCCTCAGACAACCATTTTGCCTTTCTGCATTTCTTTCTCTTGGGGATGGTCTTGATTACATTCTCCTGTGCAATGTCACAAACCTCTGTCCATAGCTCTTCAGGCACTGTCTATCAGAATTAATCCCTTGAATCTACCTATCACTTCCATTGTAAAATCGCAAGGGATTTGATGTAGGTCATACCTGAATTGTCTAATGGTTTCCCTACTTTCTTCAGTTTAAGTCTGAATTTGGCAACTAGGAGTTCATGATCTTAGCCAGAGTCAGCTCCCAGTCTTCTTTTTGCTGACTGTATAGAGCTTCTCCATCTTCAGCTGCCAGGAACCTAATCAATCTGATTTTGGTATTGACCATCTGGTGATGTTCACGTGTACAGTCATTTATGGTCTTCTTGGAAGAGGTTGTTTGCGAAGACCAGTGCATTCTCTTGGCAAAACTCTGTTAGCCTTTGCCCTGCTTTTCATTTTTAACTCCAAGGCAAAACTTGCTTGTTATGGCAGGTGTCTCTTGACTTCCTGCTTTTGCATTCCAGTCCCCTATGATGAAAAGGACATCTTTTTTGGTGTTAGTTCTAGAAGGCCTTGTAGGTCATCATAGAACCATTCAACTTCAGCTTCTTCAACATTAGTGGTTGGGGAATAGACTTGGATTACTGTGATACTGAATGGTTTCCCTTGGAAATGAACAGAGATTATTTTGTCATTTTTTAGATTGCACCCATCCCATTGGAGGTAAGTAGCCTCATCTGTCTGTGCTTCCATATCTGAGCTATGTGATCTTAGGCAATTTGCCTGAGATGTCCTTACTTCCACCTCTGAGATGTGTATTTCAGGAAAGTTGCCTGACCTCTCTATGCTTCCACTTCTGAGCTGGGTTGTCTTAAGAAAGTTTTCTAACTTCTCTGTGCTTCCATATCTAACCTGTGGGACATTAGCAAGTTGTTTAACCTCTCGGCGCTTCCACTAAGTTGTTTGATCTTACACAAGATCTTCCACTTATGAACTCTACGATTTTGGGCAAGTTCCCTAAGCTATTTGTGCTTCCATCTCTGAGCTTTGTGATCTGAGGCAAGTTGCCTGACTTCTCAATGCTTCCACATCTGAGCTGGATGATCTTAGGCAAATTTCCTGATTTCTCTGTGTTTCCACTTGTGAGCTGTGTGATTTTAGGCAAGTTGCCTGACCCCTCTGTGCTTCCACTTATAGGCTGTGTGATCTGAGGTAAGTTTCCTGACCTCTCTTTGCTTCCATAACTGAGCTATGTGACACTATGCAAGTTGCCTTACCTTTCTGTGATTCTCCTTTTGAACTGTGTGACCTTATTCAAGTTGCCTGAACTCTCTGTGCTTCCACTACTGAGCTGTGTTGTTCTAGGCAACCTCCTAAGTTTCCTAAAGTCTTGTGCTTCCATATGTAGGCTGTGTGACATTAACAACTTTCCTAACCTCTACATGCTGCTTTTTAGCTGTTTGATCTTTAGCAAGTTTCTAACCTCTCTGTCGTTCCACTTCTGAGGTGTATGATCTTAGGCAAGTTCCCTGACATCTCTTTGCTTCCACTTCTGAACTGTGTGTTCTTAGGCAAGTTGCCTGCATTCTTTATACTTCCACTTCTGAGCCGTGTGATCTTAGGCAAGTTGTGTGAATTCTCTGTGCTTCCAATTTGGGGCTGTGTGATCTAAGGCAAATTGCCTGAACTCTCTATGCTTCCACTTCAGAGCTTTTTTATCTTAGGCAAGTTTCTTGGCCTCTCTGTGCTTCCCCTCCTGAGCTGTGTCATCTTGGGCATGATCACTGACATCTCCTTGCATGCACTTATGAATTGTTTGTCCGTAGGAATGTTGGCTGTACTCTCTGTGCTTCCAGTTCTGAACTTTGTGATCTTAGGTAAGTTACTTGGCTTCTCTGTGCTTCCCCTTCTGTGCTGTGTCGTATTAGGAATGTTGGCTGACCTCTGTGCTTCAACGTCTGAGCTGTTTGATCTTAAGGAAGTTGCCTAAACTCTTCTTTGCTTTAACTTTTGAGGTGTGTGACCTTAGGATGGTTTCATAACCTCTATTTGCTTCCGCTGAGCTGCATTACCCTAGACAAGTTGCCTAACCTCTCTGTGCCTCCCCTTCAGAGCCTTGTGATCTACATCAATTTGCCTGACTGCTCTGTGCTTCTATTTCTGAGCTGTTTGATCTTAGGGAAGTTGCCTGACTCTCTGTTTCCACTTATGAGCTATGTGATCTTAGTCAAGTTGCCTAAACTCTCTATGCTTCCACTTCTCAGCTTTCTGATATAAGGCAAGTGGCCTGCATCTCTGTGCTTCCACATATAAGCTGTGTGATCTTAGGATAGTTACCTGACCTCTCTGCTTACACATCTGAGCTCTATGATCTTAGGCAAGTTGCCTGACCTCTCTGTGCTTCCATATGTCAGCTCTGTGATCTTACCTCGTTGCCGACCCTCTCTGTGCTTCCCTGTTTTAGCCTTGTGATCTTGGGTTTGCTAACCTCTCTGTACTCCTAGTTCTGAGCTGTTTGTTCTTAGAGAAGTTGCCTGAAATCTCTGTGCTTCCAGCTTTAAGCTATGTTATCTTAGGACAGTAGCCTAACCTCTCTGTGCTTCCATATCTGAATTTTTTAATCTTAGGCTAGTTGCCTGATCTCTCTGTGTTTCACTATCTGAGCTCTTTGATCGTAGCTGTTTCCTGACTTCCCTGTGCTTCAACACTGAGCTCTGTGATCTTAGCTGTGTTTCCTGACTTCCCTGTGCTTCACCTTCTAATCAGTTGGATCTTAGTCCATAATCTGACCTTTCAGTGCTTCCATTTATGAGCTTTGATCATAGGCAAGTTGCCTGAATTCTCTGTGGTTTTACTTCTGAGCTGTGTGATCTTTTAATTTGCTTGCTGCAGTGACCATCTCCAGACACTTTGGAGACCAAAAAAGTAATGTTGGTCACTCTTTCCACTGTTTCTCCATCTATTTACCATGAAGTGATGGGACCAGATGCCATGATCTTCGTTTTTTTGAATGTTGAGTTTTAAGCAAGTTTTTTCACTCTCCTTTTTCACTTTCATCAAGAGGTTCTTTAGTTCCTCTTCACTTGCTGACATATGGATGGTGTCATCTGCATCTCTGAGGTTAAGGATATTTCTCCCAGCAATCTTGATTCCACCTTGTGCTTAATCCAGCCCAGTGTTTCCCACGATATACTCAGCATGTAAGTTAAATGAGGGTGACTGTATACAGCCTTGTCGTACTCCTTTCCCAGTTCCGAACCTTACTGCTGTTCCATGTCTGGTTCCAACTGTTGCTTCTTGACCCTCATACAGATTTCTCAGGAGGCAGGTAAGGTGGTCTTGTATTCCCATCTCTTTAAGAATGTTCCTCAGTTTGTTGTGATCCACACAGTCAAAGGGCTTTGGTAGTCGATAAAGCAGAAGTAGATGTTTTCCTGGAACTGTGTTGCTTTTTCTATGCTCCAATGATGTTTGCAATTTGATCTCTGGTTCCTCTGCCTTTCCTAAATCCAGCTTGAACATCTGGAAGTTCTTGGTTTATGTACTGTTGAAGCTTAGCTTGGAGAATTTGGAGCACTCCTTTACTACTGTGTGAGATGAGTGCCATTGTGCGGTAGTTTGAACATTCTTTGGCGTTGCCTTTCTTTGGCATTTAATGAAAACTGACCTTTTCCAGTCATGTGGCCACTGATGAGTTTTCCAAATTTGCTGGCATATTGAGTACAGCACTTTCACAGCATCATCTTTTTGAATTTGAAATAGCCCAACTGGAATCCCATCACCTCCACTAGCTTCATTCATAGTGATACTTCCTCAGGTCCACATGACTTCACATTCCATGGTGTCTGGCTCTAAGTGAGTGGTCACACGGTGGTGGTGTTCTGGGTCATTATGATTTTTTAAAAAATATATCTTCTGTGTATTCTTGCTGCCTCTTCTTAATATCTTCTGATTCTGTTAGGTCCATACCATTTCTGTCCTTTATTGTGCCCTTATCTTTTATTTATTTTCCTTAGGTTTGAGAGATTAAAGATTTCATGGGAAGAGAGTCACACTATATGAAAAAAAAAAAAGCTGAAGTAGTAGTGGCTTGACATTGAGATGCCATTTGCACTGGTGGCAGGAAGACTTTCAGTGCTCTAATGAGTAAGTCCACCAGTCTTGCAGGCTCACTTTGTACTAGGCTAACCCATGGTAACGACTTAAAGTAAGTTGTGCTTTGGCTGGAACCCAGCTATAATGAATTGCTTTTTAGCACTACACTTAAGAGACCTTCTTTCTCAAATGTATACATGTCTATAACTGTTGCTATTTTTATTCACCAACACTAAATGAGGCTTAAGCCTGTGTCAGGCTTCCTATGAAAAAAGGGAAATATTCACAGTTCTGATGCCTCACTTTCAAGAAAGCATTTCCCATTGACCATCCAACACATATACATTACTTAAGCTCATTTCAGAGTCTAAACACAAAAATTTCAAAGGTGCAGTCAATACATTTCCTTAAAAGTAGTTAGTACTAGATCACAGACCTGTATGATAGTGAAGCTATATAGCTAAAATTGTGTACCATATTTTCTCATCATTTGCCAGACCAAAGCTAAAGTCAGGGTTTGATTTCCATCTTTCAGGTCTTGCCCTCCAATGCCAACCAGGGAGAATTTGACAGGATGCTTCCTTGATTCAACAGCGTAGTTGCAGTTTTCTAGCTGCAAACACACAAAAGCAAATGTTTAAAGATTTTCACTTGTTTAAAGAATTAATCTCAAAATATACAAGCAACTCCTGCAGCTCAATTCCAGAAAAATAAATGACCCAATCAAAAACTGGGCCAAAGAACTAAACAGACATTTCTCCAAAGAAGACATACAGATGGGTAACAAACACATGGAAAGATTCTCAACATCACTCATTATTAGAGAAATGCAAATCAAAACCACAATGAGGTACCATTACACACCAGTCAGGATGGCTGCGATCCAAAAGTCTACAAGCACTAAATGCTGGAGAGGGTGTGGAGAAAAGGGAACCCTTTTAACACTGTTGGTGGGAATGCAAACTAGTACAGCCGCTATGGAGAACAGTGTGGAGATTTCTTAAAAAATTGGAAATAGAACTGCCATATGACCCAGTGATCCCACTGCTGGGCATACACACCGAGGAAACCAGATCTGAAAGAGACACATGGACCCCAATGTTCATCGCAGCACTGTTTATAATAGCCAGGACATGGAAGCAACTTAGATGCCTATCAGCAGACAAATGGATAAGAAAGCTGTGGTACATATACACAACGGAATATTACTCAGCCATTAAAAAGAATACATTTGAATCAGTTCTAATGAGGTGGATGAAACTGCAGCCATTATATAGAGTGAAGTAAGCCAGAAAGAAAAACACCAATACAGTATACTAATGCATATATATGGAATTTAGAAAGATGGTAACTATAACCCCATATGCAAGACAGAAAAAGAGACACAGATGTATAGGACAGTCTTTTGGACTCTGTGGGAGAAGGAGAGAGTGGGATGATCTGAGAGAATAGCATTGAAACATGTATATTATCAATTGTGAAACAGATTGCCAGTCCAGGTTCGATGCATGAGATAAGTGCTCAGGGCTGGTGCACTGAGATGACCCAGAGGGATGGGATGGGGACGGTGGTGGGAGGGGGGTTCAGGATGGGAAACACATGTAAATCCATGGCTGATTCATATTAATGCATGGCAAAAATCACTACAATATTGTAAAGTAATTAGCCTCCAACTAAAATAAATACATTTAAAAAAATCACTTGTTTAATCTGTATATGTGGGTGCACACAAAGTCAGGCAACTTGCCTCAGATCACAAATTTCACACGTGGCAGCATCCACCGGAGAAAGGAAAGATTACCTACTCCAGTATTCTGGCCTGGAGAATTCCATGGACAGTCCATGGGGTTGCAAAGTATCAGACAGGACTGAGCGACTTTCACTTCACTTCACTTCACTTCATTTCACTGAGCAGACTAATTATAATGGATGCTGGATCTCAGGGGTGGGTACACAACTGACAGAATATGGTAAAGAATAAAATATGGGGCCCCTGCTTCAAAAATGATTCAAAATTTCAAGATGGCCACAGAAGATCATGAAACCATAGTTGAGGCCCTTCCAAGCACCCAAGAATAAGGCCCGGTGTAATTGCACAGAACACAAGCCCATGAAGCCCATCTTCACTCATTTTTTCCCAAGGGTAAGATCCTAGGGAACTCCTCCTGTTATCCCTTAATTGTTCTAAGAGCCTAAGCGGGGGTAGGGGTGGGGGAGGAGAGTTCAAAGTAAGGGGCTAGGGTAGTCCTAGATGGCAAAAGACAGATAGACAAGAGAGGGACCATGGCTTAGGGCCTTGTGTATATACCAAGCATTTGGGAAATATGCAATACTTTAAAGCCCTATCAAAATGCAAAACAAATTTTAAAAGTGTGATTACAAACTACAGTTTTTGAAAATTTGTGGTCACATTACTTAAAGATTAATAAATCTGTAGAGCTAGCAGGTCAGGACTTCCAGGGGTCCTTTTTCAGGGCCTAACTCTTGTAGATTTGGTGCCACATGGTTGGCATAGCCAGTTTATTGGCCTACCCTAGCCAGAACCAGAGATCCAGTTCTGGTGGGGACTTCTACATTTCTGGCAGGGAGTCCATAAATGTTTGATTAGAAGAGCTTGTTGTGCATATTCTGAATGGGAAAATGGAAATACTAGGTCCTGAAGACCCACTTAGCTTCCAAGGATGGGGTTGCCTACCATTTCCCTGTCTATGGGGAAGTACCTACATTCTTATTTTCTTTAATGATTTTGTCTCAAATTTGTCCTTGTGAATTTTTCATAATAAAAAAATGATAAAATATTAACAAAGTGATTAGATAAATATACCTTCTGTATCTCTTAACTCTCAATAAGTCAGATGTTTTTATCATATAATGCTGTAGTGAGTAAAAGTTAGTCTTCAATAAAAGTCCCAGTGCGAATAATGAAGCTAGTCTTTTTTTTTTAATTGAAAAATTTATTTATTTATTCTAATTAGATACTAATTACTTTACTGCCGGGGTCCAGCCCCAGCAGGATCCAGGGGAACCCTCAGGATGAACGGCGTCGGCGAGAGAGAGACACATAGGACCGGCCTTGATAGGGCCAAGTCTGCTAGGGAGAGAGAGAGAGAGAAAGAAAGAGACCAGACCAGGAATGTGCAGCAGAGTCTGGCAGTTGCTTTATTTTTCACCATAGCCTTTATACCCTATGTTGGTACATTTCTAAGGGGCAGATAAGCATACATACTTAGTTTAACATTATATCAGCTTGTCCTTCACGAAACCAGGTGTGCTCTGTATATTTTTTGTTTAGGAGAGTCTTTTCCCATAGATTTTTTGTACATTATCTTCTGGCCTTGAGGTTAGCAGAAAACAGAAAAGTGGCAGTCTCATGGTACAGCAAGTTGTAACATAATAGAAATGCAATCCTGTTGACATAAAAGACAGTCTTTTTGCAGAAATTCTCAGCTAAATTTATCTAAAAAGTTTAACACACAAAGACTCTGTGGCTCTGGTGAGGCAGCCCCTGTTTAGCACTCTTGGTTAAAATTAATAATTATCTTATTGTTTTTACACTAGGGCTAAATTCTTATTTTACTATATCTTTAACTATATTAACAATAGTTTCCACTGCACAACCTCAGCACATTAACATCAATCAACCATTGATCTAATAACCACTTTTAAAACAATATTTTTTGTATTTTCTAATAGGGCTTCCTCACCCCCCAAAGGGCTCTGTGCCTATTAGGGCCCTTTTTATGGTTAATCTCTATGTATAATATCTTTTGGCTTTCAGGCCTGTTGACAATTTATGGCTTGCACCTGGTGCAACTTTAAGCAACTTCAGTAGCTGACCCTGTCTTTTTTGTGGTTATTCTATTTTCTTTCTATTAGGTGTCATCTCCATGGGAACTAGATAGGATTACATTTTTTACAGAACAAAAATGCAAAGGATTGCAAAAACAGCAGATATGGCACAAAACAGGCTCTTAGTCTAAAAGTTAATTACCTGCAAGAAGTCACGAGCTAATCTCTATCTAAACTATTTTTTATTAGACACATTTGTGGCTATAATATTTGTGGAGCTTTTCTCACCCCGTGGAGGGACCTATGCTTAATAGTTTCTTTTGTTAGCGTACTGTGCTTAGGATGTTTAGAACAATTATGAGCATTTTGTGCAATGAGAGCACACATTTATTAAACAAGCCAGAATGCCAGCAAAAGGGTTTGAATTGAAGCATTTCCTTCATCCCTGGCCCCTTCACAGGGTACCAGCGTCCAGGAGATTTATTAATTAAGGTTTTAAGTTGGTCCTCATTCAGTGAAAGAGGAGCAGGAGAGCTTTTGGCAGGCAACACAAGAATCTGCAGCAGGGCAAACAAGAACAGCAGCAGAAAAGGGGGGAGGATACAGGGTGGGGTAGAGGCTGAGGCCAACCTGGAGGGTCCCTTATCCTAGACGGCCTTGCCTGTCAGGTTTTTTCCTCGTGACCTCGTCATGGATGGGGTCCCGGACGGCCTTGCCTGCCCGGTATTTTCTTCATGACCTCGTCACGGGCGGGACCTCCCATAATGGCTCCCGACACTTTACAGTATTGTAGTGGTTTTTGCCATACATTCACATGAATCAGCCATAGGTGTATATGTGTCCCCCATCCTGAACCCCCCTCCCACCTCCCTCCCCATCACATCCCTCAGGGTCATCCCAGTGCCCCAGCCCTGAGCACCCTGTCTCATGCATCGAGCTTGTGGAGATTCCATGGCTGATTCATATCAATGTATGGCAAAACCCACTATAATATTGTAAAGTAATTAGCCTCCAACTAATATAAATAAATGAAAAAAAAATAAAAAAAAGAAAGTAAAAAACTGGAGCTAGTCTTTAAAGGTCATGTTTTTTAAAGTTGTCTCACATTCTTGAGACTGAAGAAATGAGCTTTTTCTTAACTTTCTTTTTATTTATTTATTTTTTTTTGGGGGGGGGGATGAAGATATAATGATTCTTCTGTGTATCAACGGCTTCCCCGGCAGCTTAGTCGGTAAACAGTCTGCCTGCAGTGCAGGAGAGCCATGTTCCATCCCTGGCTTGGGAAGATCCCCTGGTGAAGGAAATGGCAACACACTCCATTATTCTTGCCTGGAGAATTCCATGGACAGAGGAGCCTGGTGGCCTACAGTCCATGGGTTCACAAAGAGTCAGACACAACTGAGTGACTAACACTTTTACTTTGACTGCATAGCAAGAAATGAGCTAACACTAGACAACCTTAAAAACTACACAAGGCTTGTCCTTCCAAAACTAGTATCTCCCACATGTTTTTGAAATACTATGGAACATCTTGTATCCTAGGCCTATACCTATACTCAAAACTAGCTCCAACCCCACATTTTTCTTGGTGTCTCATTCCCTTATGATCTTATTTTCTAGTTGAAAATCATCAAATTCATAGACTCAGTTCAGTTAAGTATTGCAAGGATATAATCCAGAGAAATGACTAATGATATGAGCTTTTTGGCATGCAAAAATTAGCAGCAGGAAAATAGGCTTCTTTTGTGAAGTTCCAGAGTTAATCCTGAATAAGATGTATTATCATTTTTCAGAAGATTACTCTGCTATTTTTCTATAACTTAAAATATCCAATAGGAAATGTGCCAAAGAAGTAAGACCACATGCATCTCAGGAAGGTCATTGTTTCTAGTCTCAAACTTATTAAGATTCTACCAAGAGATAGCCATCAGGACAAAAGAAATCTGTCTTCAATAACATGGTTAAGGCTGCATATAAAAAGTTAAAAAAAGCAAAAACAAACAAACAAAAAAACCAAATTGTAAACCAACTACGTGCTGTGCTTAGTTGCTCAGTCATTTCTGACTCTTTGCAACCCCATGGACTGTACTTCAACTTAAAAAAAAGAAGATTTTATTTAAAATACATGAGACCATGTATATTTTGAGCATTTGGCTAAAAACTCACCATGTCTACTTTAAACCCTGCATTGATTAATAACAAGAATTAATTCAGAGCATGACTTTCTCAACATCAGTTCCACAGTGTCTCAGATTTCCTATATTAGTAACAAAAATTAAAAATATAGAACAAGTAGTTATTCTTTCTGATTCCATACCTAACTAGGGAATAAAATATAAATTCAATGAGAAGTAATTTTTTTTTCCATTGTAACTCCAGTACCTGAAAAACTCTACCACATAGTAGTTGGTTAAAAAACATCTGATGTATGAAAACAAATGATACCTCTGTATTAAGAGAGATAACAAACACGGATTCTTTTATAATGGAGCTACATAAAAGGAGATGAATGGTTGACAGAAATGCCTCTATATGCTTATATCTATATCTGTATATATATTTATATGCCTTCATGTGAAAGAGTAATGCTGCATTAATTTCTGTCCATTTTAAACAATGGCTAATATTTATATTGATAAAACTAGGACACTGTGAAATATAATAATATTTTGTCTCATCTTCAACGTTGCTTAATTTATATTTCTATTTTTCTCTTCTGTGAAAGTTTTTCTTTTTTTTTAATGTTTTACTTTATATTAGAGTATTATTTGTTAGTAAAGTTGTTTTAGCTTCAGGTGTACAGCAATGTGATTCAGTTAGGCATATATCTATTCTTTTTCAAATTATTTTCCCATTTAGGTTTTTACAGACAATTCAGCAGAGTTCCCTGTGCTATAGAGTAGGTCCTTGTTGATTATCAAATTTAAATAGAGCAGTGTGTACATGTCAATCCCAAACATATTTAACTGAAATATGTCTTTTCACATAACTCACTTTAAATTGTGTTGAAAGTAAGCAGAATGTACATTTTACTGATGATAACATATGAATTAGAAATATCTTCATTAGGCACAGTACCAGACATTCGAAAACAAGTGTCTTAAGATTTCTCTTCTCTTGAAAATCAAAAGCATAAGAAACTATTAATTAAAATAGTCTTCCTCCCAAGAGAACTAGCACATTCTCTTTACTGACAGATAAGCAAGAATGTTGACAACTGAAGTTATCTTAGTTAAACTAGTTAAAACCAAACATTAGATTTTCTATAAATCGATGTTTGATCAAGGTGATTGCTAATTTATCTTCTCTGTTTATAGACTATATGAAAAAGCATTTGGTCTTTCATCATTACAAAATATGCTGAGAGAAAATTTATTTTGTTACCAATAGCAAACAATTTACTGTTCTTTTTAATATATTTTCTTCAATTATATAAATGGATTCATTTGAATCTCAATGGAGAAGAGGCACAGACTATTAAAAACTTGAATAATGAGCATATAGTTTTTCAAAACTACATGAAGAAGACACATAATAAAATCAAGATTCTGATAAAATATATATACGGTTGTAGTAAAACTTCAGGGTAAATGTCCAGTTGCAATGGCAACTGGTACTAATACAGATTTGGTTAACATCTAGTAAGCATATAAGAGAATCAAAACAAACCAAAAAAAAGGGGGGAGTGGGAGAAGTTCATGCTGAACTTAAACTTTTGTGTGGAGGCACTAAACATTAGTGGACAAAGCAATACTCAGTAAAAGAAGGTGTTGTCAGTGTTGTTCAATTAAAAATAAATATTTTCCAATATACAGGATTTTAACTTATCAGTCCTTCATGAAAAAATAATTAGAAGACTAATTAAGCAAAGTAATCAGTGATGGTATAAACAGCAGCAGAATTCTGGTGAGCAGAAGATCTATTTAAATCTCAGATTAAAGATAAAACTCCTGAAGAATTTATGGTAATGAAACACAATAGACATGCTGCAATGGAAATATGGAAATAAGACAACTTTTTAGAGTAGACTGGTGAAATTAAACAGTGAGATACCACTACATATTTACTAAAATGGTCAAATAGAAAAATCTGACAAAATCAATTACTGACAAAGATGAGGAACAACAGGAACTCTCATTCGTTGTTAGTGGGAATGCAAAATGGTAGAGTCACTTTGGAAGCAGTTTCTTACAGAGCTAAACATTGTCATACCACATGATCTAACAGTTATGCTCCTGGAGAGTTCACCAATTGATTTGATAGCTAATGCCCACATAAAAAAAAAAAAAAAAGCACATGAATTTTATAACAGCTTAGTTTATATCCTCTCTCTCTCTCTGTCTCACACACACACACAAATTAAAAGCAACCAAAGTGTCCTTTGGACTTCCTTGTGGCTCAGACGATAAAGTGTCTGCCTACAATATGGGAGACCCAGGTTCAATCCCTGGATCGGGAAGATCCTCTGGAGAAGGAAATGGCAGCCCACTTCAGTACTCTTGCCTGGAAAATCCCATGGATGGAGGACCGTGGTAGGCTATAGTCCATGGGGTCACAAAGAGTCGGACATGACTGAGCAACTTTACTTACTTAAAGTGTCCTTTAATATATGACGGGATAAACAAATTACGGTACATCAACATAACAGAATATTACTCAAAAATAAAAAAGAAATGAGCTATAAAATCACAAATAGAAATGGATGAAACCAGAATGAATGTTATTAAGTAAAATAAGCTCATCTGGAAAGGTTACACACTGCATGCTGCCAATTATATGACATTCTGGAAAAAGTAAAACTGTAGAGCGAATAAAAAATGTCAGAGGCTTTTTTCCCTCTTGCTTCAGAATAGTTTTATTATTTTGGATAAGGTATGTCAACGCTCTACAATTCTTCACCCACTTTGATGCACAAATCCACTTAATTGGATTCTTCGTTGCCCCAGAGCTCACATACTGTGATATTGTGTGCATCTACAGGAACGTCGACATTGGAAGGATTGAGGAAATTACTGTTTGCTGTGGCGAGTTTCAGATTCCACATACTGGACACAAATTTTACAAGGTCTATCACGAACAGGATTAAGGTTTGGAACATGTAGTCTTTGTTGGGAGATTCCTTTTCCTTTTCTGGGAGAGCCAAATGAACTGCTCTGATGGGCAAGAGGATTCTGCACATTACTCTAGCCGCTCTCTCCTGCCAACTCCACTGTCAGGTACATCAGCACAGTGAAGAAAATCCAGAGCAACGTGATCTCAAGCTAGTTTTGGGCATTCTCTGGTAGATTCTGCCAAATTAAAAAGTGCCCTCTGCACAGGACCTTCCCCTGGAATTCTTCAGCTTTCTCTCTCAGAGAAGTAAACATTAAGGTGGAGACATAGGTAACACCCATGGATAAGCACAGTAACCATTTGAGGGACCACATGGTAAGCTGAGAGGAAAAGGTCCCTGGTGCTCTGGTCTGCCCAGGCACTTGGAGACAGAAGACCAGTCAGGGCTGAGCCCTTGGTGATGTCACAGAGGGCCCCTCCCCAGCCAGAACCCATGTGGCCATTCTGATGACTTCAGGACACAGGATAAGGAGGCTTGCAGAGGTCAACTAGAAGTAGGGCTTAAAGAGAAATGGCAACATTTCCAGCGGGCAATCGAAAAAGAGGTGGGGAATGACAGAATGTCATCTCTTTGCCAGTGTATTCTTTCTGAACCTGGTGCTCTACTGGGAGGGTGAGTTCATCTTCTATTTTTATTTTTCCATTTGTAAAATCCAGACACTGGGTGAGCAGAGCAGACTCATGGGCATATGACCCTGTGGAGCAGAGGGCCAAGTGGAGAAGAGATAGTAAAGGAGAGGCCACCAACTAGGAGCCACTGATGTGTTTTCTGTGGCCTACACTGTTCCTAAAAATGACTGCGCTAAATTGCTAAGTCGTGTCTGGCTTTATGAGACCCCATGGACTGTGCCCACCAGGCTCCCCTTTCCCTGTGATTTCCCAGGCAAGAATAGTGGAGTGGGTTGCCATTTCCTTCTCTCCAGGCATAGAGGATGTTTAAGGGCAGTGGAACTATTCTGTATGATGTTATGGTAAATACATGACACTGCATATTTGTCAAAACCAGTAGAATCTTACAGCACCAAAAGCGAATCAATGTATGTATACTAAAAAAATTTTTGGCATCAAGAATGGAATACAGAATTTGACTAAACAATATAATTATATTGCAAATGTATACAACCACCTCAGTAAGATCTCCTGACTTAAGTACCTTTGGAAATGAACTGGAGTTTGCAAGACTGAATGCCAAGATAAAAGCACTTGATCTAGTTGTTAGTGTTCTCTCTCGTAGGGTTACCAGAGAGTTTAGTTAGTTTAGTTAACGATCTTGATACTGTTACACATGCATACTTGAATTAACAGTTAAATAGATGGCACATGAGCATACATAACATATAGTTCTTTGTTCTGTTAGCTGAAAGGGTCAAAGAGAAGTGATACTCCCAAAATATGAAAGAAACAATGATGTAGAAATAAGCACAGATCTTCATTCCTAATACTATTTTCTAAGAAAAGAAACCAGGCTTCTAGGAGAAATTACTGATTGTAGGGCTCAGAGAAGAAATATAGAAGAGGAGTCCAGGGGTTCTTATTGTATCAAAAAGGAAGTGCTAAAAAATGCCCTGGAATAATGGGGTTATGTCAAAGAAGACAGGAATGAGCTTCCAATGGCCAAAACTATAACAGGATGAGCAACATAATAAATTAGTAAGTCATTCTTTGGTATTATACCTCAAAGTATGAAGCAACTAATCATAAAGCAATTAGGTGAGATCCATCAGCACAAGCATCCATGACATGGGGGCATAGTGCTATAGTGGGCCAGATGAGATGGTAGGGGTGAAGAGGATATCCATGCAGACAGAGTAGCCTAGTATGGAGAGTCAGAACTCAAATAGGATGAAACGATAAGATCCACAAGAACAGGGAAGGGAGGTGTGTAGTATGAGATGTGAGAACTTGAGCAGAGAAAACAGGATATCCGTGCTAGGACGTTTCATGGGTATTCAGTACCAAAGTGGGATTAAGAGGCCTTCACAGAGCAGAGAAGCCTGCCACAAGAGTCAGTTTAGTCCAGAGGATATTAAATAGGAGGCTGGCCAGGCATGCAGAGTAAAAGCCTAAGTCCAGAGAAGAGAAAATCCACATAGAGGAGGCAGATTCATGTAGGAAGTCAGATGCCAAGCAAGAGGAGAAGGGCATGGAAGTGGGGCAGTCCTGTGTGGGCAGTTAGAGGCTGCGTGGAACAAGGAGAGTATCTGCACATGGGTGCAGGTACATGGGGGTAACCCAGTGCAGAATATCAAAGCCCAAGCAGGGTAAAGGGGGTATATCTATAAAAGGGTTGCCTGGAGTGGGTGCCAGCGTCTGAACATGTTGAGAAAGGCATTCACATGGGTTGAGGACAATCCAGCATTTTGTGATATCCGAGTCAGAGCTATATAGGGAGGATACACATACACACAAGCATGCACACACACATGTACACTTTCCAGACTCTGTCAAATGAGAGGAACTGGGAAATAATGAGTACATACAAGTCTCATATATTGGATTCTAAATTTCATTTTCCACTAAAAAATATTGGGAATTCCTGCAGAAACTGTTCATTCCATGAATCAGTCAGGGAAAGTACAAGGCATGCTTAGAATATCTTGTACCAAAAGGATCAAATTGTTCAAAGAATGATGGGGAGATTTCAAAAGGACAGAAAGCCCAGTTTAAGGAGGTCCCCACTATCCGAGGCTGGAACAATATGAATATCAAAATAAATAATGATAGTGACAATTCATGATACCTTTAGTAAAATAAGAGACTATTAATCAAATAAATTTAATTAAATAAATAAATCTAAAGTTTGGTGAGGAATAAAATATTTATATACTTTAAGATAGAAAAGAATATTTTAATTACAACATAGGGGAAAGCAACTTGACAGTGGAGAAGCTTGACAGCAACCACTCTAATCAAGTGATCCAAGGGAACATCATCAATATTGGGACACACTGAAATCATGAACCACCTGATAGAATGAGATGATATGAACACGGTATCATTTCCACCATTTTCCTGTCAAAGATGAAAAACATGATATTCATCATGAGCAAATACTGGATGGAGCAAAGTTAAAGAGAATTCTTCAAAATAACTGGCCTCTAGTTTTAGCATTCAAGTTATACTGCCTCATAGAATGAGCTGGGAAATGTCCCTTTCCACTTCTATGGATACATTTTGAATGCATGTGTGGCCAATTGGCATGACTTTTGGTTTAAATGTAAGGTAGAATTCAGCAGTGAGGCTATCTGTGTCTAGTTATGGTAGGGGGACTTTTGTGAGGTGATTGGGCAAGATGTTTAAAAATACTAATTCTATCACTTTGCTATTCAAATTTTCATTTTCTTCTTGAGTCAATTTCCGTCATTTGTGTATTTCTAGAAATTTATCCATTTCAACTAAATTTTCTAATTAGTGCCATGCTGTTCCTTTACAATGATATTTATTTCTCAAAAGTTGGTAATATGTTTTCCTGTTTTACTCCTCATTTTAGTAATTTGAGTCTTCTTCCTCGCTTGATCAATATAGCTAAAGTTGTGCCAATATTTAGACCTTTCTAAATAACAAAATTTTCATTTGTTGAGTACCTCTGTCATTTTTCTATTCTCTATTTCCTTTATTTTGCTCTAATGTTTATTTTTTCCTATGGTTGCCTATTTGTATTTAGTTTGCTACATCCCCTAACTTAGGTGTGGTGTATTTTTTTATTTCATTCTCCTCAAAGTAATTCAAGTCTATGCCCTTACCACAGATGCCAAGGAAGCTGAAGCTGATCAGTCATATGAAGACCTAGAAGACCTCCTAGAACTAACACCAAAAACAGATGTATTCATCAGTGGGGATTGGTATTCCAAACTAGGAAGTCAAGAGATACCTGGAGTAACAGGCAAGTTTACCCTGGAGAACAAAATGAAGCAGGGCAAAAGCTAACTGAATTCTGCCAAGACAATGCACTCATTATAGCAAATACCCTTTCTGAATAACACAAAGGACGAGTTAACACATGGACATCACCAAATGGTCAATATTGAAATCAAACTGATTACATTCTTTGTAGCCAAAGATGGAGAAGCTGTATGCAGTCAGAAAAAATAAGACCTGGAGCTGACTGTGGCTCTGCACATCAGCTTTTCATAGCAAAATTCAGGCTTAAACTAAAGAAAGCTGGGAAAACCATTAGCAGAGCCAGGTGCAACTGAAATCCAATCCCCTATGAATATGTAGTGGAGGTGACAAATAGATTCAAGGGATTAGATCTAGTTAACAGTGTGCCTGAAGAACTACAGATGGAGGACTGTAACACTGTACAGGAGGCAGCGAGCAAAGCCATTCTAAAGAAAATGAAAAGCAAGAAGGCAAAGTGATTATCTCAGGAGGCTTTAAAATAGCTGAAGAAAGAAGAGAAGCAAAAACCAAGGGAGAAAGGGAAAGGTGCATCCAACTATAGGCAGTATTCCAGTAAGAGCACCCAGAGACATGAAGACCATCATCAATGAACAGTGCATAAAACTAGGAGAAAACAACAGAAGGAGAAAGAGTAGAGATCTCTTCATGAAAACTGGAAATATCAAGGGAGCATTTTGGCCATAGATGAGCACAATAAAGGACAGCAACGGTAGAGACCTAACAGATGCTGAAGTGATCAAGAAGAGATGGAAAGCATACACGGAAGAACTGTATGAAAAAGATCCTAATGAACCTGATTATTATGATGGTTTGGTCAGTCACCCAGAGCCAGACATTCTGGAGTGTGAAGTCAAGAGGACCTTAGGAAGCACTATTGTTAATAAAGCTAGAGGATGCGATGGAATTCCAGTGGAACTATGCAGTTCCCAAAAGGATTATGCCATCGTGTTGCTACATTCAATGTGTCAGCAAATCTGGAAGACCTAGCAGTGTCCATAGGACTGCAAAATATCAATCCTCATCCCAATTCCCAAGAAGGGTAGTAATGAAGAATGTGCTAACCATCTGACAATTAAAAAACTTGAATAATGAGCATATAGTTTATCAAAACAATATGAAGAAGACACATAATAAAGTCAAGATTCTGATAAAATACATATATGCTTGTAAGTAAAACTTCAGGGTATGTAAACAAATCAACTACAACTGGTACTAATATGGATTTGGTTAACATCTAGTCAGTATATAAGAAAATCAAAATAGACAATATAAGGCATGTTGCCTGACATCTCCTTACTGCCAGTTCTGAACTGTGTGATCTTATGCAAGTTGCCTGAACTCTCTGTGCTTCTACTTCTGAGCTTTCTGATTTTAGACAAGTTTGCTAACTTCTCTGTGCTTCCACTTCTGTGCTCTATGACCTTACACAAGTTGCCTGACAACTACTTCTTCCCCTTCTCAGCTCTGTGATCTTAGGCAAGTTACCTCACCTCTCTGTGCTTCCTTATCTGTGCTGTGTTCAGTTAAGTGCAGTATCTCTTTATGACCCCATGGACTGCAGCATGCCTGGCTTCCCTGTCCATCACCAACTCAAACACCTGTACATTGAGTCAGTGATGCCATCCAACCTACCCACCCTCTGTCATCACTTTGGCCTCCTGCCTTCAATATTTTCCAGCATCTGGGTCTTTACCAATAAGTCAGTTCTTCACATCATGTGGCCAAAGTAAGGGAACTTCAGCTTCAGTATCAGTCCTTTCAATGAATATTCAGGGTTGATTTCCTTTAGGATGCACTGGTTTGATCTCCTTGCAGTCCAAGCAACTCTCAAGAGTCTTCTCTAACAATACAGTTCAAAATCATCAATTCTTTCGCAATCAGCTTTCTTTTAGATCTGACTCTCACATCCACCCATGACTACTGGAGAAACCATAGCTTTGATTTGACCTTTGTCAGCAAAGTAGTGTCTCTACTTTTTCATATGTTCTCCTGGTTTGTCATAGCTTTTCTTCCAAGGAGCAACCGTCTTTTAATTTCCTAGCTGCAGTCGCCATCTGCAGTCATTTTGGAGCCCAAGAAAATAGTCTGTCACTCTCTCCACTGTCTCTCCATCTATTTGTTATGAAGTGATGGAACTGGATGCCACCGTGTTCGCATTTTGAATGTTGAGTTTTAAGCCAGCTTTTTCACTCTCCTCTTTCACATTCATCAAGGGGCTCTTTAGTTCCTCTTTTCTTGCTGCCATAAGGGTGGTGTCATCTTCATATCTGAGGTTATTGCTATTTCTCCCGGCAATCTTGATACCACCTTGTGTTTCATCAACCTGTTGTTTCACATGCAGAACTCTGCATATAAGTTAAATGAGGAGGGTGACCATATACAGCTTGTGATACTCCTTTCCAATTTGGAACCAGCCTGTAGTTCTATGTCCGCTTTTAACTGTTGCTTCTTGACAAGCATACAGATTTCTCAGGAGACAAGTAAGGTGGTCTGATATTCCCATCTCTTTAAGAAAGTTCCACAGTTTGTAGTAATCCACACAGTCAAAGGCTTTGGTTTAGTCAATACAGCAAAAGTAGGTGTTTTTCTGGAACTCTCTTGCTTTTTCTATGATTCAATGAATGTTGTCAATTTGATCTCTGGTTTCCCTACCTTTGATAAATCCAGCTTAGACATCTGGAAGTTCTCAGTTCATGTACTGATGAAGCCTAGCTTGGAGAATTTTGAGCATTCCTTTCCTAGTGTGTGAGATGAGTGCCTTTGTGTGGTAGTTTGAACATTCTTTGGCATTGCCTTTCTTTGGGATTGCAATGAAAACTGACCTTTTCCAGTTCTGTGGCCACTGATGAGTTTTTCAAATTTGCTGGCACATTGAGTGCAGCACTTTCACAGCATCATCTTTTAGAATTTGAAATAGCTCAACTGGAATCCTGTCACCTCCACTAGCTTTGTTCACAGTGATGCTTCCTCAGGCCCACGTGACTTTGCATTCCAGGATGTCTGTCTCTAGGTGAGTGATCACACCATCATGGATATCTGGGTCATTAAGATCTTTTCTGTGTAGTTCTTTTGTGTATTCTTGCCACCTCTTCTTAATATCTTCTGCTTCTGTTAGGTCCATACCATTTGTATCTTTTATTGTGCCTATGTTTGCATGAAATTTTCCCTTGGTATCACTAATTTTCTTGAAGAGATCTTGAGTCTTTTCCAATCTACTGTTTTCCTCTATTTCTTTGACTTGATCTCTGAGGAAGCTTTCTTATCTCTCCTTGCTATTCTCTCGGACTCTGCATTCAGATGGGTATATCTTTCCTTTTCTCCTTTGCCTTTCACTTCTATTCATTTCTCATTTATTGTAAGGCCTCCTCAGACAAACATTTTGCCTTTTTATGTTTCTGTTTCTTGGGGATGGTCTTGATCACTGCCTCTTAGGTAATGTCAGGAACCTCCGTTCATAGTTCTTCAGGCACTCTGCCTATCAGATATGATCCCTTGAGTCTATCTGTCACTTCCACTGTAAAATCGTAAGGGATTTGATGTAGGTCATACTTGAATCATCTAATGGTTTTCCCTACTTTCTTCAGTTTAAGTCTGAATTTGGCAGTTAGGAGTTCATGATCTGAGCTAGGCTCAGCTCTTGGTCTTTCTGCTGAATATTTACAGCTTCTCCATATTCAGCTGCAAGGAACATATTCAATCTGATTTCAGTATTGACAATCTGATTATGTCCATGTGCAGTGTCATCTCTGGTGTTGTTGGAACAGTTTGTTTGCTATGACCAGTGTATTCTCTTGTCAAAACTCTGTTAGCTTTTACCCTGCTTTTTATATTGTACTCAAAGGCCAAACTTGCCTGTTATGGCAGGTATCTCTTGATTTCCTGCTTTTGCATTCCAGTCCCCTATGATGAGAAGGACATCTTTTTAGGTGTTAGTTCTAGAAGGCCTTGTAGGTCATCATAGAACCATTCAACTTCAGCTTCTTCAGCATTAGTGGTTGGGGCATAGACTTGGATTACTGTGATATTGAATGGTTTTCCTTGGAAATGAACAGAGATTATTTTGTCATTTTTGAGATTGCACCTATCCCATCAGAGGCAAGTAGCCAAACCTATTTGTGCTTCTATATCTCAGCTGTGTGATCTTAAGCAGTTTGCCTGACCTCTCTGTATGTTCACTTCTGAACTCTGTGATCTTAGGCAAGTTGCCTGTATGCACTGTTCTTATATATCTGAGCTGTGTGAACTTAGGCAGGTTGCCTAAACTCTCTGTGTTTCTGCATCTGAGCTGTGTCATCTTAGGTAATTTTGCTAACCTTTCTGCTTCCTCTTCGGAACTGTAAGAACTTAGGTAAGTTGCCTGATCTCTCTGTGCTTCCATGTATGAGTGATGTGATCTTGGGTAATTTGCCTGACCTCTCCGTGCTTCCACTTCTGAGCTGTATGATCTTAGTCAAGTTGCTTGACATCTCCTTACTCCACTTATGAGCTGTGTGATCTTAGGCAAGTTGCTTGACATCTCCTTACTCCACTTATGAGCTGTGTGATCTTAGGCAAGTTCCCTAATCTCTCTGTGCTTCCCATTCTGAGCTGTGTTGTCTTCAACAAGCTTCCTAAATTCTTGTACTTCCATATGTGAGCTGTGTGACTTTAACAAGTTGCCTGCTCTCTCTGTGCTTCCCCTTGTCAGCTGTGTGATCTTAGGCAAGCTTGCTAACCTCTCTGTGCTGCCACTTTTGAGCTGTGTGAACTTAGGTAAGTTGCCTGACCTCTCTGTGCTTCCATATCTGAGCTCCATGATATTTGCTAATTTGCCTGATTTTTCTTTCCTTCCATTCTGGGCTCTGATATCTTAGGTAGATTGCTTGACCACTACTGACTTCCACAGCTGAGCTATGTGGCCTAGGGAAGTTGCCTTACATTTCTGTGCTTCCATATAGGAGCTGTGTGACACGAGGCATGTTGTCTAACTTCCCTATGCTTACACTTCTGAGCTAGCGGTCTTGGGGAAGTACCAAAACTTCTTGTGCATCCATATCTGAGCTGTGTGACCATGGAAATTTGCCTAACCACTAGGTGCTTCCACACTTTTCAGCTGTTTGGTCTTACATAAGTTGGCTGATCATTTTGTGCTTCCACTTCTGAGGTGTATGATCTCAGGCAAGATACATGACATTTCCTTGCTTATGAACTGTGTGTTATTAGGCAACATGGTGCTTGTCAAGGAGAGAGACGAGGGTGACCTGGCCTAAGGAACTCACTGTGCTGATGGAGAGAAAGAACAGGATCTTACTTAGACTTAGGAGGCAGAGAGGTGATGATGATTGAGAGTGCGGTGAGAGAGAGGCAGCAGACAAGGATGGCTTTAAGCATCTCTGTCCTAAGCAGCTGGGGAGAAGGCAGCCTTGAACAACTGAGTCAGGCAACAGTAAAGGAGGTAAAGCTGTGCGGGGAGTGACCGGGATGGGTGCAGCTTGGACACGTTGAATATTCCTTGCCTGTGGGACTCAATCTGCTTCCTAAGGCCCACTTGACTTTACATTCCAGGATGTCTGGCTCTAGGTGAGTGATCACACCATAGTCATCATTTGGGTCATGAAGATCTTTTTTGTATAGTTCTTTTGTGTATTCTTGCCACCTGTTCTTAATATCTTCTGCTTCTGTTAGGTCCCTACCATTTCTGTCCTTTATTGAGCCTGTCTTTGCATGAAATGTTCCCTTGGTATCTCTAATTTTCTTGAAGAGATCTCTAGTCTTTCCCAATCTATTATTTTCCTCTATTTCTTTGCAGTGACCATTGAGGAAGGCTTTCTTATCTCTCCTTGCTATTCTTTGGAACTCTGCATTCAAATGGGTATATCTTTCCCTTTCTCCTTTGTTTTTCACTTCCCTTGTTTTCACAGCTATTTGTAAGGCCTCCTCAGACAGCCATTTTGCTTTTTTGCATTTTGTTTTCTTGGGGATGGTCTCCTGGACCATCTCCTGTCTCCTGGACAATGGTCTCCTGGACCCTGTCTCCTGGACAATGTCAGGAACCTCCATCCATAATTCACCAGGCACTCTGTCTATCAGATCTAGTCCCTTAAATCTATTTCCCACTTCCTCTGTATAATCTTAAGGGATTTGATTTAGGTCATACCTGAACGGTCTAGTTGTTTTCCCTACTTTCTTCAATTTAAGTCTGAATTTAGCAATAAGGAATTCATGATCTGAGCCACAGTCATCTCCCGGTCTTGTTTGTGCTGACTGTATAGAGCTTCTCCATCTTTGGCAGCAAAGAATATAATCTGATGTCGATGTTAACTATCTGGTGATGTCCATGTGTAGAGTCTTCTCTTGTGTTGTTGGGAGAGGGTGTTTGCTATGACCAGTGTGTTCTCTTGGCAAAACTCTATTAGCCTTTTCCCTGCTTCATTCTGTACTCCAAGGCCAAATGTGCCTGTTACTCCAGGTGTTTCTTTACTTCCTACTTTTGTGTTCCAGACTCCTATAATGAAAAGGATATCTTTTTTGGGTGTTAGTTCTAAAAGTTCTTGTAGGTCTTCATAGAACTGTTCAACTTCAGCTTCTTCAGCATTACTGGTCAGGGGTATTGAAATTAGAACAGGCATCCTTTCCCAAGTGTGTGAGTCAGACCCTGATGTGACATAGGAATAAGTACATATTTTTAATAGGCTCCTTGAGCCCTGTGTTCCTGAGCAATGCTTTTGCAAACATTCATCTCATGAATGGACAAGAGGCAGTGTATAGTAATTTAAAAAGGAAAGTATCTGGTTGTCTGGTTTTCTGCAGTACAGCTGATCCTGGACAGTAGACCTCTGCTGAGGTCAGGAATTTGGGTATATAATTCATTAGGGGTTTCCATTTGTATTTCAATTGTTGTTGATTAGTCCCTAGGTCATGTCCCACTCTTTTGCAACCCTATGGACTGTACCCACCAGGCTTCTCTGTCGATGGGATTTCCCAGCCAGAATACTGGAGTGGGTTGCCATTTCCTTTTCCAATGGATCTTCATTACCCAGGGATCAAACCCCAGTCTCCTGTATTAGCAGGTAAATTCTTTACCACTGAGCCACCAGGGAAGCCCTTGTATTTCCAATACAATTGCCTTATATTTGACATATCTCTATTAGGTGTATTACATATGTCTGTGTGCCTGTGTGTTAGGCTTGCTTTGCTTGTTTGTTTTGTCAAAAAGTGAAAAGTGTAGTGGCTTTGCTTGCTTGAATCTCTCAGGGAATCAGCAACCAAGAAAATGTATAAAAAGAAAGGATTTCCTTAACTGAAGGGAAAGAATTTCCACAACTCCCTATGAAAGGGGTTTAATCTCCTGCCTAGAACATATTGACATTCAATGAACTCTTTCGTGAGTGGTCATTTTAGGAAAGCCATGGTTCTACTATTCTTACTTGCATATTGGCTACATTTAAAATTATGCTTGAGATTCTGTGAAATAGGTGAGTAAAACTACAGATCTAAGTGATCCATTTTCTTTACCCTGCATATGGGTGCAGCAAAAACCCAGTGTAAACCATCAGTTTTGGTGGGGCCAATGTGCCCTGCGAGGAAATTTTGTTTATACAGTAGAGAGACTGGATATGCTAACAGGAAATCTATACTTTGTTCAGTAGATTATTTATCTAATAAAGGGGGATGCAGAGCCAAGGGAATGTATAAGGTGGTGATTGTGAGTTAAAATAGGTGACGACATTAAGAGAGAGAGAGAGAGAGAGAGAGAGAGAGAGAGAGAGAGGTGTAGTGAATATTGCATATGTAATGAATTTTAGCAGACATAGATGAAAAATGGTCAGGACCACTACCAAGCAGTGTGACCTTGAGTAAGATGCTCACCCTCTCTGATCCTCGGTTCCCTTGTCTGAAATGGGGACAATAATATTATATACTATCACATCCACAGGCGAATCCCATTCGTCACCGTCTGATCCCAGCCTTTGCTGGCTCCCGAGGCCAAGGCTCTCATCACACTTGTTGCACCATTGACTCCAGTCTGGCTCCCTGCCCACTGTGAACTCCTTGAGGACCCTTTTCCCACATGAAACATTCCTGTGGGCGCAAAGTCTGGAAAGCATCAGTCTGGGAGTCTGGTGCCCCACAGGTGCTCAGAACACGTTTACCATCTTTTGAGTGATGATAAGGTGAGGTACACAGAGCAATGCAGCTGTTGTTATGCTGTCAATTTGTTTGTTGCAAACAATATATATGAAACGAGTGGCTAGAGCAAACCGATCGCCTCAGTTTTCTTTTGGTCCAGGGCTGGTTGTGTCTTTTATCCCCACATTATCCAGAACCTTATTATACCAGAGTAACACCCACCTTTCCCCTTCCTAGTGTGTAACCATTGTAGCACCCATTTCTTTCTTTCTTTTTTTTTTTTTTTTCATTTATTTTTATTAGTTGGAGGCTAATTACTTTACAATATTGTAGTTGTTTTTGCCATACATTGACATGAATCAGTCATGGATTTACATGTGTTCTCCATCCCGATCCCTCCTCCCACCTCCCTCCCCATCCCATCCCTCTGGTTCTTCCCAGTGCACCAGCCCTGAGCACTTATCTCATGCATCCAACCTGGGCTGGTGGTCTGTTCCACCCTTGATAGAATACTTGTTTCAATGCTATTCTCTCAGAACATCCCACCCTCTCATTCTCCCACAGAGTCCCAAAGTCTGTTCTGTACATCTGTGTCTCTTTTTCTGTTTTGCATGTTGGGTTATCATTACCATCTTTTTAAATTCCATATATATGTGTTAGTATACTGTATTGGTCTTTATCTTTCTGGCTTACTTCACTCTGTATAATGGGCTCCAGTTTCATCCATCTCATTAGAACTGATTCAAATGAATTCTTTTTAGTGGCTGAGTAATAGTCCATGGTGTATATGTACCACAGCTTCCTTATCCATTCATCTGCTGATGGGCATCTAGGTTGCTTCCATGTCCTGGCTATTATAAATAGTGCTGTGATGAACATTGGGGTGCACGTGTCTCTTTCAGATCTGGTTTCCTCAGTGTGTATGCCCAGAAGTGGTATTGCTGGGTCATATGGCAGTTCTATTTCCAGTTTTTTAAGGTATCTCCACACTGTTCTCCATAGAGGCTGTACTAGTTTGCATTCTCACCAACAGTGTAAGAGGGTTCCCTTTTCTCCACACCCTCTCCAGCATTTATTGCTTATAGACTTTTGGATAGCAGCCATCCTGACTGGCGTGTAATGGTACCTCGTTGTGGTTTAGATTTGCATTTCTCTGATAATGAGTGATGTTGAGCATCTTTTCATGTGTTTGTTAGCCATCTGTATGTCTTCTTTGGAGAAATGTCTGTTTAGTTCTTTGGCCCATTTTTTGATTGGAATTTTTTCTGGAATTGAGCTGCAGGAGCTACTTGTATATTTTTGAGATTAATACTTTGTTGCTTCGTTTGGTATTATTTTCCCCCATTCTGAGTGCTGTCTTTTCACCTTGCTTATAGTTTCCTTTGTTGTGCAAAAGCTTTTAAGTTCCATTAGGTCCCATTTGTTTATTTTTGCTTTTATTTCCAATATTCTGGGAGGTGGGTCATAGAGGATCCTGCTGTGATTTATGTCAGAGAGTATTTTGCCTATGATCTCCTCTAGGAGTTTTATAGTTTCTGGTCTTACATTTAGATCTTTAATCCATTTTGAGTTTATTTTTGTGTATGGTGTTAGAAAGTGTTCTAGTTTCATTCTTTTACAAGTCGTTGACCAGTTTTCCCAGCACCACTTGTTAAAGAGGTTATCTTTTTTCCATTGTATATCCTTGCCTCTTTTGTCGAAGATAAGGTGTCCGTAGGTACATGGATTTATCTCTGGACTTTCAATTCTGTTCCATTGATCTATATTTCTGTCTTTGTGCCAGTACCATACTGTCTTGATGACTGTGGCTTTGTAGTATAGTCTGAAGTCAGGCAGGTTGATTCCTCCAGTTCCATTCTTCTTTCTCAAGATTACTTTGGCTATTTAAGGTTTTTTGTATTTCCATACAAATTGTGAAATTATTTGTTCTAGTTCTGTGAAAAATACCGTTGGTAGCTTGATAGGGATTGCATTGAATCTATAGATTGCTTTGGGTAGTATAGCCATTTTCACAATATTGAGTCTTCCAATCCATGAACACAGTATATTTCTCCATCTGTTTGTGTCCTCTTTGATTTGTTTCATCAGTGTTTTATAGTTTTCTACATATAGGTCTTTTGTTTCTTTAGGTAGATAGACTCCTAAGTATTTTATTCTTTTTGTTGCAATGGTGAATGGTATTGTTTCCTTAATTTCTCTTTCTGTTTTTTCATTGTTAGCATGTAGGAATGCAAGGGATTTCTGTGTGTTAATTTTATATCCTGCAACATTACTGTATTCGTTGATTAGCTCTAGTAATTTTCTGGTAGAGTCTTTAGGGTTTTCTATGTAGAGGATCATGTCATCTGCAAACAGCGAGAGTTTCACTTCTTCTTTTCCTATCTGGATTCCTTTTACTTCTTTTTCTGCTCTGATTGCAGTGGCCAACACTTCCAACACTATGTTGAATAGTAGTGGTGAGAGTGGACACCCTTGTCTTGTTCCCGACTTTAAGGGAAATGCTTTCAGTTTTTCACCATTGAAGATAATGTTTGCTGTGGGTTTGTCATATATAGCTTTTATTATGTTGAGATATGTTCCTCCTAGCCTACTTTCTGGAGAGTTTTTATCATAAATGGATGTTGAATTTTGTCAAAGGCTTTTTCTGCATCTATTGAGATAATCATATGGTTTTTATCTTTCAATTTGTTAATGTGGTGTATTACATTGATTGATTTGTGGATATTAAAGAATCCTTGCATTCCTGGGATAAAGCCCACTTGGTCATGATGTATGATCTTTTTAATATGTTGTTGGATTCTGTTTGCTAGAATTTTGTTAAGGGTTTTTGCATCTATATTCATCAGTGATATTGGCCTGTAGTTTTCTTTTTCGTGGCATCCTTGTCTGGTATTGGTATTAGGGTGATGGTGGCCTCATAGAATGTGTTTGGAAGTTTCCCTTCTTCTGCAATTTTCTGCAAGAGTTTGAGTACGATAGGTGTTAGCTCTTCTCAATTTTTGGTAGAATTCAGCTGTGAAGCCATCAGGTCCTGGGCTTTTGTTTGCTGGAAGATTTCTGATTACAGTTTCGATTTCAGTGCTTGTGATGGGTCTGTTAAGATCTTCTATTTCTTCCTGGTTCAGTTTTGGAAAGTTATACTTTTCTAAGAATTTTTCCATTTCTTCCAAGTTGTCCATTTTATTGGCATAGAGCTGCTGGTAGTAGTCTCTTATGATCCTTTGTATTTCAGAGTTGTCTGTTGTGATCTCTCCATTTTCATTTCTAATTTTGTTAATTTGGTTCTTCTCCCTTTGTTTCTTGATGAGTCTGGCTAACGGCTTGTCAATTTTATTTACCTTTTCAAAAAACCAGCTTTTAGCTTTGTTGATTTTTGCTATGGTCTCTTTTGTTTCTTTTGCATTTATTTCTGCCCTAATTTTTAAGATTTCTTTCCTTCTGCTAACCCTGGGGTTCTTCATTTCTTCCTTCTCTAGTTGCTTTAGGTGTAGAGTTAGGTTATTTATTTGACTTTTTTCTTGTTTTTTGATGTAAGCCTGTATTGCTATGAACCTTCCCCTTAGCACTGCTTTTACAGTGTCCCATAAGTTTTGGGTTGTTGTGCTTTCATTTTCATTCATTTCTATGCATATTTTGATTTCTTATTTGATTTCTTCTATGATTTGTTGGTTATTCAGAAGCGTGTTATTTAGCTTCTATATGTTGGAATTTTTAATAGTTTTTCTCCTGTGATTGAGATCTAATCTTATTGCATTGTGGTCAGACAAGATGACTGGAATGATTTCAATTTTTTTGAATTTACCAAGGCTAGATTTATGGCCCAGGATGTAATCTATTCTGGAGAAGGTTCCATGTGCACTTGAGGAAAAGGTGAAATTGATTGTTTTGGGGTGAAATGTCCTGTAGATATCAATTAGGTCTAGCTGGACCATTGTGTCATTTAAGGTTTGTGTTTCCTTGTTAATTTTCTGTTTAGTTGATCTGTCCATAGGTGTGAGTGGGGTATTAAAGTCTCCCACTATTATTGTTTTATTGTTAATTTCCCCCTTTATTCTTGTTAGCATTTGCCTTACATATTGCGGTGCTCCTATGTTGGGTGCATATATATTTATGGTTGTTATATCTTCTTCTTGGATTGATCCTTTGATCATTTTGTAGTGTCCTTCTTTGTCTCTTTTCACAGCCTTTATTTTGAAGTCTATTTTATCTGATATAAGTATTGCGACTCCTGCTTTCTTTTGGTCTCCATTTGCTTGGAATATTTTTTTCCAGAACTTCACTTTCAGTCTGTATGTGTCCCTTGCTTTGAGGTGGGTCTCTTGTAGACAGCATATATAGGGGTCTTGCTTTTGTATCCATTCAGCCAATCTTTGTCTTTTGGTTGGGGCATTCAACCCATTTACATTTAAGGTAATTATTGATAAGAATGGTCCTGTTGCCATTTGCTTTGTTGTTTTGGGTTCACGTTCATACAACCTTTCTGTGTTTCCTGTCTAGAGAAGATCCTTTAGCATTTGTTGAAGAGCTGGTTTGGTGGTGCTGAATTCTCTCAGCTTTTGCTTGTCTGTAAAGCTTTTAAATTCTCCTTCATATCTGAATGAAATCTTTGCTGGGTACAGTAATCTGGGTTGTAGGTTATTCTCTTTCGTAACTTTAAGTATGTCCTGCCATTCCTTTCTGGCCTGAAGGGTTTCTTTTGAAAAATCAGCTGTTATCCTTATGGGAATCCCTTTGTGTGTTATTTGTTGTTTCTCCCTTGCTGCTTTTAATATTTGTTCTTTGTGTTTGATCTTTGTTAATTTGACTAATATGTGTCTTGGGGTGTTTCGCCTTGGGTTTATCCTGTTTGGGATTCTCTGGGTTTCTTGGACTTGGGTGGCTATTTCCTTCTGCATTTTGGGGAAGTTTTCATGTAGCAGCCATTTCTTAACTGAATTGTCAGTGACTGAGCCCTGAAAATACTTGGCTCAAGGTTTTGTTCCTTCGAGTGGGTGAGGGACATCCTGTCTTCTATCCCCACTCTGACAGGACTGTCTAGTGTCCGTCTCTTCCCACTTGGCTTGCCCTTTATTCTGTGTTTTGGACAACCCTTTGCATCCTGAGGCTGAGGTGTCTCCTAGGTTATGGCTGCATTCAGCACTGTGCTGAGGGCATTGATGACCAGGTGGGCGCTGGGGGGATACTTGTTGGATGAATACAGCTCAGAGAGCCAGGCTACTTTATTTCACTGGTGAGAGGTGTAGCTTCCACTCAGGCTGCCATCAGTAGGATGGATGGTTTGAACCCGCTGATCAGTGTCCTTGGGCAAGTCCACAGGAGCTCTGTCACTCTGCTCTCCTCATCTTCCTCTTGCTTCCATAGCTGCTTGTACTCCTTACCCTCCCCAGTGCCCTCCTTTGTGCTCCCACTGCTCTCCATGCACATGTACTCTGTGCCTGAGCCTGAGCTGTCTCCTAACTTCATGTTGTGTGATTGTCAGTTACCTTTCTGATTAGGCCACTTTGAGGAGTTTTCTCTTCACTAGCAGCCCAAAGTGGATGCCCAAATATAGTAAGCATCTTGGGTCTCCTTTTATTCTTCTTCCTTCATTTTTCCTTTTTTAAATTTTTACTTTTTTTCCTTTTATGAGGAAACATTATAGTGTTGTGGCTAAGGACACTAGCTCTGATTCAGACAACCTTGCTTTCAACCCAGTTCTGCCACTTGTTATCATATCATCTTGCGAAATTAAATTGGCCTGCTGTGCCATACTATCTCACCTGAAAACGGGTGAATTATTCTTAATGACAACATGAACTAAGCGGATTTTAATTGTGAATATGGAATGAGGTTCGTAGAAATGTGCTGGTTTGTTCCCTGTTGTAACAACTACTGAGCTGCCATGGGGCAGGTCGCAGGTCAGACCTTACCTTCAAGCATCAGGAAGCACTTCAAGGTCACATTAGATATCTGTGTCTAAGTCCTAGAGGCTCTTTCTTTCTCAGCCACAGTCCTCAAGCTTTTCCCTCACAGCTGGATGAACCCTCAGCAGGAGACTGGCTTTTCTGTTACACATCTCCCACCTGGAAACCACCACCGGACTTGATCTTCTATTGCATGCATGATTCTGTACATGGCAGTTTTGTTCTCAGATGGATTGGGGCTGCTTATATTGCAAGGGGATGCCCAGGACTGATAACAAGGGTGTGATGTTTCCCTGTTCCCCCATGGCACTGAAACTCTCTGGGGCCTGTGCCCAAACTCCTCTCCCCATGTCATCTTCCTCCATCTCACAGTTCACAGTTAACACTCAAGCTGTGTTCCAGTGCAGCCCCTACCAGCCCAGTCAGGCTCCTTCACGCTCAAATTGCTTATCTATAAAATGGCAATAACTCTACCTGTTGGTGAGGTTTCTTGGGAGACCTACCGGAGATAACAGATGTAAAACACCTAGCGCCCATGACCTGGCAGGGGGAAGGCACTAAATAAATGGCTGTACCCTCTATCAGTTTCTTCAATGCACAGCACCTGGTGTGGGGTAATACGGTGACTCAGTCAATGTCTTTGGATTGGACTGAGTAAGATGTGACATATTGGGGGTATCTGTCAGGCTTCTGCAGAGAAACACAACCAAATAGAGAGAGACATATTTTAGGGAATTGGATCATGGACTCGTTGGTGCTGGCAGTTCTGATATCTTTAGGGCAAGTCGGCTGGCTGGAAATCCAAGTTGCCATCCAGATTGTGAAATCTGCAGAGCAGGCCAGCAACTTTGAATCTCATGCAGAGTTTCTCAGGCTGTACTCTTGAGGCTAAATTGTATCACCCTCAGGAAGCTTCAGTCACTGCTCTTAAGGTTTTTCAACTGATTGGATGAACAGACTGTCCCGCACCCTGCTGCCCGCCCCTCCCCCCATTATGCACTTCTATTAAAGTCTAATTATTACAGTGTGAATCACAGACAAAGTACCATAGTAGCCCACCATCTAGTGGCTAACATCTGAACAACGGGGCACCAGAGCTAAACCAAGATGACTTTTACTTTATTCATCACCGTGGGGAAGCAGTACACTGAGAGACATCACCTCCCAAACAGAATCTCTGGCCAATAGGCTGGCTGTCTAGCTTTACTCATCTCAAGTAAAATCTGCTCCCTGGCCTCAGAAACCACATGAGATAACGAAGGAAACTTGAGGCAGTGGTGACTGAAGCAGAGATTTGTTGTGAGATCTTTATTCATATGGGCCAAGTGACTTCAGGGAATGAAATGGGATGGGGTGATGAAGGAAATGAGATGATGAATTTATTGCCCCAGCCACCTCCTTGCCCCCAGGCAGCTGACTTCAATCGGGCTGGCTGCTGTTGATGTCTTGTGTATAGGTTCATGAGGAACAACATCATGTATGTTTTATGAGAAACTTGGTGGGCAAATCAGATAGCATGGTCAAATATTCATTTCTCAGAGTGGATGGAGGGAGAAGAGAGAAGAGAATGGTCGGTTGTAAGTCAGTTTGTAAAATCTCAGTGTTTATTCACAAGGTGTGTGTGTGTGTGTGAGTGTAGTGTGTGTGAGTGTGGTGTGTGTGTGTGAGTGTGTGTGAAATCTTTTCTTTATCTGAGAATTGGCTTTGTATGTGAAGAAATATCATTGCGAGAGACTCCCTGTGACATGTGAAAAGTATTTGGGAGTGATTGGGTTCAGGTCATTTTCCAAATGTTTCACACCATGTGTTCGTATAAGGGGACAGCAGTAGCCCTAAAGAATTGAACTAAGTGGTCGACATACAAGTTTCAGTTACTGAAATCTGAAGAGGCTCTTTCTGGGATGTGTGTTCCTCCTAGCCTGTGGTCACAGGCAACTCATAGGATTTGAACCCTTTCTTCCTAATGTGTTTTGTTTCCTGCCCTTGAATGTACTGGAGGCCGCAGGTCCGGTTACTAAAGTTGCTAAGTAACAGTTCTCTGAGAAAAGTAGCTCTCTAGAAAAGAGCAGTGCCTGGGAAGCTGATCTAAGGTTTTAATATAGCCTGTGGTGTAATTTTTGTTAGCTTCACCCAAGATATGATTATTCAAGGAATACAGAGAGATGCACCTACTTCAATATCTACCATTGGATTTTTCAAATTAACATACAGTAAAATTGGCCTGGTTTTCTTTCTTATTTATTTGTTTATCATTGGCTGGACTGAGTCTTTGTTGCTGTGCGAGGGCTTTCTCTAGTTGTGGAGAAGGAGGACTACTCTCTGGTGGCGGGGCATGGGCTTCTCATTGCAGGTACTTCTCTTGTTGCGGAGCACAGGCTCTAGGCTCCTGGGCTTCAGTAGTTGTAGCACACAAGTTCAGTAGTTGTGACACACAGGCTTAATTGTCCCGCAACTTGTAGAATCTTCCTGGACTAGAGATCGAATGCTTGCCTGTTGCATTGCCAGGTGGATTCTTTTTTTTTTTTTTTTTTAATCATTAATATAATTGGAGGATAATTATAATATTGTGATGGCTTTTTGCCGTATATCAACATGAATTGGCCACAGGTATACATGTGTCCCCCCATCCTGAGCCCCCCTTCCACCCTCTCCCTCTGGGTTGTCCCAGAGCACCGGCTTTGGGTGCCCCGCTTCATGCATGGAACTTGCACCGGTCATCTATTTTATTTACAGTAATGAACATGTTTCACTGCTGTTCTCTCAAATCATCCCACCCTCACCTTCTCCTACCTACTTGAAAAGTCTATTCTTTATGTCTCTGTCTCCTTTACTGCCCTGCTTGTAGGATTGTTGCTATTGTCATTCTAAATTCCATATATATGCATTAATATATACTATTTGTCTTTCTCTCTCTGACTTCACTCTGTCTAACAGGCTCCAGGTCCATCCACCTCATTAGAACTGATTCAAATGTGTTCTTCTTTATAGCTGAGTAATATTCCATTGTGTATAGATACCATGACTTGCTTATCCATTCATCTTCTGAAGGACATCTACATTGCTTTCATGCCCTAGCTATTGTAAACAGTGCTGCAATGAACATTGGGGTACATGTGTCTCTTTCAGTTCTGGTTTCCTCAGTGTGTATGCCCAGCAGTGGGATTGCTACATCATACGGCAGTTCTATTCCCAGTTTTTCAAGGAATCCCACATTCTTCTCCAGAGTGGCTATACTTTTATAGCCATGCGTTCTGGGAAACAAACTGACTCAGAAGGACAATGCAGATAGTGGAGTGCAGCTTATTACACAGGCGGGCCCAAGGCAGAGTCTCCTCTTAGCCAAGGACCCTGACCAGCATTTGTGAAAATCTTTTATACCCCATGTGTACGTGTCCAAACCCACCACCCCAAATTCCTTGAAACTTACATAAACAAAGGAAGGGTAAATACAACTACAATAACCCCTTCATTAACGTGTTATGTGTTCAAACAGTTAATAATCAATAAGCTCGCAGTTACATTCCAAACAGTTAATAATCAATAAGCCCATGGTCATGTTCCAACCAGTTAATAATCGATAAGCCTGTGATTACATCCTGATAGATACAGAAAAAAATTATGACCTGTCCAGATGCAGGCGTGATTACGGTATATTTCTCTTAGGTGATGAGTAACCTGGATACGATCTTCGAAGTTCCCCTGTCCGGAGGGGGTGTTCTCCTTTCATTGTCCTTCCCACAGGCACTAAGCAGCGAGTTCAGAGTCCACTGGAGAGGTGGCTGAGCGCGATCAGCACAGACAAGCCTCAGATGGAGTCCAGGCCCTATGAATTCCTTCTTCAATACCAGTTTGCATTCCCACGTAGAGTGTAAGAAGGTTTCCTTTTCTCCCCACCATTTCCAGCATTTATTTGTTGGTAGACTTTTTGTTGGTTGCCATTCTGACCACTGTGAGGTGATACCTCACTGTGGTTTTGATTTGCATTTCTCTAATGATAAGTGATATTGAGCACTTTTTCATGTGCTTATTAACCATCTGTATGTCTTCTTTAGAGAAATGCCTGTTTAGCTCTCCTGCCCACTCTTTGACTGGGTTGTTGTTTTTCTGGTATTGAGCTGTATGAGCTGCTTGTATATTTTGGAGGTTAATTCTTGTCAGCTGTTTCATTTGCTATTGTTTTCTCCCATTCTGAGGGATGTCTTTTCACCTTGTTTATGGTATCCTTGGTTGTGCAAAAGATTTTATGTTTAATTAAGTCCCTTTTGTTTATTTTTGTTTTTCTTTCCATTACTCTGGGAGGTAATGGCAAATCACTTCATGTCAAATAGATGGGGAAACAGTGGAACACTTTATATTTTGGGCTCCAAAGTCACTGCAGATGGTGACTGCAGCCATGAAATTAAAGATGCTTACTCCTTGGAAGAAAACTTATGACCAACCTAGACAGGATATCAAAAAGCAGAGACATTACTTTGCCAACAAAGGTCTGTCTAGTCAAGGCTATCGTTTTTCCAGTAGTCATGTATGGATGTGAGTGTTGGACTATATAGAAAGTTGAGCACTGAAAAATAAATGCCTTTGAACTGTGGTGTTGGAGAAGACTCTTGAGAGTCCCTTGGAAAGCAAAGGGATCCAACCAGTCCACCCTAAAGGAAATGAGTCCTGAATATTCATTGGAAGGACTGATGTTGAAGCTGAAACTCCAGTACTTTGGCCACCTGATGCGAAGAGCTGACTCATTGGAAAAGACCCTGATGCTGGGAAAGATTGAAGGCGAGAAGAGAAGGGGACGACAGAGGATGAGATGGTTGGATGGCATCACTGGCTCAATGGGCATGAGTTTGAGTAAACTCCAGGAGTTGGTGATGGACAGGGAGGCCTAGCATGCTGTGGTCCATGGGTTTGCAAAGAGTTAGACACGACTGAGTGAATAAACTGAACTGAATTCTGGGAGGTGGGTTGTAGAGGATCTTGCTGTGATTTATGTCAGAGAGGATTCTGCCTATGTTTTCCTCTTAAGAATTTTAGAGTTTCTTGTCGTACATTTAAGTCTTTAGTCTATTTTGAGTTTATTTTTGTGTATGGTGCTAGAAAGTGTTCCACTTTCATTTTTTTACACATAGTTGCCCAGTTTTCTCAGCAACACGTGTTGAACAGACTGTCTTTTCCCCACTGTATATCTGTGCCTCCTTTGTCAAAGATAACCTGTGCATAGCTTTGTGGATTTATCTCTGGGCTTTCTATTTTGTTCCATTGATCTATATTTCTGTATTTATGCCAGTACCATACTGTCTTGATGTATGTAGCTTTGTAGTATAGTCTGACGTCAGGAAGGATGATTCCTCTAGTTCCATCATTCTTTCTCAAGATCGCTGTGGGTATTCAGGTCTTTTGTGCTTCCATACAAACTGTGAAATTGTTTGTTCTAGTTCTGTGAAAAGTACCACTAGTAGTTTGATCGGGATTGTGTTGAATCTATAGATTGCTTTGGGTAGTAGAGTCATTTTCATTATATTAATTCTTTGAATCCAAGAACATAGTACATTTCTCCATCTGTTTGTGTCATCTTTTATTTCTTTCAACAGTTTTTTTTTTTTATAGTTTTCTGTATACAGGTCTTTTGTTTCTTCAGGTAAATTTATTCCTAAGTGTTTTATTCTTTTCATTGCAATAGAGAATGGGATTCGTTCTTTAATTTCTCTTTCTGATTTTTCATTGTTAGCATATAGGAAAGCAAGGGATTTCTGTGTATTGATTTTATATGGCAGGGAAATTCTTTACCACGGGACCACCAGGGAAGTCCTGGCCTGGTTGTCTTTGGGTGTACAGCTCTCTGAGCACTGACACCCAGAGAGAATCCAGTGACTACCACCATGGACCCTGGCCACGTCCATCACCCCAAAAACGCCCAGGTGCTGCCCCTTTCTGGTTTTGCCTTCCACACCCCAATCCCTGGCAAAAGGATCAGTCCTCCTTTACTACACTTTTTCCTATGTAATTTTAAAAGTCTTTACATACTCTGAATATAAGACTTTTCTCAGAACTGTGATTCACAAACACCTTTCTCCTAAAAACAAATAGCTTCCCTTTTCATTGCAGGAGACACGAGTGATGAAATCTACTTTTCCTAGAGCCCAGTGTTGTGTACCCAGCAAGTGCCCATGAGATTCTTCAAAAGTGAAAATGAATTCTGCTCTCTGTCTTTTTGTGCTCTCAGCTAGTCCCCAGAGCTATATTTCTGCAGAAATCTGCAAGTCTTCTGCAGACAGGGGCGCTTGAGAACAGGTGAATTTTTGGAGTCTGAACTTGTGATCTCATCAGAGAGCTTCAGAGCTCAACCTGTCTTGCGAGACTTGTCTCCCAGCTTCAAGGGAGAAGGTAAGTCAGGCCAGGGTTTTCTTCTTGAAACTCAGAGGCCTGAATTTACTCACTGTGGGTATGTTTAGCAGAGGTAACATGGAATTTCAAGGCTGTTCATCCTTACCAGATATCAGACCACATTTAATATATTTCATTCTGTCACCTTATTTAATCCACTTTCATAGATCCATCATTTTGGAAGGTTTCAACCCTAATTGATGAGGTGATAAAACAGAGGACAGGGAGGTAAGGGGAATGCTCACAGTCATATAAGTTGTCAGAGGAAATGTGACCCACAGATCTTAGCATCATCCATTCAGAGACCATACTGTTTATTTCTTCAGTAAGGTTGCCATTTGTGCATGCATGCTAACTCACTTCAATCATGTCCAACTCTTTGTGACCATATGACTGTAGCCCACCAGACTCCTCTGTCCATGGGACTCTCCAAGCAAGAATACTGGAGTGGGTTGCCATGCTCTTCTCCAGGGGATCTTCCTGAATCAGGAATCAAAACCACACCCCCTGCAGCTTCAACACTGCAGGAAGATTCTTTACTGCTGAGCCACTGGGGAAACCCCAAGTTGACATATGATATTATATTAGTTTCAAGGGTAAAGCAAAGTGATTCCATATTTTTAAACATTATGAAATGATTTACTATGATAAGTTTGGTTACCATCTGTCACCATAGAGATTTATTACGAGATTATTGACTATATTCCCTGTATGTACATTCCATTCCCATGACTTATTTTGTAACTGGACGTTTGTATCTCCTAATCCCTTCCCTGTTTTACACATTTCCTTACTCCTTCCTCCTCTGGTAAACACCAGTTTGTTCTGTGTCTCTGACTCTATTTCTGTTTTGTTTCCTGTGTTCTCTTAGTTTATTTCTGATATTCCACACATAAATAAAACTGTGTGGCATTTGTCTTTCTCTGTGTGCCTAGTTTTATTTGTCATAATACCCTTTAGGTCCATCCATGTTGTCACCAATGACAAGATTACATTTTTTAATTGCTGAGATATTCTAGTGTGTGTGTATGTGTGTGTGTGTGTGTGTGTGTATGTCATTTTTTCCTTTTTGATTCATCTATTGATAGGCACTTAGGTTCCTTCCATATGTTGGTTATTGTAAATAATGCTGCAGTGAATAGAGGAGCACATATATCTTTTGTGTCTAGTGTTTCTTCTGTTCTTCAGAAAAATACCAAGAAGTGTAATTACATGTTAGTCAACAAAACAAGCAAAAACAAGTCTGGGAGCTGACTGTGGCTCAGATCATGAACTCCATATTGTGAAATTCAGACTTAAATTGAAGAAAGTAGGGAAAACCACTTGACCATTCAGGTATGACCTAAATCCAATCCCTGATGATTATACAGTGAAAGTGCCAAATAGATTCAAGGGGTTAGATCTGATAGACAGAGTGCCTGAAGAACTATGGTGGAGGTTCATGACATTGTACAGGAGGCAGTGATCAAGACCATCCCCAAGAAAAATAAATGCAAACATTCAAAAATGGTTGTCTGACGAGGCCTTAGAATTACCTGAGAAAAGAAGAGAAGCTAAAGGCAAAGGAGAAAAGGAAAGATATACTCATTGAATGCAAAGTTCCAAAGAATAGCAAGGAGAGATGAGAAAACCTTCCTCAGGGATCAATGCAAAAAAATAGAGGAAAACAATAGAGTGGGAAAGACTAGAGATCTCAAGAAAATTAGAGATACCATGGGAATATTTCATGCAAGGATGAGCACAATAAAGGACAGAAATGGTATGGACCTAATAGACGCAAAAGATATTAAGAAGAGGTGGCAAGAATACACAGAAGAACTGGACAAAAAGATCTTCATGACCCATATAATCACGATGGTGTGATCACTCACCTAGAGCCAGACATCCTGGAATGTGAAGTCAAGTGGGCCTTAGGAAGCATCACTAGAAACAAAGGTAGTGGAAGTGATGGAATTCCAATTGAGCTATTTCAAATTCTAAAAGATGATGCTGTGAAAGTGCTGCACTCAGTATGTCAGCAAATCTGGAAAACTCAACAGTGGCCACAGGACAGGAAAAGGTCAGCTTTCATTCCAATCCCTAAGAAAGGCAATACCAAAGAGAGTTCAAACTACCGTACAATTGCAGTTGTCTCACACGATAGCAAAGTAATGTTCAAAATTCTCCAAGCCAGGCTTCAACAGTACGTGAACTGTGAACTTCCAGATATTCAAGTTGGTTTTCGAAAAGGCAGAGGAACCAGAGGTCAAATTGCCAACATCCGCTGGATCATTGAAAAAGCAAGAGAGTTCCAGAGGAACAGCTACTTTTGCTTTATTGATTATACCAAAGCCTTTGACTGTGTGGATCACAACAAGCTGTGGAAAATTCTTAAAGGGATGGGCATACCAGACCACCTGACCTGCTTCCTGAGAAATCTGTATGCAGGTCAAGAAGCAACAGTTAGAACTGGACATGGAACAACAGACTGGTTCCAAATAGGAAAAGGAGTATATCAAGGCTTTATATTGTCACTCTACTTATTTAATATACATGAAGGGTACATCATGTGAAATGCCAGGCTGGATGAAGCACAAGCTGTAATCAAGATTGCTGGGAGAAATTTCAATACCCTCAGATATGCTGATGACATGACCCTTATGGCAGAAAGCAAAGAAGAACTAAAAAGCCTCTTGATGAAAGTGAAAGAGGAGAGTGACCAAAGAAGACATACAGATGACTAACAAACACATGAAAAGATTCTCAACATCACTCATTATTAGAGAAATGCAAATCAAAACCACAATGAGGTACCATTTCACGCCAGTCAGGATGGCTGCTATCCAAAAGTCTACAAGCAATAAATGCTGGAGAGGGTGTGGAGAAAAGGGAACCCTCTTACACTGTTGGTGGGAATGCAAACTAGTACAGCCACTATGGAAAACAGTGTGGAGATTTCTTAAAAAACTGGAAATAGAACTGCCATATGACCCAGCAATACCACTTCTGGGCATACACAGTGAGGAAACCAGATCTGAAAGAGACACATGCACCCCAATGTTCATTGCAGCACTGTTTATAATAGCCAGGACATGGAAGCAACCTAGATGCCCATCAGCAGAAGAATGGATAAGGAAGCTGTGGTACATATACACCATGGAATATTACTCAGCTGTTAAAAAGAATTCATTTGAATCAGTTCTAATGAGATGGATGAAACTGGAGCCCATTATACAGAGTGAAGTAAGCCAGAAAGATAAAGAACATTACAGCATACTAACACATATATATGGAATTTAGAAAGATGGTAATGATAACCCTATATGCAAAACAGAAAAAGAGACACAGAAGTACAGAACAGAGTTTTGAACTCTGTGGGAGAAGGTGAGGGTGGGATGTTTCGAAAGAACAGCATGTATATTATCTATGGTGAAACAGATCACCAGCCCAGGAGGGATGCATGAGACAAGTGCTCGGGCCTGGTGCACTGGGAAGACCCAGAGGAATCGGGTGGAGAGGGAGGTGGGAGGGGGGATCGGGATGGGGAATACGTGTAGCTCCATGGCTGATTCATGTCAATGTATGACAAAACCCACTGAAATGTTGTGAAGTAATTAGCCTCCAACTAATAAAAAAAAGAAAAAAAAGACATAATCATTAAAAGTAAGATTTTGGTATAAGAATAAGCTGATTGATGGGACTGAAAAGAAAATTCAGTAATAAAGCCAAGTAGAGCTAGTGAAAAAAAAAAAAGAAAGAAAGTGAAAGAGGAGAGTGAAAAAGTTGGCTTAAAACTCAATATTCAGAAAACCAAGATTATGGCATCCAGTCCCATCACTTAATGCCAAATAGATGGGAAACAATGGAAACAGTGAGAGACTTTATTTTGGGGGGTTCAAAATCACTTCAGATAGTGATTGCAGCCATGAAATTAAAAGACACTTGCTCCTTGGAAGAAAAGCTATTACCAACCTAGACACATTTTAAAAAGCAGAGACATGACTTTACCAACAAATGTCTGTCTAGTCAAAGCTTTGTTTTTTCCAGTAATCATGTATGGATGTGAGAGTTGGACTATAAAGCAAGCTGAGCACCGAAAAATTGATTCTTTTGAACAGTACTGTTGGAGAAGACTCTTGAGCGTCCCTTGGACTGCAAGGAGGTGAAACCAGTCCATCCTAAATGAAATCAGTCTTGAATATTCATTGGAAGGACTGATGCTCAAGCTGAAGCTCCAATACTTTGGCCACCTGATGCAAAGAACTGACTCATTGCAAAAGATCCTGATGCTAGAAAAGATTGAAGGCAGGAGGAAAAGGGGACAACAGTGGATGAGATGGTTGGATGGTATCACCAACATGATGACCATGAGTTTGAGTAGGCTCCGGGAGTTGGTGATGGACAGGGAAGCCTGGTGTTCTGCAGTCCATGGGATTACAAAGAGTCAGATATGCCTGAGCGACTGATCTGATCTGATGGTAGTTCCAGTTTTCAGTTTTTGAGGAAACCCTCATTGTCTCCATCATGGCTGCACCATTGTACATTCCCACCCACACCACATGCCGGTTTCCTTTGCTCTACATTCTCACCAACATTTGTTACTTGCTGTCTTTTTGATAATAGCTACTTGACAGGTATGAGGGAGTACTCATTGTGGTCTTGATTTTTTAATGCCTGATGATGAGATGTTGAGCATCTTTTCACATGTCTATAGCCCATCTGTATCTCTTTGGAGAAATGTCTGTTCAGTGCTTTGCCCCAGGTTTAAATCGGGTTTTGGGTCTTTTCCATAATACATTCTATGAGTCCTTTAGCTATTTTGGATATCTACCTCTTTTTGGATATATATTACTTGCTCATATCTTCTCCCACTCAGTAGGTTGCCTTTTGGTCTTGTTGACAGTTTCCTGTGCTGTGTAAAAGCTTTTTAGTTTGTTGAACTCCCATTTGTTTCTTTTTGCTTTTGTTGCTCCTGCCTGAGAAGACAAGTCAAAAAACTATTGCTGAGACCGATGTCAAAGAGCATACTGGCTGAGTTTTCTTCTAGGAGTCTTATGGTTTAAGGTCTAAAATTTTCATCTTTAAAGTTTTGTTGTTGATGTTTATTTTTGAATGCTGTATAAGAAAGGGGTCCAGTGTTCCCCTAAATGTTTATTGAAGAGACAACATTTTCCCTAATGTATGTTCTTGGCTCCTTTATCATAGAGTAATAGACCATATGAGCACAGGTTTATTTCTGACAGAACATCCCCAGCTGTACCCTCTGTAAAGGCTGGAGTGAAGTGAGAAGACCCAGTGAGTTCAGTGTCCATCCACAGCTGGTTGCACACCAAGTCTGGATAAGATAGGTCATTGATGCTACCCACAATGCACTGGGGCATAGATAGGCATCCCCACCTGGCACAAGTTCCCCAGGGTGGGGATGCCATGGGCTCACTCCAGCAGCCAACCCAGGTTGATCCTTTAGTGAATCAAGAAGGTTTTCAGTATATCTGTTACAACCCGCCCCCTCACCCCCATGCCCTGCCAGACTGGCTATTGAGACATGGAGGTGAGGAGCAATTGAATGGCCCATCACTGCCCTCGAGAGTTTAGTCATTAAGCAGAGAGGAGATCTGACACACTTAGATGTGGTGGTGAGTGCATCATTGATCACCTCTGAGGGTGCATTGCTAGGAGACGAGAGGAGTGAGAAGGATCAGGGTAGGGTAAAGTGGACATGGTGGGGGAGGGGACAGGATACTCTGGGTGCTTGCTGTGCCAGTCCCAACTGCAGAATTACCCACATCCTGCATGAGGGCACCCAGAATATGGATGGGGGGGGGAATGAGGGTATCAGCAGTGCCACCCCTTTCCCACCTCAAAATCTGTATCCCCAACCTGCCTATTGGGTGTTGGTGATCTGGGGGTCACTTCTGAGACAGTGTATTCTCCCCAGTTGCAGAGTAGGAGCCAGAATTCCTGTGATGTGCAGATGTCCAGCATGTCAAATTGTAGGCCATAGTCTGAGCCATAGGAACCAACATCCCAGAGAATACTGGATGGGAGTTGGTTGAAATGCAGTGGCCAAATATCAAATCTGAATGTACCTGTAGCAAGCAATGATATTGAACCATATGCTTAAAGACTTCCCACAAAGTGAAGTCATCGACCTCCTGATTTCATTAGTGAAATTTATCACATGTTTTAAGAAGAAATAACACCCATCCTTCACAGATTCTTCCTGAATAGATAGCAGGGAGGAAGGAACACTTACTAACTCATCCTATAAGAACAATATCACCCCACTACCAAAGCCAGACTTGACATCACCAAAAAGCTACAGACCCATATCTATCATGAATAGTGATGCATACACCCTCAAAACAGTATTAGCAAGCCAAATCAAGAAACATTTGTGAAGGGTTGCACAAGATTTATCCCAGGGTTGCAGTATTAGATCAACACTCAACTTCAGTTATGGGAAACAGTGTATTAGTATAATGAAGGACAGAAACCACCTGTCATCTTGACAGAAAAAGAAAAAGCATTCAATTCAAGACACAATTCAAGACCTGTTAGTCTATAAATAAGTAACTAACTAAATCAATAAACATGGTCAACCAACTCGGGATAGAAGGGATCGTCGTCATTGTGCTGAAGAACATCCCCAAGAAATATCCAGCTCTCGTCACACCACATGTAGTAATGTTGAGTGAATGCTTTCCTCTTGAGATCCAGACCAAGGATAGGAGGTCTGCTTCAACCACCTCTATTCCACACTGACTGAAGTGTCTAGCATGTGCACCGTGCAAAGCAAGAAATGAAAATGTGGAGAAATGAGAAATGAAACCTATGTCCACACAAATACTTGTCCTTACATGTCTTTCACAGCAGCACTGTTTGCAATCTCCAAACAGTGGAGCAGCCTAAATGTCTGTCAGCTGGAGAGTGGTGAACAAAGTATTCTGTACCCATATAGTGGAATAGCATGATGGATGAAAAGTGATGAACTTCTGTTTTCTGTTGCCACATGGGTGAGCCTCCAAAGCATTATGCTAAGTGAAAGAACACAGACACAAAAGGCCACTTCCTGCAGGAGTTCCTTTGTATGAAATGACCAGAAAGGGCAAAACTACAGAGGCAGAAATTAGATGAGAGGCTGCCTGGGCCTGCAGGTCCTATTGGGGATTGACTGCTGATGGGTACACAGAACCTTTCTGTGGTGCTGGCAGTGTTCCACAACTGCACTGTGGTGGTGGTTGCACCACTGTGTGAAGTTACTAAAAGTCACTGCACTGGATGCATCGAATGGGTGTGCTTTGCAATATGTAAATATACCTCAGTAAAGCAGTTTAGGAAATTAATGCAGATGTCCAAGTGAGGTATGTGGGAAAGGAAATGCCATTGCTTTTGTAACAACAAGGAGTGCCCCTGCTCCTTCCACGTTCTGAGTCCAGCCTCCTCCACATGTGCTAGATGCTCCCTCCAGAAACAGTCGCTGTGCACGTCAGGACAGAATCCCCAGTGAGCACACCTGTCTAGTGTGTCTCTGTGTTCATGCACAGTTGCCCGTTGTGTGAACACATGTCAATGGCTCTGGACAGGCTCTCAGAACTCACCCTGCACCTGAAATTCTACTTAGCTGTTTTTCCATTCTTCTCAAATCACATGAGCCCAGCTTCCATTCCCCTGGTAACAGATCTCAGCCCTTAGCTCCAGCCTCTGCTCACAGGAATACCTGTAGCCAGGTGTGAGGCCCCTGCCTGAGCTCAGCAACCCAGGAGGGATCCTCAGCAGAGCAGTAACCAAGACAATGGAACTCCATTCATCCTCCTTCTGCCCCCAGGACTGAGGTGCATTCCCTCTCCCCTCATCTGCCTGAGTGTCTGGTAAGGAAGGGACTTGGGGGCATAACCACACCACTGAGTCATTGAAATTGTCCTAAATATGGCTGTGAATAAATACATCAAAAATACCTCTCAGAAGGAAAAACAAGTAATTGCAATTTTTAAAAAAATTTCATTAGTAGCAAACATGGCTTCTCAGTTCAGGATTCTACTTAAAACCAGGATGGGTGAAGCATCATGAGATTGTGCTTCTCAACCTAAACTGTGCATCAAATCTCCCCTGGAGAGGCTTTAGAAGAGCCAATGTTGGCAGGACACCCCCAGAGAGTCTGAAGTAGTAGTTCTGAAATGTGGCCCTGGTGTGAGCATTATTTGAAAAAGTTCTCTTATGAAAGCTGAGATTGCAGCTATGGAAATAGAACCCATTCTTACAAGAGGAAATCGAAAATTTGCAACTCCTCTCTATAGGAAAGCAGGCTTTCATCATGACCTGACGGCTATCTTAGGCTGAGGAAACGGACAACTTGCCCAAATTAATACTTGTTTGAAAACTGACCTTGTGCTGGCTCTGCTGCCTGTCCTGAATCCAAAGTTTTACAGTTTAAACCCTGCTGTTAATGAAACTCAGAGCATTTTAGTTCTTGTTGGGATCCCTTATGCCTAGTTAGTTGAATAAATTTCCAAAATACTGTGGAGATAATTTCATGCAACAGATCAGAATAGTGCTTCAAAGATTAAAGATGGCTGAGAATTGTAGCTGTTGATGTAGATGTAGAAGGATCTACATCTGTCAGCTTATCTGCTGCCTGTGCTCAGTTGCAGTTCTAAACTTTTTCCTGTGTTATCAAATTAACTCCCATGTTCAGATGAAGAACAAATAGGAACAAAATGTCTACTGGGAAAAACACAGTTAAGCAATCCCTTGTTTGGTGTACACCCATGGAGACCCACCTTCCTAAATATTCTCCTTTAGGGATCTCTTCTGGATATTCTTTGGCACATTTCCCAGTGATGGGCTTACACTGCTGTGTCCTGACTCACTGTCTTGTTAAAGACAGGGCTTTCAACCTCTCAGGTGTATTACAGTGCCTGGGTTTTCTCAGAGATCCAAAAGAGGGTGATGGCCTGTGCTCAGGACATCTTCAGAGCATGTCTGCAGGAACAGGGCCTTGCAGAGGAACTGATCCCCACCTGTGGCAACAGGGAGAGCTCGGGTGAGCCTTTTCCAGAGCAGCTCTGGGGAAGTCATGGCACGGTGAAGATCACACCCAGCAGTATGCCTGGGATTGTGGTTTAAGGAATTGGGTGGATGGCAGTGCCATGCATGAGACAGGGAATGTTGGCCTGGGGCCACTAGCAGGTCTACAGGGCTTATGGGACATCTGAGTGCTGATGCCCCATGCATCTCAGCCTGTGAGGGATCTGGGGCCCAGTTGAGATGTCTTAGGTGGATTTGGTGATAGGAAAAGCCATCAGCACACAGGGGATACTGATGAAAACAAGTCAGATTGGTAAAAGCTCTGGGGGGTGACATGGTCACCCAAGGGTCATATATAGAATGGAAGAGTACGGGGCAGAGGTTGGAAACCAGAGGAAAATGAAACCAAGCTTTAGGAGGGGATCAAAGTAAGTGGACAGACAAGGAGACGTAGAAGTAATTGACTGAGAGGTAGGGGGAAAGCCAGGGTGGGCTTCTGTCACAGACTCTGACCAAGAAAAGTGGTTTTGAAAACGGAATGTGTCTTTGGCCAGTATAGCATTGGTTACCATGGTTAGGCCCATGGAACTCTTGGGAGACATTAGCAAGGGGATGTTCTGTGGATAGCCACATGAAGGAGGAATTGAGAGGTAACCAGGTAAGGATGTTCCTGGAGTCTTCACGTTCAAGAAGCACGGCTTGAAAAGAATCTAAGGCACAGGGTATTGGAAGTAGAGGGTTGTGTGCTTGTAGGGTGTGCTATTTTCTGTTCACCAAACCAAAGAGACCAAGATGTAAGCTCCAAAAATTCCTAAGAATCATCAGGAACGTTGTCTAGAAGACAGAGTGGAGAATTGGAATGATCCTCACAGGTGAGTCTTCACGTTGAGGAGGGTTAGAGTTTGGTGGTTTCAAGGCAGCAGTGGAGTTCCAGGAAGACTTCCTCTCCCTCTGAGCCCCATTCTGCCTCTGCAACCCATGTTCACGGGAAGAGCCAGGGTGGTGGTGAGGGGCGCAGGTTGCTGAGATCACAGTCTCAGTGTATGCACCTCAGACTCCATGGGCACTTCAGTGTATTTGTTCTCCCTGGCTGATCTGATCTTTACCATGAGTGTTCACCCTTCATACTGGTTAGTAAGGGGAAAACTCCCACTGAATTTACTTTTAACCTGGAAAGTGTGGTTGCATGCAACCAACTCAACATCCACAGATACAAATGCTCAGTCTGTTCTGGTGAAAATGCTCTCTACTTTTTTCAGCAACGGGGTAAGGCTATGTGTCCCTTGCAAGGCTCGGGGTAATGTTGGAGGGGGAATCTATAACATGGCACAACTTTGTTCCTCATAGTGGCCTCAGTGATCCCTGAGGGAAAGATGATTCTCCTCTCCTGGCTCCAGTTGGTGGTGCTGACTTGAACCGCCCACAGGTGGGGGTGGTGAAACTTGCCTTTTTGTCTCCCTCCTCTTGCTGTGGACCCGGTGCTCCCTGGATGACTGAGCCTCAGCCACCCTGCTGGCATCTGCAGACCTTTCTGAATCTTGGTCTCATCATCCAGCCCATCCTTGGTCAGGGATGTCTGTCCACTCATCAGCCTCAGCTGCAAGGTGTCCTGGCCCATTGCCTGGTTAAGCTTTGTCTGGATTCAGTCCCTTTCCACATTTCTTCCTCAGGTGATGCAGATCCCTCCCTTGGATCTCAGCAGCGCCAGAGCAGGAACCAAAATCAGCTCCAGAAAACTAAACTGCTAAACTGCAGCTACCCATCAACCCAAAGACATTGTTGGGTCATTGTACAGTGTTCCCCTGTGAGTCCCAAGTGTGAATGGGGTGGAATCCTCCTGTCCCTGGGGTTCCTCTTCATTTCTTGTCACACTTCCCTTGCTAATTTTTGTTAGTTTAATATGTGTCATGGTGTGTTTAGCCTTAAGATATCCCGTATAGGCCTCTCTGGGGTCTTGGACTTAGGTGGCTATTTCCTTACATGACTACTAATATTTTTTCATGTGTATCTTTGTGATCCATAGATCTTTGGTAAAATATTTATTCCAGCTTTTGACCCCCCACTTTTTAATTAGTCTTTTTATTTTTATTCTTTCTTTTATAAACATTCTTTTTAAATTATATATATTTTTTGGCTGCTTTAGGTCTTCCTTTCTGCACACAGACTTTCTCTATAGTCCATCTCTCACATCCATACATGACTACTGGATAAACCATAGCTTTGACTTAACAGACCTTTGTTGGTTAAGTAATGTCTCTATTTTTTTAATATGCTGTCTAGGTTGGTCACAGTTTTTCTTCCAAGGAGCCAGTATCTTTTAATTTCATGGCTGCAGTCACCATCTGCAGTGATTTTTGAGCCAAGAAAATAAAGTCTGTCACTGTCTCCGCTGTTTCCCCACCTATTTGCAGTGAAGTGATGGGACCAAATACCATGATCTTAGTTTTCTGAATGTTGAAATTTGAGCCAACATTTTCACTCTCCTCTCTACTTTTATCAACAGGCTCTTTAGTTCTTCACTTTCTGCCATCAGGGTGGTGTCATCTGCATATCGGAGGTTATTGATATTTCTCCCGGCAAACTTGATTCCAGCTTGTGTTTCATCCAGTCTGGCATTTTGCATGATGTACTCTGCATAAAAGTTAAATAAGCAGGGTGATAATATACAGGCTTGACTTACACCTTTCCCAGTTTGGAAGCAGTCTGTTGTTCCATGTCCAGTTCTAACTGTTGTTTCTTGACCTGCATACAGATTTCTCAAGAGGCAGGTAAGGCAGTCTGGTATTCTCATCACTTCAAGTATTTTGGAGAGTTTGTTGTGATCCACACAGTCCAAAGATTTAGAGTAGTCAATGATGCAGAAGTAGATGTTTTTCTGGAACTCTTTTGTTTTTTTGATGATCCAGTGGATGTTGGCAATTTAATCTCTGGTTCCTCTCTCTTTTCTAAATCCAGCTTGAACATCTGGAAGTTCATGGTTCAGGTACTGGTGAAGCCTGGCTTGTAGAATTTTGAGCATTACTTTGCTGACATGTGAGATGAGTGCAACCATGAGGTAGTTTGAACATTCTTTGGCATGGCCTTTCTATGGGATTGGAATGAAAACTGACCAGTTCCAGTCCTGTGGCCACTGCTGAGTTTTCCAAATTTGCCAGCATAATGAGTGCAGCATTTTAACAGCATCGTCTTTTAGGATTAAAATAGCTCAGCTTAAATTCCATCACGTCCATTAGTTTTGTTTGTAGTGATGCTTTCTAAGGCCCACTTGACTTCACATTCCAGTATGTCTTGCTCTAGGTGAGTGATCACACCATCATAGTTATTTAGTTCATGATGGTCTTTTTGTGTAACTCTTCTGTGTATTATTGCCACTTCTTAATATCTTCTGCTTTTGTTATGTCCATACCATTTCTGTCCTTTTTTGTTCTGATTTTTGTGTGAAATGTTCCCTTTGTATCTGTAGTTTTCTTGAAGAGATCTGTAGTTTTTCACATTGTTTTGTTTCCTCTGTTTCTTTGCATTTATACCTGAGGAAGGGTATGTTATTTCTCCTTGCTATTCTGTGGAACTCTGCATTCAAATGGGTACATCTTTCCTTTTCTCCTTTGCCTTTAGCTTCTCTTCTTATGTTGGGATAGTTTCCCTCTATGCCCACTTTCTGGAGAGTTTTTATCATAAATGAGTGTTGACTTTTCTCAACAGCTTTTCTGTGTCTATTGAGATGATCATAAGGCTTTTATTCTTCAATTTGTTAATATGGTGTATCTTATTGATTGATTTCAGTATGTTGAAGAATCCTTGTATCCCTGGGATAAATCCCACCTGATCATGATATATGATCCTTTGAATGTGTTGCTGTATTTTGTTTGCTAGCATATTGCTGAGGATTTTTGTGTCTATGTTCATCAGTGAGATTCGTCTGTAATTCTCTTTTGTGTATGGTATCTTTGTCTGGTTTTGGTATCAGTGTGATGCCTCCTGGAGAGTTCCTCCCTCTGCAATTTTTTGGAAGAGTTTGCAAATGATAGCTGTTAGCACTTCTCTAGATGATAAATTTGACTTTGAAGCCATTTGGTCCTAAACTTTTTTTTGTCGCAAGCTTTTAAATTATGGTTCCGGCTCAGATGGCAAAGAATCTTGCTGCAATGCAGGAGACTTGGGTTCAGTCCCTGGATCAGGAAGATCGCATGGAGAAGGAAATGGCTACCTACTGCAGTATTCTTGCCTGTAGAATTCCAAGGCAGAAGAGTCATTTCTTCACATCAGGTGGCCAAGGCAGCTACAGTCGATGGGGTTACAAAGAGTAGGACACAACTGTGTGACTAACACTTTCATTTTCATTACTTGTGAAATTGGTCTGTTTATATTTTCAAATTCTTCTTGGTTCACTCTTAGAAAGTTGTATCTTTCTAGGAATATGTCCGTTTCTTCCAGGTTGTCCATTTTATTGGCATACAGTTGCTTGTAGTATTCTTTTATGGTCCCTTGTATTTCTGCAGTGTTGGTTGTAATATCCCCTCTTTCATTTCTAATTTTATTAATTTGAGTCGTCTTCCTTTTTGTTTCCTCTTGCAGTCTTGCTAAGATTTACCTGATTCTTTTTATCTTCTCAAACAACCAACTTTTACTTTTATTGATCTTTGCTATTGTTTACTTCATTTCTGTTTCACTTATTTCTTATCTGATCTTTATTATTTCTTTCTTTCTAATGACATTGGGTTTTCTTTGTTCTTCTTTCTCTAGTTGTTTTAGGTGTTAGGTTAGATTGTTTATTTGAGATTTTTCCTGTTTCTTGAGGTGAGATTGAATTGCTATAAGTTTCCCTCTTAAAACTGCTTTTGCTGCCTCCCGTAGATTTGAGGTCAATGTGTTTTCATTGTCATTTCTTTCTATGTATTTTTAACTTTTCTCTTTAATTTCTTTAGTGATCTGTTGGTTTTTTTTTTTAGCAGTGCACTGTTTATCCTCCATGTCCTTGTGTCTTCTTACAGTTTTTTTTCCCTGTAATTAATTTCAAATCTTCTAATGTTGTGGTTGGAAAGGATGCCTGATAAAATTTCAATTTTCTTAAATTTTCTGAGGAATGATTTGTGACCAAATATATGGTCTGTCCTGGAGGATGTTCCATATGCACTCGAGAAGAAAGTGTACTCTGCTGCTTTCAGGTGAAATGTCTTTTAATCGATTCAGTCCATCTGGTCTATTATGTCACTTAAAGATTGAGTTTCCTTATTAATTTTCTGTGTGGATGATCTCTGCCTTGGTGCAAATAGAGCGTTAAAGTCCTCCAGTGTTATTTTGTTAGTGGCAACTTCCCCTTTCATGGTTGTTAGCATTTGCCTTATGTATTCAGGTCCTTCTGTGCTGGATGCATAAATATTTGTAGTTGTTATATATCCTTCTTGGATTGATTCCTTGATCATAATATAGGGTCCTTCTTTCTCTCTTGTTGTTGTTCTTCAGTCGTTCAGTCCTGTCCAACAATTTGTGGCCCCATGGACTGCAGCATGCCAGGCTTCCCTGTCCTTCATTATCTCCCAGAGCTTGCTCGAGCTCCTGTCCATTGAACCAATGATCCATTCCAACCATCTCATCTTCTGTCATCCCCTTCTCCTTCTTCCTTCAATCTTTCCCAGCATCAGGCTCTTTACCAATGAGTCATCTCTTCACATCAGGTGGCCAAAGTATTGGGGCTTCAGCTTCAGCAACAGTCCTTCCAATGAATATTCAGGGTTGATTTCCTTTAGGATTGACTGGTTTGATCTCCTTGCAGTCCAAGGGACTCTCAAGAGTCTTCTCCAACACCACAGTTTGAAAGCATCAATTCTTTGGTGCTAAGCCTTCTTTATGGTCCAACTCTCACATCCATACATGACTACTGGAGAGACCATCGCTTTCACGACACACACTAGCTTTTGCTTGTCTGTAAAGTTTTTGATTTCTCCATCGAAGCTGAATGAGATCCTTGCGGGGTAGAGCAATCTTGTTTGTAGGGTTTTACCTTTCATCACTGTAAATATATCCTGCCACTCCCTTCTGGCCGGCAGAGTTTATACTGAAAATCCAGCTGATAACTTTATGGAATTCCCTTGTATGTTATTTTTGCTTTACCCTTGCTGCTTTCAATATTCTTTCTTTGTATTTAATTTTTCTTCGTTTGATTAATATGGGTCTTAGTACGTTTCTCTTAGGATTTACGCTTTATGGGACTCTGCACTTCTTGAACTTAGGTGGCTATTTCCTTTCCTATGTTGGGGAAGTTTTTGACTATAGTTTCTGTGAACATTTTGTCAATCCCTTTCTTTTTCTCTTCTTCTTCTAGGGCTCCTGTAATTTGATTATTAGTGTGGTTATTTTTCTCCCAGAATTCTCTAAGACTGTCTTTAATTCTTTTCAGTCTTTTTTTTTATTATTATTATTATACTCAGCAGTTATTTCCATCATTCTGTCTTCCAACTCACTTATTCATTCTCTTGCCTCAGTTAGTTCGCTATTGTTTTTTCTGGTGTATTCTTTCATTTGAGTTATTGTGTTTTCATCTCTATTTGTTTGTTCTTTAGTTCTTCTAGATCTCTAGACACTTAAACGTGTCTTGTATTTTCTTGATCCATGCCTCCATTCTATTTCCAATGTTTTGAATCATCTCTACTATCCTTGCTCTAAAATGTTTTTCCTGTAGGTCACCTATTTCCACATTTCTTTGGTCTCACAGTCATTTTAACTTGCTCCTTTGCCTGTAACATATTTTTTCTCATGTCATTTCTTTTGATGCATGGGACTGTGTTCCTATCTTACGAGTTGTTTGCCCTGAGGCATACAGCACAGGAGTTTCCAGGCAGTTTGGTAGAATCAGATCTCAGTGCTGAGATAGGGCCCTCCAAGAGACCTCACTTCAATTAATATTCTTTGGGGCCTGATTTTCTCTGTTAGTCCAGTAGTTTGGACTCCATGCTCCCACCACAGAAGCTGAGGCCTGATCTCTGGCCCATGAATCAAGATCCTGCAAGCCACATGGCACAACAAAAAATAAAGAAAAACAAGAAAGAGGAGCAGGACAATAACAAAAAAATAAAGTAAATTTAGAAAACTAACAGATATACTAGAAAAAATAAGCATATAAATGAAATAATCACTGGAGGTAGAACAAAACCACAATAGGATAATAGCCAGCCCCCCCACCAAAAAAAAAGCCTTTGTGCTGTGGAGGTGGGGCTTAGGTGGATGGAACTTAGCCAGGGTAGGGTCAGGCACGGGTGGGGCTTGGGGACCCCACAGGAGTGGGGGTGGGGTGAGGGGAACACCAGGTGTATTCCCCTGAACTCTGGAGGGTCCTTCCCATCCCAAACTGATACCATGGAAGTAAGAGTGTCTCTCCAGGTCAGGGAAAACCTTTCCTCCCCTAGCTGCCCCTCAGGGAAACCAACCACAGCCAGACTCCACTTCTCCTCACTCTTACTACCCACCCCCCGCCCCCCAACATCCTACCCCATTGCTCAGGGGTTCCTCTGTTCCGTCTGGCTGTCAAAGCTCCCTTCCAATCTCCAGTAGGTGCCCTAGCTGTCTCGCTTTTTTGATAATGTCCTTTGAAGGATAAAAGGTGTCATTTTGATGATTCCAAATTGCGCATTTTTCCTTTTGTTGCTTGTGCTTTTGGTCATATAAGGGAAATCATTGCTTAATCAAAGATTAACATTTACATCTATATTTTCTTCTGAATGTTTTATAGTTTTAGCTCTTATATTTAGGTTTTTGATCAGTTTTTAGTTAATTGTTATATACAGTGTGACATATAGGTCTAAATTAATTCTTTTGCATATGACCATCCAGTTACCCCAAGACCATTTCTTGAAACATTATTCTTTGCCATTGAATGGCCTCTGCACCCCTCACAATAATCAATTGAACACAGAGATATGGGTTTGTTTCTTGACTCTATTTTATTCCATTATCTATCTATGAACTATCCTTATGTCAGCACCATAATGTCTTAATCATTGTAACTTTGAAGAGGGGTTTGAAATTGGTAAGTGTAAGTACTTGTCCTTTTTCAAGACTGTTTTGTCTGTTCATGAACACTTTTATTTCTTACAATTCTAAGATCAGTTTGTTGACTTCTGGGGGAAAGAGCAGTTCAAATTTTGATAGGGGTCTATTAAGGGAGTACTGCCATCTTAACACTAATAGTAAGTCTTCCAATCCATAAATGTGAGATCTCTTTTTATCTTATTTTACCTTTATTTATCTAGACTGTCTTTACTTTCACTCAACAATATTTTGTAGTTTTCAGTGTAAAAGTCTTGGATGTGTGTCGAAATATATTTGATTTTGGTATATGATCTTGAGAGGGTAACAGGCAGGAAGGTTAGGGGCTCCCAAACGGAGGAAATACGCGGCAAGTATCAGACATTTTATAAATCTCTCTTAAGTGGCAGGAGGAAACAAACTACAAGTGTCAGATTTTTTTCCCTTCTCTATAAAAATTAAAAGGAGGTTTCCTTTAAAATTCTGTGTTGCCATGATGACACCTGGTTCCATCTGAACTTAACTTTGCTCACCTCTTGAGCTGACGAATGCGTTTTTCTTATGGAAATGTTTTTCTTAAGCTATGCTAATGAACCATGTATTTACCTTAGACTCTGTCTTTCTTCAAGTAGTTTCCACCCAAGACTCAGAACCAACTTGACAAACCAGTATGTTTTGCTCATGCAAATGTTCTAAAAGCTATGATAATGAGACTATGTATTTGCTTGGAAACCTGCCTCCCTTCAAGATTCATGTCAATCATTTTATGGCCCGGGGTGATGCACCTTGTGCCAATGTTATCTCAAAATGCATGTTGTGTGTGAGGGGCCTGGTGCCACTCTCTGAGTGTTGAGACATTTCCTTTCTCTACTCAGCAGCCTGCTAGTCGTTATATAACTTCCTGCTAAAGACTAGCAGGGGGCGCTCTTTCTGCCCCCTTCTGAGGTCTATGTCAGAAGCTTTCTCTATCTCTTTTATACTTACTAAAACTTTTTTTATACAAAGCTCTGAGCGATCAAGCCTCACCATTGGCCCTGGAATGAATTCCTCTTTTCTGGCGGCCAAGAATCCTGGCGTCTTTCACAGCTCAGCAACAACCTTTCAATCTGTACCCTGAGCCCCTGTATTAGATCTAATAGTTTTGGAGGAAGGGGGTTCTTTAGAATTTTCTATACACAAGATTATGTCATCTGCAAATAGAAAAGTTTCACTTTCTTTCCAATGTAGATTCATTTTATTTATTTCCCTTGCCTAATTATCCTGTACAGAACCTCCAGAACAATGTGGAACAGAAGTGGTAAGAGATGATATCCTTGTATTGTTCCTGATTTTAGGGTGAAGCATTTCTGCCTTTCATCATTAAGTACAGAGTTAGCTGTGGGTTTTTCATAGGTGTTTTATATCAAGGTGACAATGTTTCTTTCCTCTTCTAGTTTGAGTCTTTTTATCCTGAAGGGATGCTGAATTTTGCAAAATGCTTTTTATGTAGATACCGAGATGATAATGTGGCTTTTGTCCTTTATTCTGTTGGTGTGGTATATTAATTGATTCTTATTATTAAATCAATGTTGTATTCCTGGGATAAATCCCACTTGCTCATGCTATATAATTTGGTGTGCTAGTATTTTATTAAAACTTTTTGTGTCTATATTAATACAAATATTGGCCTGTGGTTTTCTTGCTTGTGCTATCTTTGTTTGGTTTGGTATCAGGGTAACAACAGCCTGATAAAATTAGGTAAACTAATTAACTTCCTTAATAGATATGAAGTTATTCATATTTATTTCTTTTTGAGTGACCTTTACTAGTCAGCATTTTTCAAGGAATGTTCTCATTTTATCTAAGTATCAATTGTTTTGGAAAATGTTTGTCTTCTGTCCTTTTTAAAATAGCTTTATTGAAGTATAAATGATATAGAACAAATTGTATACATTTCATGTGTACAATTTGATTAGTTTGGACATATGCAAACAATGATTATATCATCACCACAACCAAGGTAATAGACATATCCAACACCTCCTAAACTTTCCTTGTGTCCCTTTATTTTATTATTATTATTTTTTTTGTTAGGTTTTATGTGTGTGTGTGTGTGTGGGGGGGTATCCCAGGTGTCACTATTGGTAAAGAACACGCCTGCCAATGCATGAGACAAGAGATGCGGGTTCCATCCCTGGGTTGGAACGATCCCCTGGAGGAGGGCATGACAACCCACTCCAGTATTCCTGCCTGGAGAATCCCTGGATGTAGAAGCCTGACAGGCTATGGTCCATAGAATCGCAAAGAGCTGGATATGACTGAGCAACTTGGCACGCACAAGTGTGTGCATGTATGGTGAGAACACAATATTAGATATACTCTCAACAAATTCCAGGGCTTCTCAGGTGGCTGAGTGGTAAAGAATCCACCTGCTGATGCAGGAGATGTGGATTTGATCCCTGAATCAGGAAGATCTCCTTGAGGGGGAAATGGCCACCCGTGTAAACTCTAGAGCCTGGAAATTTTCCAGCTAGTATTCTTGCCTAGAAAAATCCCATGGACAGAGGAGCCTGGAAAGCCACAATCCATAGGGTCACAAAGAGTCCAATATGATTAACCATGCAACAAATTTTGAATAATACTTTAAAAATCTTCCTTCATTGTGCATTTAATATCTGAAAGCTCTGTATTGATGTCTCCTATGGCATTACTGAAATTGGTAATTAGTGTCACAACTTTCCTTCTCTCTCTCTTTTTTAAAATCAATCTGGCTGAAAGTTTATTATTCTGTTAATCTATTCAAAGTATCAACAATTGGTTTCATTGAATTTTCTGGTACTACTGATTTTCTGGTTTCTATTTAATTGATTTCTGCTCAGATGTTTGTTATTCTTTTTTTTTTTTTTTTTGGCTGGTTTTGGATTAAATTTTATTATACTTTTCTTGTTTCTTCAGTAAGATTATTGATATTTGAACCATCATTGGCCTTTTCCCTTTTCTAATGCAAAGATTTAATGCTATAAATTTCCCTCTATGAAGATTTGGTGTCACCTCATGAATTTTGATCTGTCATATTTTCTATTTCCCCTTTGATCTTTGCATTAATTTGAAATGCTTTTTAATTTATAAATAGTTTGTGATTTTCCAGCTATCTTTCCACAGCTAATTTCTCTTTTAATTCCCTTGTGGTCAGGGAATATACTTTGTATGATTTCAGTCCTTTTGAACTCTTGAAGTTTTTAAAATCACATATCTTATGAATTTCCATATTCACTTGAGAAGAATATGTATTTGCTTGCTGTTGTTCTGTAAATGGTCTTTCCAGGTGGCACAGTGGTAAAGACTCTGCCTGCCAATGCAGGAGAGGCAGGAGACGCAGGTTCAATCTCTGGGTCTGGAAGATCCCCTGGAGTAAGAAATGGCAACCCACGCCAGTATTCTTCCCTGGAAAATCCCATGGACACAGGAGCCTGGTAGGCCACAGTCCATGGGGTCTCAAAGAGTTGGACACAACCGAGTGACTGAGCACATTCTATAAATATCAGTTAGGTCAAGCTGATTAATAGTATTATTCAAGTCTTCTATATATTTTCTCTCTTTTTTTGTTCCTTTAGTGTATTAATGATTGAGAGTGAAAAGTTAAAGTCTCCAGCTACAACTGTGGATTTGTCTGTTTCTCCTTACCATTCTATCAGCTTCTGGCTCCTATATTTTTTAAATTGCATACACATTCATGATTGTTATGTCTTCTCAATGAATTGAATTCTCTATCATTATGCACTGTCCTTCTTTATCTTCAGTAAAAGTCCTCATTCTGAAGTATACTTTAACGTGATTAATTCAGCCTCTCCAGCTTTCATTTGATTTGGGATTTGGAGGTATAAGTATCTCCACCCATTTAATTTTAAATTATTAACTTATTTAAGGTGAGATTATTTTTGACCATACATAATGTGACCTGACAAACTAGGTCTTTATTTATTTATCTGGCTTCATGGGTCTTTGCTGCTCATGCAGGCTTCTCTCTAGTTGCAGTGTGTGGGCTTCTCTTGTAGCAGCACAAGCGCTTAGTTGCCTCACAACATGTGGGATTTTTGCTCCCAGACCAGGGATCAAACCTGTGTCACCTGCATTGGAAAGCAGATCTCTAACCACTGGACCACCAGAGGAGTCCCCCAAAGTAGGTCTTTTAATTGACATGTGTAGGCAACTTACAATTAGTGTGTAAACAGTTCAGTTTTAAATCTACCATCTGGATATGCTTTTCTTTATATCACATATTTTTTTTAGTGATCAGTTGTCCATTTCTTCTCTTCATTTAGATGGTTGTTTTCTTTAATTAGTCCATTCGATTGCCTCTATTGGCTTTCTAGCTATACATCTTATTAAAAATCTTTCTAGGGAAGTCCCTGGCAGTCCAAGGATTAGCACTTGGTGCTTTCACCGCCATGGCTCCAGGTCCAGTCCCTGGTCAGGGAACTAAAATCCAGCGAGCTCTGTGCACAGCCAAGAAACTCTTTCTAGGGGTGGCTCTGGAGTTTGCAATATGCATTTTATACTTCTTACAATATGCCTTCAAGTAATACTATACCCAGTTCATATTTAAAAACCTTAAAACTGTGTGTTTCCCTTTCCTTCCTGCTATCCTTTGTGCTATTGTTTTCTTATACTTTATTTTTGCATATGTAACAAACACCACAGTACACTTAATATTTTTGCTTTAGACAATTGTCATTTAAAGAGATTACATATTTTTAAAATGTATCTTTATAAAAAGTTTTACTATTTCCAGTATTAATCAATTCTTTGTACAGATCCACATTTTCTTCTGATATCATTTTCCTTCTCCCTTAAGAACTTCATTAAAAGACCTTGTAAGGCAGATCTGTTAGGAATGAATATTCTTAGATTTTTGGTTTGATAATCATTGGTTTAAATATTTTCACTTCATCTTCACTTTTCAAACAGCATTTGCACTGATTAGAAAATTCTGGGTGGTTTGAATTCTGCCTTTCTTCATTCTGTTCCTGTGTATGAAACGTGTCTTTTTGTTTCTCTTTCTGCCACTGCTGATGTCACATCAGAATCACTGCTGATGTTTGAGTTCATCTTTTCAGTAGTTGAGCTGGCCTTCAGTTGTTTTCTGGCTATAGACATTTTCAATGCAATATAATTTTTTACTGTATACTAGACATGGAGAATTTTACCTTGTTGGGTTCTGGATTTTATGATAATAGTAATAGCAATAATAATAATTCCTTTCAGTAGTTTTGAAACCAATCCTGTGATGTATTTCAGATGCTTAGAAGGAGACATCCTTTTCAGGCTTGCTTTCAATCATTGTTAGATTGGACAAGAGCAGTCGCTAATCTAGGGCTAATTTGCCCCACTAATGAGGTAATATCTTGCTGAGTAATGTACAAGAACCTGCATATTATTTTCTTCTCTCTGGCAGCTAAGAAGAACTATCTCCATCCCTCTGTGAGCTCTGGGATTGCTCCACCCACTCCTATTTGGTGATTCTTTTCTTGGCCTTAGGTACATTCTGCACATATATGAGCTGATCAGAATGGAGCAGGGGACTCTCAGGGAACCCTGTGCAAATATCGATAGCCCTTGCTCCTGTTCTCTCTCTCTCTGCAGTCCTCCCCCTCGGTGCAGCTCCCCTTTCTCTTGTCCTGTGTTCCAGGAATTCTAGCTGTGTTGGCCTCCCTGAATGCTGTACTCTGTTTCCTCAGATCTGGGAGAGTGCTGGCCTCTGGCTGGGTTCCCTCTTCCTGCACTAATGCTTGGAAAGCTTCTTCAGAAAGTAAGCTAGTGAAAATTGTAGTTCTCAACTCATTTTTCCCCTTCTCTCAGGCATTAGCATCCTATGTATGAAAACTGTCACAAAATTTTAGTTACTTAAAGTGGAAGGATAAATCCAAGCCTGTTAATTCCTCATGGGAAGAACCAATTTCTAGGTCAGTGTTGTTTTTTATTTTTTTTAAATTTATTTATTTATTTTAATTGAAGGATAATTGTCTTGTTTGTAAAAAACAGTTTATCTTTAATTGATCTCTCTACAATTTACATTTCTGTATGTATTTTGTAATAGACATAATTTATTAGCACAATTGTAAACCTGTAATATAAATAGAGAGTCTGTGCACCGCAAGCAAAGATCTGCAACTCAATTTGGGGTGCACGGACTCTCTAGTTGTGCCATAGGCTCAGTGGCTGCAGTGAACCCGCATGCCCTGTGCTACAAGGTGAATTCTTAACCATAGGACGACCAGGGAAGTCCCCTCAAATCCATCTTAGTTATTGAATTCTGGGTTCAGAGGATCAGTTATCTTTCCCTATGGCGTGTGTGTGTGTGTGTGTGTGTGTGTGTGTTTGTGTGTGTGTGTGTGTGTCCTGTGGTGAAAAGGTTGAGGGGAAACTCCCAAGAAGTTTACATCAGTGCAAAGATGTAACAACTTTGATGCAGTCCTGAAAATTACCACTATTTATGATGCAGAAAAGACCCTTACTTCTTGGAAGGAAAGTTATGACCAACCTAGATAGCATATTAAAAAGCAGAGACATTACTTTGCCAACAAAGGTCCGTCTAGTCAAGGCTATGGTTTTTCCAGTGGTCATGTATGGATGTGAGAGTTGGACTGTGAAGAGAGCTGAGCGCCAAAAAATTGATGCTTTTGAACTGTGGTGTTTGAGAAGGCTCTTGAGAGTCCCTTGGACTGCAAGGAGATCCAAACAGTCCATCCTAAAGGAGATCAATCCTGGGTGTTCATTGGAAGGACTGATGCTGAAGCTGAAACTCCAATACTTTGGCCACCTGATGCAAAAAGTTTACTCACTGGAAAAGACCTTGATACTGGGAGGGATTGGGGGCAGGAGGAGAAGGGGATGACAGAGATGAGATGGCTGGATGGCGTCACCGACTTGATGGACATGAATTTGAGTAAACTCCAGAAGTTGGTGATGGACAGGGAGGCCTGGTGTACTGCAATTCACAGGGTTACAAAGTGACACAAAGAGTTGGACACGACCGAGCGACTGAACTGAAATGAACTGATGATGCAGAGGAGGTTGTCACGAGGGTCTGGAGTCTGCACCAACCCCATCTTCCCTATTGTACCTACACCAGAAGCAGACCAGCAGGGAATGTTTACCATGGCCATGTGCTGCTCTTCCTACCCTCACATGAGCTGGGTTCCCTTATGCACACTAACTTCCTGGCCCTGGGCCATGTAAGTTTGAGAACCCTGTTCCTGGACATCTCCCAGAGGCCCTCACATACAAATGCTCTGTGGTACAGGTACTGTTTCATCATATGACCTTGCTTTATATATTAACAGTTACTCAAATATTATCTGAGTACGGGGCTGATGAAAGATTCCATTAGTATATCAGTACATGGACTAAACAAGTCATCTCTCTCCACTTTGTCTACTTCCAGGGCCTACCACTGGGGTTAGTTATTGCTGCCTCCTTGTTCCTTTCAAACACGTGTCTCTGTATTTAAAACTACACACACACACATGGGGCTTCCCTGCTAGCTCAGCTGGTAAAGAATCTGCCTGCAATGTAGGAGACCCCAGTTTGATTCCTGGGTAAGGAAGAACCTCTGGAGAAGGGACAGGCTACCACTCCAGTATTCTTGGGTGTCCCTGGTGGCTCAGATGGTAAAGAAATTCACCTGCAATGCCGGAGACCTGAGTTTGATCCCAGGGTTGGGACGATCCCCTGGAGGAGGGCATGGAAACCCACTTCATTATTCTTGCCTGAATAATCCCCATGGACAGAGGAGCCTGGAGGGTTACAGTCAGTGGGGTCACAAAGGGTTAGACACCACTGAGTGACTAAGCACAGCACAGCACACACCCAGACACACAGACACAGACACAGACACACACACACACACACACACACAGACACACACACAGCAGGCCCCACTATGAGCATCTCCCATTTGCTTCCACTTCCCACAACTATTACCGGCATGTCCTGAAGCAGTTCCATCTGATCAGTACACATTGGTCCCTTCATTGTGTTCCGTGGCCAGTGTGTGCTGCATGCTATATCATGAACCCCTCACCGTTCATTTACCATCCAAAGATCATTGACAATTAATGGACATAAGGAGGTTTTGCACAATTATTTGCTACCACCTTCCTTCTACACATAGGTCTACAAATGTGGGTGTGTTGATTATACATTTTTAAAGTGAAGCTGCTGGATCAAGACTCAGTCAGTCACCAATCACCCAATGAGTACCTACTATGTGCCACACACTGGGGTGACTGACAAAACTGGACAAAAAAATGTCCTTCCCTCAGGGACAGGACAAGGGATTTGTCAGGAGTTTTCACTTTGATAGATGCTGCCACAATGCTGTCCATATCTGGTGCAGAAGAAGTCAAGCTTGCTTACTACCTCCTCACATCATTCTTGGGGCAGACAGAGGGGAATCCCCTTTCTCAGATGTCCAGGAGGCCACTCCACACCCATCCATGGCAGATTTGAATACACTGGCGGCAGTGATTGGTTGTGGAGCTTGGGAGGCAAGGAATCCTAGACCACTCTGGGCAGCCCAAGTGGAAAACGCAGATGCAGGCTCTCGTGGGGTACAGGGACAGAGACCCCAGATCAGACCAGGGCTCACATAGTCAGGCACTGAGGCTGATGAGCAAGAGCTTGCAGTGGGGGCCTGGGGCCTGAGCACTGAAGGACCAGTGGAAGCCAGTCTCCAGGAGTGTTCGCTGCCCAGTCAAGAGACTGGTGACGCTTCTCCAATCAGTGGCTGTTTTAGTGAGGTCAATCTAGGAGTCAGCTGGCATCTATGGGTGGGGCTCTGAGTTTCAGGTAATCATTCTTCTGAATTGCAGTGTCCTAAGCACTTCTAAGGTGTCATCTCACTTCTTCCTCATTAGCCCCTTGAGGATAACCCCGTCACACCTGTGGGACATTGAGTCTAGCTCTTTCTCTCAGAGACCCTCTCCCTTTCCCACCAGCCCTGAGGGAAGTGCCCTGGACTCCTGGTCTGGGTTTGAATTTTCTCTGGATCCTGGAGATTTTCAGTTCCTGCCTCACCAGGACTTTATGACAGACCTCTGTGTGTGGGCAGGAGAGAGGTGTCCTGAAGAATGCAGGGAGTAGACAGGGTCCTCAGGGGATCCCCTGAGGCAGTGCAGGTGCTGGGTGAGAAGCCACAATTGGAGTGAGGGTGTAAATGAGGCCCTGGGAGTAGGGCTGGGGGAGGGGCTAAAGAGGCCCCTGAGGTGGGAGGGGAGGCCTCTTGGAAGATGGGGGGGGGTGGGAATTTTGGAGAGAGAGGAGTTGTGGCAGCTGTCACCAGGCGAGGGACTCTGGAAAATGACAGATGATTAGAGGGATGTAAGGGAGTTGTCATAGGCACAGTGAGGGGAAAACCTCTCCTATCTCCAGAATTCAGTAGCCCACAGTGGGTGCTGAGATAGAAACAACCAGGTCCCTGGGGCTTCTTCTATGGATCTGGGATTCATTCTGAACCTCTCCAGGGGAAGGATACAAAGTTACCATGACCAGAGGTGACTGGGGATCTGGGAGGGTTAGGGTCAAAGTCAGGACTCAGACATGGGAAATCAATTTCAGAACCCATCAACTCTAAGGCACACCACACCTCTGGAATGAACCTGCCTTCCTCAGAATGACATGCAGGTGAATGCAGACTCCAGGGGTTGCAAGACTGGTGGCCTCTCTCCCTTGGGATTGACTTAACAGAGCCTCACTGCCACTGCCCACACAGAAGCCCAGAGGGAAAGATTTGGTGCTCTGTGTCCCAGGGTGCAGCCTGTAGGCCCTGTGGGGAGGGCTGTGGGGCCTACGAGCTAAAGGCGAGGGGTTAGCTTGAGTAGTGTCTACTTAGAGAAAAACATACAGTGGAAGTGTTGTGAGTTTAAGTTGGATCCAGGGTCTTCTGGGGACTAGAGCCCAGGACACAGCTACTCTGTTAGCTCTGAGGAAACTGCTCTGAGGAGGTAGCAGAGAAGTCAATATGAGTTTGGCTAGAAAATACATGCAGTCAAGCATGCATATTGGTTAAAGATTACTGTGAAACACAGAAATCAGATATCACAAGTTAATGCTTTCATGCTTTTCTATGTTTGGGAAGATGCAAGAATCTGGGGTCACTGAACTTTTTCCTGAGGCATCCGAGTAACTAAATAAAGGCCAGCTTGTCCAGCCCATAGTGTGCCTCATCCTGTTTTTCACTCTCAATTCCTTCAGAATTCAGTCTCATTCAGCAACCACATAGGTTACAACTTCACCCCATAGAACTGGCTGTGAGCAATGCTGTTTGTTTTAGGGATCCTAATTCATCTGAGGCCACAGTGGGAATTTCTGAGCTGGTGTGGGTCTGTGTCCTCAGGTGTGACATATTTGAACTGATTGGAGTTGCTGTCCAGGATGAGCAGGCTCTGAACTATTTGTGGATCTCTGTCCAGGCATGGAGTCTCTGAACTATCTGGGGGGGGGGGTGGTCTTTGTTCAGCAGGTTGGGCCTCTGAGCTGTTCATGTATCTGCAAATGAGAGTGTTCTTGAGATGTAGGCTGGATGGACCCCACTCTCACAGGTCTTAGAAGTAGACCTGTGATTTCACAGTTGCTATGATTTCTACCATGCCTCCCTACAGAGGTGAAATCTTGGGGCCCCATCCTCAGGGAGAGTAAGTAATGTGCTATTCACAGGAGCCCATGGTAATAATCCTGATAAAAAACAAACCTTGCTGACATGACTACCACCCTTGATAGTGGCCCTGTGACCAAAACTGTGTTCACACACTCACTCATTCAATCTGCCCAACCCACAACAAGGAGGGCACCCTTTGCAGATGGGAGCCCAACGCAAAGCCCAGTGCAGATGGAAGGTCTCAGCACATGAGGAGGGGAGAAACTGGATGTAAGCTTGGGTTCCTTGGAGGAGGCAGGGAAGACTCAGCACAATCCTGGCCAGGTAGTGGGGGAGGGGGGCGTTTGCACTGGGCCACAAGGACCCTGTGACTGATGCACTATCAGGATATGTCTCTGTGTCTCCCCATCACACACCCAGCTTGTTACTGGACACATGGAATGTAACCTTCTCATTCCCTGGGAGGTGGTGCTGAAAGTCACAGAGATTAGCTTCCAACCAGGTGGGGAGAAACCTCACATTCACCAATTTGCATGAGGCTCCACCACAAATGCAGAGATCCCTGCCTCTTTCCCCCATTCAAGCATTCATTGGCACTGAGGTCAGCAGGAGGGCAGTCTGGACAGAATAGGTTATGAGGGACCCTGTGTACAGCATGAGCCTCCCCATGACTGGAACATGTCCTTGTGTTGATGGGCAGAGGCCCCTGATGTGTATCAAGGGAGCATGACTGAGGCCCAGGCCATGGGCAACTGAGTCATTCCCTAGAGGCAGTCCCTGGGGAGGGGCCTCTTTTCTCCTGTAGAGACAGGTACATCATCCAGTAGCAGGGCTGGGGCCCATAGGTGGATGATAACTAAATGGGGACACTTTGCTTCCAAAAATAGTCTGTCTGCTTCTGTCTAATGCTCTAGATTTGTCTTTCTCCCTGACAACTCTGTGACTGTTACATCGTCCCTCTTTGCCTTTGCAAGACTGAATGTGACCTCATTCACACCATGAGGGTCCTTTTCTGTCTCTCCTGAGGGTATCATCAATTGACATGGATGTTCACTGGGAGCAGTAGGGGGGATTCCCCTTGAGAGTGGGGGATTTGAGGAAAGGCACGTTCAGTTTCAGAGGGCCTGTGGTTTTCTTGGTTTAAAAAACGAGTTCCTCAACAATCATTGTGTGATCTGGGCCTCTGAATGAAGTATGGGGGCTTCTCTTGTAAAGAACCCTCCCGGGGCTCAAGTCAAAGTCCTCCCCATGGCTAGTAGGCACCATGGGCCCTGCCCCTCATTACTTCTTTCATCAGATCTCCTGGATTTCCCTCCATCACGCTGTGACAGTCACATCGGCCTCCTCACTGTTTACACACGCACGGCACTGAGTTCCACTCCCCAATTTTTCCACTGGCCATTATTTCTGTCTGGGGTACTTTTCTCCCAGATAGGCATCTCCTCTAGGTTTTTGCTCAAATGTCACAATCTTAGAAAGAACTTCCCTGGCCACTCTTTCTATACATGATCCCCTCTCTCTATTTCACTCACCCAATTTAATTTTAATCATGGCAATTACAAACACCTGAAAAATTACTTATGGTTTGGGGCTGTAATATCCGAACAGAATGTACATTCCATGAGGGCAAGCTTGATTTTCTCCTTCTTAACACTCATAGTTGTGCTTCACACATAATGTGGAGAGACTCAATGAATGACAGAATGAATAAATTTGTTGAGAGAGGCACAGCTAGACAGGCTGAGGATTCTGCTAGGGAATATATTCAGGGATGACAAGATGATGACAAAGCTGTGGTCTTTATCTCACCTACATGGTGTCCTTGGGTCCCCTTGGAGATGACCCCTTTCCTAACCGAAAGGAAAGTCCTGTTGTCCTGTCACCTGTCACTTGCAGTCAGCGACAGAGGCCGTCCCCATGCCAGGCCTTCAGATCCCATTCTCAGAAGCTTTATCTCTCCTGCCAGTTGGGGGACTGTGGCTGGCTTTCCCCATGAGACCTATTCTGTATTAAACAGAAAAGCACAAACAAGCACCAATGTCCAGCACAGAGAAAATTCTTTGAGTACTTCCTGTTACAATAGTGGCCATCACAGAGGAGCCATCTTTAGTTTATGAAGACTTTTTTCTGAAACCAAGAGTGTGGTAATCGGTGGGGTTTTCATCCTGACTTTGTCTTTCCATCCTTTGCATATCATCCTGGGATGGTAGGGGCATCTACGTCTGTTGTTCCCCAATCTCACCACCAAGGGGCGCTGGAGAAGAAACAGTTCTGTCCTGGGATGTACCACTGAGGAGTAGCGGTGGGACCACCCACTCTGGAAGGTACCATTGGGGGAGTGCGTGTGACGACACAGAGGGAGCCCTGACAGAGCGTCGCGCCTCGACCAAAGTTCCCAGCGGGTGCATTCATGGCGCTACTGGGTCCAACCACACTCGCTCCACTCTGTCTTCCCGCCGCATTTGAATTCGAGTGGATACCGATATTAATTTGCAACTTTCTTTGTCTCTTTTCCAACTCCACCCCTTCGTTTCTACACGGTCACATCCAAGGTGGGAATGGCTACAGAGCCGGAGACTGGCTGCCGCTTTGGGGGTACGGCGACCGGGAGATTGCTGGAATTAGCTCTTCCGGGGCGCGAGTACACCCGGAAGCCTGGCTACTCCCGCCCTCCTTCGTCTCCTGATCAGTTCCCATTGGCTGTCTGTCTTTGACAGGCACTGAGGTCCCGGAGCTGGAACACTGGGCGAGAGGCGTGTGTATACCAGTGCGCCTGCATTCGCTTTCGCGGCTTTTCAGAGTGCAATTTTTCTCCGAGTTTTACCGCTTTTCCCGAAGGGGTTGAATAGCTGCCTTGGTTAGTGGCGAGGCTCGGCACAGTCAGTGGCTGTGCAGGGTGACGGTGTTTCAGTCTTACTTAGCCCTCAGTCTGGATCATGTGGCAACGCGCGGTAAGTCGCACAGATGCACGCAATTCATGACCAGGGAGAGGTCTCTGGGCTTGTTTCGCGTCTCTCCCTGGAGAGTAACCTGTGTCAGGGAGCTTGGGGTTGTGTATGGCTACGTATGACATCACAGATGCTGTTTGGGGTACATTTGATCTCTCTGAGCCATTGGCTAGGATTGTGGGTGATGGGATATTTGATCTGAGTGGATTTTGCGAGCCATAGTCCAGAGCGTCTAGGATGTGTGTGCCTGTATGCCGGGATGTGCATTTTTGGAGCTTTCGGGCATTTGAGTCCCTGGGTGTGAGATCTCTGTGTAGGCATCTGCGCCCCGGAATTGGACATCTCTGAGCTTTTGATTCTGGGTCCCAAATTGTGATGTCTCTGAGCTGCTTTGAGGAGGGGTTTGTCTTAAGGTGTAAACTATCAGCTGCTTGGGGTCTGTGCACAGGGTGCAGGTTTTCCATTTGTCTGGGGACTTTATCTTCAGGTTGTATGATGTTCTTGAGTTACTCAAAGTTCTTTCTGTTTAGGGGTTTCTGTTTAGGGGTTTCTGTGTTAGGTTAATAAGTGTCCGGAGTGGTTCGGAAGTCAGTCTCCGTGATGTGACGTATCTGTGCAATTCTCATTTGTTTCTGTCTTGAAGACCTTGGTCTGTTTGGAGGCTCTTTGTCGCAGTGCGTTTGGTCTCTGTCGTGTTTGAGGGTCTGAGACTCGAGTTGTGAGCTCTCTGTGCAGATACTCAGTGACCTCTTTTTGGTGTCTCTGGGTATGTACCTGAGCTGTTTGGAGTCGTTGTGTTAGAAATAAAACCTCTTGCGTTCTTGGCTGTGAGGTCTCTGTCCAGGAACTGAAGATTTGGAAGCTGGCAGATATGATTCCGAAGCCTGGAACCTGACATGCTGACTCTGTGTTGTTGAGCGTGTCACTCATCTCCTGGAATTCCAGTATGTATGAGAATTAATACAGTGGGGCCAGTATCCGGCTGAGAGGGTACCTGTGCATGTTAGCAATGTGTGTAAAGGGCCTGGCTCCCGACTGTCCTTCAGCAAATGTTTTCTGAGCACCTGCCATATACCAGAGCACTATTTGAGGAGTTTGTGACAGGACAAAATGGACCAAGTTTCTCATTTCATAGACCTGGTAGTAAGTAAATCAAGTGTGGCAGGCACTATGAAGAAAGATAATGCTAGATCACGGGAAAGGGTGTGTGTGGGTATGATGTTATTATTTTATTCAAGATAATGAGGGAAAGTCTCCCTGAAAGATGGCAATTAAGCAGAGATATGGAGGAAGTGAAGGAACAGGCCTTGAGGTTTCCTAAGGGAAGAGCATTCCAGGCAGAAGGAACAATAAATGCAACAGTCCTGGCAGGGAAATCTACTTGACATACTTCTGAATGTCAAGGAGTTCTGTGATGCTCTGGGTTTGGCATGATTCAATGGGTTTAGCACTCATTAAAAAGGGTCTGGTGCTGCTGTCTCTGTTTCTCCCACAATTTGTGGTCATCCGCATTTCACAGAGGAAGGATTCAAGGCTCAAACGTGTTCCCTGCATCTTCTCTCCTAGCTATACCTGAAATTAGGAGTGAGACCTTCTGGTCCATGATGAGAGACAGAGATCTTGAGTATACCAGCAGCAGGGATGATAGCATCCATGCTGAATGTCAGTCAACCAGCAGATAGCAGTTATAATGCGAGAATCGTGCCTCATAATATTGCTACTCTTGATGGAGGGCAGGACTTGAGAAGGAGAAGGCAACTGGGGCAAAGGAGGGAGGCAGGAAGGGGAAGCTGGACGACAATGAGAAAATAAAAACCAATGGCTTCATCACATTGCTTGGATTTGGCCCAATTTACCTTGAGTAACTGATTGCATTAGAATATAGTCACATTTTCTCTGTCCCTACCTATTTTTTCCCTCCCTTTCTCTTTTGGACCAGGAATACCACCTGAGCATGGAGATATCTGTAAATTTTTCAACTACTAGCTCGGTTTTTCAATAAATTATTTATTTCTTTTCTTTTTGGCTGAACTTAGTTAGTTAGTTCATTTCACTGAAATTGCCAGATGTAGTTATGTAGAATCATTGACAGAATCCTTTTAATTTCTGTGGGATCTGAAATCTGTTTTACTCCTGATATTGGGAAGTGTTGTCTTTAGTTATCTTGCTTTTTTTGGTCTATATGGGTAGAAGTTTATGAATTTGTATTGATCTTTTGAAAGAGCCAGCTTTGGGTTTTGTTGATCATCTCTATATTTTTTTCTCATATCTGTTCTGATCGCTATTTCCCTTATTTTGCTGACAGTCTCACTACTAAAGGGGTTTAATAAAGTCCCTGAGAGTTTCCCAAGCATAGTGAAAACTGACAGATTCTAGGGCACTATTGTAGCTGCACTAAGTGAGATTCACTGAGTGCGGATCATGAAATCTGATTTTTTTTTTTTTTAGAATTCCTCAATTCTGATTCACATGGACAGAGGAACCTGACAGGCTGCAGTCCATGAGGTTGCAAATAGTTGGACACAACTGAGTGACTAACACTCTAATAGTGAGTGATGGCGAATGTCCCTTAATGTCTTTATTAGCCCTCTGTATGTCTTCTTTGGAGAAATATCTGTTTAGGACTTTTGCCTACTTTTTGACTGGGTTGTTTGTTTCTCTGGTACTGACTTGTATGAGCTGTGTGTACGTTTTGGAAATGAATACTTTGTCAGTTGCTTCAGTTGCTATTATCTTCTCCCATTCTGAGTGTGGTCTTTTCACTTTCTTTATAGTTTCCTTTGCTATGCAAACACTTTTAAATTTTATTAGCACCCACTTATTTATTTTTGTTTTTATTTCCTTTATTCTAGGAGGTTTGTCCTAGAGGATATTACTATGATTTACGTCATACAGTGTTCTGCCTATGTTTTCTTCCAAGAGTTTTATAGTTTCTGGTCTTACATTTAGGTCTTTAGTCCATTTTCAGTTTATCTCTGTGTATGGTGTTAGGAAGTGTTCTAAGTTCATTCTTTTGCACTTAGTTGTCCAGTTCTTCCAGCACCACTTACTGAAAATGCTGTCTTCTTCCCATTGTATATTCTTGCCTCCTTAGTCAAAGATAAGGTGCCCATATGTGTGTGGGTTTTTCTCTGGGCTTTCTATCTTGTTCCATTGGCCTATACTTCTGTTTTTGTGCCTGTAACGTACTGTCTTGATGACTGTAACTTTGTAGTATAACCTGAAATCAGGTAAGTTGAGTCCTTCAACTCCATTCTTCTTTCTCAAGATTACTTTGGCTATTCAGGGTCTTTTGTGTTTCCGTATGAACTGTGACTTTTTTGTTCTAGTTTTGTGAAAAACGCCATTAGTAATTTGATAGGGATCACATTGAATCTGTAGATTGCATTTGGTAGTATAGTCATTTTCACAATATTGATTTTTCCTACCCAGGAACCTGGAATATCTCTCCATCTGTTTATGTCATCTTTGATTTCGTTCATCAAATTATAATTTAATGTATACAATTCTTTTGTCTCCTTAGGTAAGTTTATTCCTAGATGTTTTATTCTTTTTGTTGCAGTGGTGAATGGAATTGATTCCTTAATTTCTCTTTCTGGTTTTTCATTGTTAGTATATAGGAATGCAGATGATTTCTTTGTATTGATTTTGTATCCTTTGACTCTGCTAAATTCACTTATTAGCTCTAGTAATTTTCTGATAGTATCATGGTTTTCTATGTACAGCATCCCATCATCTGCAAACAGTGAGTGCTATACTTCTTCCTTTCTGATCTGGATTCCTTTTATTTCTTTTTCTTCTCTGATTATTGTAGCTAGGACTTCCAAAACTAGGCTGAATAATAGTGGTGAAAGTGGACACCCTTGTCTTGTTCCTGATCTTAGGGGGCATGCTTTCAGGTTTTCACCTTTGAGAATAGCATTTGCTGTGGGCTTCTCATATGTGGCCTTTACTTGTTGATGTAGATTCCTTCTATGCCCATTTGTTGAAGTGTTTTAATCAGAGCCAGTGTCCCCACAGACTGAGGGGTCCACAGGTAATGATTTTAGAGCCACACACCACTTGATTTATGCTGGATGACTCTGCAAACCCTCCAAGCCCTCTTACGGATACAAACACACACAATAGCACAGTAGAAATTGTGAGCCTGTCTTTGACTCCTGAGGTAATTGCAGATTTGTGGACTCACTACCCAGAGCTGTCACAGGCCATCCTTTGCTCATTCTTGTCCTGGACAGGGGCACCACAGAGATGCGAGGACCAGTCTCCCCTAGTCTATGAACGTCTCTTGCCTCCTCTACTCATCATTAGACATCTTATGTTCTTTCGCCTTCATCTCCGTGTCAGCAGGGGGCTGGGCTCATGCACACACATGCAAACACAGGTGACACAAGCACACACTGGTACACACGCATGTCCAAGCCACAGGGATACAAATGGAACAAATGTGTCAGTATCTGAAGAACCAGTGGTTCATACAACATACAGTGATTTCTTATTTCTATAGGAAAATCTCCATTCTGATCTTCAAATGTGAAATATACAGAAGTCCAACTTCCATGAAAGTGTTCCAAGCCTAGATTTTGATATAAGAAATACAAAGAATTTTATATGTCAGGGAAAAACAGTGGTGCACATATTTTCATTTGTGAAATAGAGATAACTCCAATACCATATTGGCTCTCCATATCTTAAGAAAACCAAAGCCATGATTTTCATCTGTGAAATACAGAGATTTCCATATTTGGTGTAAGGAAGTCACCACCCAAATTTTCATATATGAAGTATAGAAAATACCATATTTCATATAAGAAACTCAGCATACAGAGTTTCATAAAGTAAAATACAAAAAGTTCAATATTTCATGACGTCAATTCAGCACTGACATTTTCATATGTAAAATATAGAGAATTCCATTTTTAACTGAGTAAAATTTTACCCTGATTTTCATATGTGAAATATGCATATTTTAGGTGGTAAAATTGGTGTATAGAGTTTAATATCCAAAATATACATGATTCCAGATTGCACATGTTTTTAGCACCCAGTTTTTCATGTGTGACATACATAATGTTCAGTACTTCCTAGAGGATAATTTGAGCAGAGACTTTCATATGTGATATATAGAAAATTTCATAGTTTGTGGTAAATGGGTGCCTAGGTTTCTAATGTGATATATAGAGATTTCCACATTTCATGTGGGAAAATTGGCAATCATATTTTCATATATGAAATATAGAGTTCAGTATTTTTTGTATGAAAATCTGTTCACTGATTAATATATGTGAAAAGTAGAGATTTCATATTTCATGTAGGTATAGTTTTTCCCAGTTTTGCATAATGTGAAATATAGACAGTTACATATTTATGTAATCTTAATTAAATCTTAATTAAGATTTTCATATATGAAAAAATCCAGAATCCCATGTAATACAGAGGTCCATATTTCATTTAGGAAAACTTCCAATGTGATGTCCACATGCAAAACACAAAATTCCACATTCATATTTGAGAATCTATGCCTACAAAACCCATGCTAATGTTTTAATATGTGAAGTTTAGGGAATTTAATAGTTAGTGTAGAAAAATGAATGTCTGTATTTCCTTTTTTTTAATTTATTTTTATTAGTTGGAAGCTAATTACTTTACAATATTGTAGTGGTTTTTGCCATACATTGACATGAATCAGCCATGGATTTACATGTGTTCCCCATCCTGATCCCCCCTCCCACCTCCCTCCCCATCCCATCCCTCTGGGTCTTCCCAGCGCACCAGCCCTGAGCACTTGTCTCATGCATCCAACCTGGGCTGGCGATCTGTTTCACACTTGATATTATACTTGTTTCAATGCTATTCTCTCAGAACATCCCACCCTCGCCTTCTCCCAGAGTCCAAAAGTGTGTTCTATACATCTGTGTCTCTTTTTCTGTTTTGCAAAATACCAATACAGTATACTAATGCATATATATGGAATTTAAAAAGAATGTCTATATTTTCAAATGCTAAACACAGAGAACTCCATATACCATGTAGGAAAATGTGCAACCAATATTTATAAATGCAGTACAAAAAATTCAATATTTCAATTGTGAAATATAGAGAAATACATATATTGTAGAATACATAGCACCCATATTTTCATATGTGAAATATAGATTAGTCTATATTTAAATCAAGGAAATTTGTGCTCAGATCTTTTATATGAAATGTAAAGAGTATCACACATCATGTAAGACAACCACTATCTTGATTTTCATTTGTGAAATGTACACATTTTGTAATTCTGGAATGAATATTTGCTTATGGAATTTCATATTTGAACTATAGAGAATCGCATATCTCTTGTCAGAAAATTTAATTGAGAAATTCATTTATGAAAGTAAATTCCATAATTCAGCAGGAGAATGTATGCTCAAATTTTCCTATGTGAATAATACAGAATTCCCTATTCATGCAGGAAAATATGTGCCCATATATCCACATGTGAAACATGCAATTTCCATATATTATGACCAAATATACACAGCTAGATTTTCTAACATGAAATACAGATTTCATACTTCATGTGGAAAAATCTGCACCCATATTTTTGTGTATGAAATATAAAAAGTTACATATTTCTGATAGGAAAGTCATCATTCAGGCTTTCCTATATGAAATATAGAGAATTCCATATATTAAGCAGGAAAATCTGCTCTAATACTTTAATACAAGAAATGTTCAGAATTTCATATTTCATGTAGAAAATCTATGCCTAGATTTTCATATGTGAAATAAAAAGAATTCCATCTTTCATAAAGTTAACCTGTCCTCATACTTTGATAAAGGAAATACAGAGAATTCCATATTTCATGTGGGAAAATCTAGACCAAGATATTCCTATGTGATATGTAGCAAATTACACATATTATGGAGCTAAATCAGGGTCTACATGTCATATAGGAAATATAAGAATTCTGTATTTCATAGAAGCATATCTAAGGTAAGATTTCCATATTGGAAACAGAAAATTCCACATTTCATGTAAAAAAATCTGAACTCAAATTTTCATCTCTAAAGTATACACGGTTCATATGTCATGTAAGAAAATCTATACCCTGGTTTTCATATGAGAAATGAACAAAAGTCCATATTTCATCTCAAAAATTCCTCATCTTGTTTTTACTTGGGAAATATAGAGAGTGCCATATATTTTCTAAAATATCTGGACTGAGATTTCCACATATGAAATGTGAAAATTTTCATATGTGATGCGTGAATTACAGAGATTTCATATTACATGTAGGAAGATCTGTTCCCAGATATTTATATGTGAAATTAGTTACATATTCTATGTCAAAAAAATCATAACAAAGGTTTTCTTATATGAAATATGCAGAATCCCATATAACAATATAGCAGAAAATCTACACTTATCATCTGTAAGATATGCATGATTTCATACTTCATTTAGGAAAATTTGCACTCAGATTTCCACACATGAATCATACAGAATTACATATTTTCACAGTTGAAAAGCTAGGCTCACAAAACCTGTGCTAATATTTTAATATGACTTCTATAGAGAATTTAATATTTAATGTAGGTTAAGGAATGTCTGTATTTTCCAAAATTAAACACAGAGAATTCCATATATCATGTGCAGAATGTGCACATAGACCTTAATCAGTGAAAAATAAAACATTCAACATTTAAGCAGGAAAACGTTTATCCAGATTTTCATATAACATATTATATGTTTCATGCAGGAAAACTTGTGTCTAGATTTTCAATGGGAACTACAGAGAGTTATATATTTAATGTAGAAACATCAGCACCCATGTTTTCATATGTGAAATATAGAGTATCCCAAAACAAGGAAATCTGTGTCCATATTTCTTTATGTGAAATGTGAAATATACCAACTTTCATGTGGGAAAATCTATACCTAGATGATCATTTATGAAATGTACAAATTTTCTAGTTCAGTAATGAAAATTTGCCTCAGTGTTTCACATTTGAACTATGGAGAATTATATACTTCATGTCTGAAAATCTTAACTGAGATTTTCATTACAAAATTACAAAATATTCCATACTTTATTCAGGAAAATATGTGCTCAAATTTTCCTATGTGAAATATACAACATTCCATATTTATGTAGGGAAAAAGGTGCAGAGATATCCAGATGTGAAGTATGCAATAGTCCATCTATCATGACCAAAAATATACAGCTAGATATTCAAACATACATACAGATTTCAAATTTAATGTAGAAAAAACTGTACCCATAACTGATATGTGATATAGAGAAAATTGCGTATTTCATGCAGGGAAATCATCATTCAGGTTTATATATACATAAAGGAGGGCATTCAAAACCAGTGCTCTAGAACAACCCATAGAAATAGGGTAGGGAGGGAGGTGAGTGGGGCTTGAGGATGTGTGGGACACATGTATACCTATGGCTCATTAATGTTGATATATGGCAAAAACCATCACAGTATTGTACAGTAATTATCCTCCAGTTAAAACAAATAATTTGAATTTAAAAAAGAAAACAGTGGAAGGAACTCTACTCAGTGCTCTGTGGTGACCTAAATGGGAAGGCAATCCAAAAATGAAGGGATCTATGTATGCCTATAATAGATTGACTTTGATGTACAACAGAAACTGATATAAGGTGGTAAAGCAAATCCATTCCAATAAAAATTGTTTTAAAAATATTACAATTCAACTATAGCTCCAGCAGTGAAGGAATGAATGGTTCCCCCATTTGCAATATATATGTCCTAGGGGACATTATGCTTTTTAAGTATAATATTTCAGTTAGAGGAAGATAAAAACCATATCATCACATGATATTGTTAGTTAATTTATTTAAGCTATAGAAACAGAGTAGAATATGATTACCTGGGGCTAGTGGAAATAGACCATGATGTTTTAAGTTCCCAACTTTCAGTGAAAGGTTGCATAATCTCACCAAGGAAGATACTGTAATAGGGGCAAGATGGACATGGAGCTGCTGTCCTTAGCTGAAGACCATAGAGGTTAGAAGACCAGGTCCTCCAATAGTCAGCCTGTCAGCAGAGTGTAGTAAAAGATACATTTCAACCTTCGTCCATGGCCCTTCAGGTCCTCTGGCCTTGGTCTGGGTAGCAAGGTGTGGAGCCTCAGGACAGGCTAAAGGCTGAGTCTCGCAGAGGTCCAGAGACCTTGCTAGAGCCACTCACTGGCCTGGCCCAGGGTTCAGAGCAGTAGCAACCTACCTCTGCCATCCCCACCTCCATGACCTAACGCTTGAGGCAATCTCATTGGGTCAGAGTCTACAGGACCAAGCACCACCACCCCCCACCCCCCACCCGCCAATTAGGGTAAACTGAGAAGGCTGAGGGCAGCTGTGGGCTGGGCACCTGGCTCCCTCATTTAAGGTGGCTGGGCAGGGTATGGGGACCTTGGTAAGAGGAGAGCCCAGAGACTGAGATCTGCCTCTTCAGCTGTGACTGGCCACTGGTGGGAGGACCAAGACTGGGTGCTGGATGAATGTCTCAGACAGGATAATCAGCTTGCCCAGGAACTCCCTCCTCCTAAACAGGACCTTGGAGTGTGAAAGTCAAGCTTGGAGTCTTACCTTTCAGCATAGAGAATAGTATTTGTTCTGCTAGAAGTTTACAGGAACACAATTACCTCACCGTGACTTTTCTTCAAGAATAGAATATCTGACAGCAAGCAGTTTGTCACAGTGAATCACATCCCTCCCTCAAGTTTTGTATAAGTGGACATTCTTGAAAGATTTTGGAAAGTCCAGGATTTTTAAAGGCATAAGCCACCCATCTCCTTGCATGGCCCTGCAAGAAAATGCTCTTTTCTTTAAACTCCAGTGATGTAATATTGTTTGTCTAACTAACCCATGGGTACATCAGTTCAGTTCAGTTTAGTCGCTCAGTCGTGTCTGACCCTTTGCCACCCAATGGACTGCAGCACGCAGGCCTCCCTGTCCATCCCCAATGCCCGGAGTTTCCCCAAACTCATGTCCATTGAGTTGGTGATGCCATCCATCCATCTCATCCTCTGTCGTCCCCTTCTCCTCCTGCCTTCAATCTTTCTCAGCATCATGGACTTTTCAAATGAGTCAGCTCTTCGCATCAGGTTGCCAAAGTATTGAAGTTTCAGCTTCAACATCAGTCCTTCTAATGAACACACAGGACTGATCTCCTTTAGCATGGACTGGTTGGATCTCCTTGCAGTCCAACAGGCTCTCAAGAGTCTTCTCCAACACCACAGTTCAAAAACATCAATTCTTTGGCACTCAGCTTTCTTTAGAGTCCAACTCTCACATCCATACGTGACTACTGGACAAACCACAGCCTTGACTAGACAGGACTTTGTTGACAAAGTAACGTCTCTGCTTTTCAATATGCTGTCTAGGTTGGTCATAGCTTTTCTTCCAAGGAGTAAGCGTCTTTTAATTTCATGGCTGCAGTCACCATCTGCAGTGATTTTGGAGCCCAAAAATGTAAAATCTGCCACTGTTTCCACTGTTTCCCCATCTATTTGCCATGAAGTGATGGGACCAGATGGCATGATCTTAGTTTTCTGAATGTTGAGCTTTAAGCCTACTTTTTCACTCTCCCCTTTCTCTTTCATCAAGAGGCTCTTTAGTTCTTCTGCACATTCTGCCATAAGGGTGGTGTCATCTGCATATCTGAGGTTATTGATATTTCTCCCAGCAATCTTGATTCCAGCTTGTGCTTCATCTAGCCCAGCATTTCTCATGATGTAATCTGCATATAAGTTAAATAAGCAGGGTGACAATATTCAGCCTTGACATACTCCTTTTCCTATTTGGAACCAGTCCATTATTCCATGTCCAGTTCTAACTTTTACTTCCTGACATGCATACAGATTTCTCAAGAGGCTGGTCAGGTAGTCTGGGATTCCCATCTTTTTCAAAATTTTCCACAGTTTATTGTGATCCACCTAGTCAAAGGCTTTGTCATAGTCAATAAAGCAAAAATAGATGCTTTTCTGGAACTCTCTTCCTTTCTCAATGATCCAGCAAATGTTGGCAATTTGATCTCTGGTTCCTCTCCCTTTTCTAAAACCAGCTTGAACATCTGGAAGTTCATGGTTCATGTATTGAATGCTGGCTTGGGGAATTTTGAACATTACTTTACTAGCATATGAGATGAGTGCTATTGTGTGGTAGTATGAGCATTCTTTGGCATTGCCTTTCTTGGGGATTAGAATGAAAACTTCTGAGTTTTCCAAATTTGCTGGCATACTGAGTGCACCACTTTCACAGCATCATCTTTTCAGATTTGAAGTAGCTCAACTGGAATTCCATCACCTCCTCTAGCTTTCTTCATAGTGATGTTTCCTGAGGCCCACTTGACTTCACATTCCAGGATGGCTGGCTTCAGGTGAGTGATCACACAGTCATGATTATCTGGGTCATGAAGATCTTTGTTGTACAGTTCTTCTGTGCATTCTTGCCACCTCTTCTTAATATCTTCTGCTTCTGTTACGTCCATACCATTTCTTTCCTTTATTGAGCCCATCTTTGTGTGAAATATTCCCTTGGTAACTCTGATTTTCTTGAAGAGATCTCTAGTCTTTCCCAATCTATTGTTTTCCTCTATTTCTTTGCAGTGATCACTGAGGAACATTTTCTTATCTCTCCTTGCTAATCTTTGGAACTCTTCATTCAAATGGGTACATCTTTCCTTTTCTCCTTTGATTTTCACTTCTCTTCTTTTCACAGCTTTTTGTAAGGCCTCCTCAGATAGCCATTTTGGTTTTTGCATTTCTTTTTTCTTGGGGATAGTCTTGATCCCTGTCTCCTGTACAGTGTCATGAACCTCCGTCCATAGTTCATCAGGCACTCTGTCTGTCAGACTAGTCTTTTAAATCTGTTTCTCCCTTCCACTGTATAATCAAAAGGGATTTGAATGGTTTTCCCCACTTTCTTCAATTTCAGTCTGAATTTGGCAATAAGGAGTTCATGATCTGAGCCACAGTCAGCTACCTGTCTTATTTTTGCTGACTGTATAGAGCTTCTCCATCTTTGGCTGCAAATAATAAAACCATTCTGATTTCGGTGTTGACCATCTGGTGATGTCCATGTGTAGGGTCTTCTCTTGTGTTGTTGGAAGAGGGTGTTTTCTATGACCAATACATTCTCTTTGCAAAACTCTGTTAGCCTTTTACCTGCTTCATTCTCTACTCCAAGACCAAGTTTGTCTGTTACACCAGGTGTTTCTTGGCTTCCTTCTTTTGCATTCCAGTTCCCTATTATGAAAAGGACATCTTTTTTGAATGTTAGTTCTAATAGGTCTTGTAGGTCTTCATAGAACCATTCAGCTTCTTCAGCATTACTGGTCAGGGAGTAGACTTGGATTACCATGAGACTGAATGTTTTGCCTTGGAAATGAACAGAGATCATTCTTTCATCTTTGAGATTGCATCTGAGTATTGTATTTTGGACTCTTGTTGACTATGATGGCTACTCCATTTCTTCTAAGGGATTCTAGCCCACCGTAGTAGATATAATGGTCATCTGAGTGAAATTCACCCATTCTAGTTCATTTTATTTATTCACCCATTCCAGTTCGCTGATTCCTTAAATATCAATGTTCACTCTTGCCATCTCCTGTTTGACCACTTCCAATTTGCCTTGATTCATGGACCTAACATTCCAGGTTGCTATGCAATATTGGTCTTTACAGCATGGGACCTTGCTTCCATCCCCACTCACATCCACAACTTGGTGTTGTTTTTGCTTTGGCTCCATGTCTTCATTCTTTCTGGAGTTATTTCTCCACTGATCTCTAGTAGCATTTTGGGGACTTCCCAACCTGGGGAGTTCACCTTTCATTGTCCTATCTTTTTGCGTTTTCATACTCTTCTTGGGTTCTCAAGGCAAGAATATGGAAGTGGTTTGCCCATGGGGACATGGTATATGTTCATAGTAGGATCTTACCTCTCAATTCTTAATAGTAGCATCTTATCTCTCACTTCTGTGGAGGGTAACAGGCTATCCGAATGTATGCCTCATTCCAAAGCCACCCTGAATCATAAAAGTATGTGAAGTTTATCATTCTTCTGTAGAAACGAATTAGCAAACAGTGATGGTTACCCCAACTACTATGTAAATTTAGGACAAAATAACTGTGACAAATGTTTTAATCAGGTCTTATTTGAGGACTGCTTATTATTTTGAATATTTTGTAATAAACTGTGCTTGCCAGGATCACTTCAGTTGCCTTCTCGTGTCTGAATCTTTGCGACCCCATGGATTGCAGCACGCCAGGCTTCCCTATAATTCTTTATCTCCTGGAGCTTGCTCAAATTCATGTCCACTGAGTCGGCGATGGCATTCAACCATCTTGTCCTCTATCATCCCTTTCTTCTCCTGCCTTCGGTCTTTCCCAGCATCAGTGTCCTTTCTAATCTGTTGGCTCTTCGCATCAGGTGGCCAAAGTATTGGAACTTCAGCCTCAGCATCAGTCCTCCCAGTGACTATGCAGACCTGATTTCCTTTAGGAATGATTGGTTTTATCACCTTGCTGCCCAAGAGACTCTCAAGAGTCTTTTGCAACACCACGGTTCAAAAGCGTTAATTCTTTGGCACTCAGCATTCGTTATGGTCCAACTCTCACATCCATACATAACTACTGCAAAAACCATAGCATTGACTATATGGAACTTTGTCAGTAAATAATGGGTCTGTTTTTTAATATGCTGTGTAGGTGTGCCATAGGATTTCTTCAAAACAGCAAAACTCTTAATTTCATGGCTGCAGTCACGTTCTGCAGTGATTTTGGAGCCCAAGAAAATAAAGTCTGTACTGTCTCCTTTGTTTCCACATCTATTGCCAGGAAGTGATGGGACCGAATGCTGTGATCCTAGTTTTTTGAATGTTGAGTTTTAAGTCAGCTTTCTTCAGTCGCCTCTTTCACTTTGAACCAGAGGCTCTTTAGTTCCTCTTTGCCTTCTGCCATTAGGTTGTTGTCATCTGCATATCTGAGGTTATTGATATTTCTCCCTGCAGTCTTGATTCCAGCTTGTGTGTCATCCAGTCCTGCGTTTCCCATAATGTAGTCTGCATATAAGTTAAATAAGCAAGATGACAATATTCAGGCTTGACATACTCCTTTCCCAATTTGAACCAGTCCGTTGTTTCCTGTTTGGTTCTAACTACTGCTTCTTAACCTGCACGCAGATGTCTCAGGAGGCAGGTAAGGTGGTCTGGTATTTCTATCTCTTTAAGAATTTGCCACAGTTTGTTGTGACCCACACAGTCAAAGACTTTAGCGTAGTCGACAGTTTGCTAGGATACATATTTAAAATAT